>NC_052942.1:37375132-37680132 GCF_013358895.1 Oreochromis aureus | reverse complement strand
GAAATGTGACGTATTTGCATACACGATGTAAACTATAAATAAAGAGCCATCGCCTGCACTCGGTGTGAGTCTCGTCAGAGTTCTCACCCGTGCACGTTGCTGTTATTACATTCTAACTGTTTGAGTGTCTTTATTCAGCCTGAAGAATGTCTTATTAAAAAAATAAACTCTTGACACATATTGTACTGAAGAAAAGAACAATGAGCATGCTGTTGCATTTACCTATGTCAGACCGTTTGATAAACAATATTCTAATGAAAGTGAGAACATGTACATTGCTCCATATTGTTACATGTTTCAGAAAATGTTTTGAAATTGTAGTGCACAGTTCAAAATAAATGTTTTTCAAAAACCATTGCCTCTTTGTAATAAATGTTTATTTCCAAAGGAATTTTTAGAAGTTCAGCAGAGTAAAATTCAAACTTTTTAGAATTAATTAGAAGATAACTCTTATGTAGTTAAACTAGAATACTCTGTGAGAGTTGGTATATAAACTCTTAACACCTAGTTAGCATTAATAAGTGTTAAATTATCAACTCCACACAGATTTGGTACTTAACACTAAATCAGAGTTAACGTACCAACTCTCCAATAAGAGTTAAATTAACTCTCTCTGGTGTGGACCCATATAGACACTTTAAAAGAGTTTAAATCAAATCTGACAGTGTTAATTTGGACATGTTGGATTTGCTGTGTAGAGGCCAGTTTTGGAAAAATGTTAAAATACATTCTTTTATGCAATAGACTTTCACATACCAGTTTGTTTTACTCATTTTGACAGTACTGCTAATTTATTTGAAACTTTCCTGTTGATATAAATTTTTGTGGCAAGGGGTTTACCATTTCCAAGACCAGCTATGACCACACTTCTGAAGTTTTATTGTTTTGGAGCACTTCTAAGAATTATACAGTAAAAGGAATCCAGAATGACTGGAAAAACAGCTTTCTGTTTTATAATTACAGAACAATAAATAAGTAATATTGCTTCATTCTGCTCTGACCTCTGCCATCATCAAGGCACTTTCTTGCAGAGAACTGATGCTCTGCATATTTTCTCAACAAAGGTAGTTGTGTGGAAAAATCCCAGTAAAAAAAAAATCCCACCAACAGCTATCGCTTAAATCACGTTTCTTTCCCGTTCTGTTGCTGTTTAAACTTCAGCTGATCATCTTGATCATAGTCTGCGTGATTAAATGTGGGTTGCTGCCATATATTTGGCTTTTCAGATATTTGCATTAATGAGCAGTTAAGCAAGTGTACCTAACAAAGTGACCAGTGAGTGTAGGAATCTAAAAATAGACATAAATGAAAAACGTACCAAAGTAAAGCGATCTCTCCTTTCATCTCTGCCTGTCAATTAACATGTTCAACCAGCCTTTATATTACTGCCATCTTGTGGCATCTATTGTCTCTGAAAGCTTTTCATAATCTCACAAAACTGCAGCTCTCGTTTTGAGGGTGTGTTCATCTCCCATTAGCAAAGACTGGAGCTGGTCAGGTATGGCAGGTCAAACAGTTCAAAAGCTTGACAAAACATTAACAACATAATATGTAATGTATTCATATGGTAATGGAGAGATGCTTTCACAGTGTTTTATTGTTTCCTTTTCCTAAAGGAATGGTTTGAAAAGTTCCTCCACCACTTGCCATTTTCAGCTAACAATAAATCATTTTTGGATATACAGTATGTGGCAGCACGAGGTGGAAATAAAGTAAATACTCTTCAGTTTTAAAAAGACAACGCCACCCTGGGAATTTCACCCAGAGAATACTGGAAGTAACACTGAATCACCAAAAAGGCACTTAGGTTCGCTATACTCAGTACAGAGACGAGGTTCAATGATAAACAATTATTAATAAATTGTCAACTTATTTAAAACACCGTATAAAAGCACAATCATAAATATCCATGTACAAATATGATTAAAAAGGTATTCAGAGCTGAGGCTTACCAGTGGAGGGGCAGGGATGCCACACACAAACTAAAAAAAGAAAACACACCAAGACAAGTGCAGCACACAATCACACACTCACACTAATAAACTAAACAAGGCAGGTGTGTACACGCAAAGGATCCCACCACCAAGGCACCCAAGTCTCCTCCACGTCGGCGCTCCGCATCTGAATAAAAGAAACAAAGGAAATTTTAATATATTACAACAAAACTAATATGTAGCGCTGGGGGATAACCCAACTGCAGGACCACACTGGTGATCTACAGCTAGAAAAAAGGGCCTCCCACCAGTGGCGTAACAAAAATCCAAACTACAAATCAAAAAACAGTAAAACATACAATCTGGATAAAACTCTAAAATCTGGAGCAAACGGAATCGCCGTATTGCTCCAACTTGCCGTCTGCACGACTACAAGTTAACGGTCAATCAATATGCACGCCAGCTGACTCCCATAACCGGCATGCATATGGCCGCTGTCCACGCCGACGTCCACTGTAAAAGCTGGCAGCAGCAGGAAAAGAAATCTCGCAACGGGAACAGACGGTAAAAGCAAAGCAAAGCAAAGCAAAACAGCAGCACTTCAGTTCACGTAGCTTGGCGCAAAACTCAGGCCCACACTTCCTGCAAAGCATAATAAATAATTACTATAAAAGAAGAATAGAAGGCAGAGAGCGTAACAAAAGTTGATTACGTACCAAGTAAGCCGTGTCATAGAACGTGAGCAGAATGGCTCAGAGGAGGCTTCTACAGCTACGACCTACAAACAATAGCCGTTTACTACCACCAAGTAAGGTAATATACACACTACAATGAGTAAACACCTACCAGCTGCGATGGAGGCTTCAGAAGAGTAACCCGCAAATGATCTCGGCAACACCAAAGGGAAGTCAGGTGACCAAAAAGGAGATCACAGGTAAGCGATCCAGGGACACTCAAATGGCCACTATTTATACTAGCGCCCCCTAATGCGCCAGGCTGAAAGTGGGTTGGACCGAGGGATAACATTCATCCTGCCACAATCAGGTATTTATTCAACTAATCGAAGTAATAATATTTTATCATTCTTAAACCAGGAAGGAGTGCAGAAAGATGAAGATGTCCATAAAGCACGGAGCACAGACAGAGAGCACAAACATACTGTTTGTGCTCTCTCTTCCCACTCTCTTCTGCTTATCCTCATCAGGGTCATGTGGTGGCGGGGGTTTTGGAGCCTATTCCACCCACCATAGGGTGAGAGGCCAGGTACACCCTGGACAGGTCACCAGCCTGACACAGGGCCTAAAGCAACAACACACAGTCACTAAATCTATTGTTGGTCTATACATCTACATCCGATTTGAGATGGTGGCTTGAATTCAAGTTTATATGATAACAGTACCAGGTTCATATATCTCACAGATCTTTCTTTGTCCTGGCATCAGAGTCAGGCATTTTGTTGTTATTCATCATTTACAATGTAAAAAATAAAATTAATACAAATATTTTTTTTTCATAATTGTTTTAACAGCAAATTATAAACCAGTGCACAGGATGATATATTTTTCTTTCTTTCTTTTTTGTTTCTTGTGATAACAAGAAGAAAATCACAATGCATACAAAACTGGAAATTTCATAATTTATGTTAAATTTGTTTATTTGTTGTTTTTTCGGGGTCCTAGCAGTGAAATACAACACTTGGCCTCTAATGACAAATTGGTTTAAATTAAATCAAAATAAAATTATCATCTAAAAAGAAAACTTAGTGCTGAATGTTTCAAAAGAATGTAAATGCAATACATTTCACTAATTTAATGTCAGCCTGTATTTGATGGTCACTGTTGTATCCATGGAAGATGAGATGAATATGTTTTTAGTTTTCTGTAAGCTGAAGCTTCCTCTTTTTTTCCAAAAAGTAATTTACATGAAATGTTAACGAGAGCAAAAAAAACTTTTCAGAGTTACTCATTTGTGTTTTCCCCGCTGGCACATCAGCTGTGCTCCTGATTCTGCTCAGACAAAAAGGACTCATGCAAAAATGCAAAGGTAGGCTATGCTTTGGCTGTCTTTATGTTGAAGACCTAATTCATGTCTCTGTACTTTTCTTGCATAAAAAAATCTACTTGGTAATATGAAGAGATATAAATGTAAATGCTTTCCCTGCCTCGTGAATAACAGCTGATTGGAAAGTTAATGGTTCAATCCCTGACTGCTACAAACTGTAAACCAAAGACCCTTGGGCAAGATATTAACACCAAGTTGCTTCGTGATGAATACATTGGAGTTTGATTGCTAGATAGAAAGCACTCAAGCATATAAACAAGGCTTGTATGAATGGGTGCGTGAGACATGTTATGTAAAGCACTTTGAGTGTACACAGTCTAAAATTTGTTTTTTTAGGCCATTTCCTGTTTTACTTGAAAGTTAGTTTTCTGTAGTGTCTTGTTGTAGTTGTACTTCTGCACTAATATCACCTCATGTATTTCCACTAAGACTCTAGACCCTATTATTATTTAGAAATTATTTTCTGAAGGATCCACACATGTGCAATAATACTAATGTGCAATAATCCTTTCTGGCATCGTTGTATTTTTACTCAGTTGTATATAGCATTTGTATTCTATTTTTATCTTATTGTATATTTTATTCTATTTTATTCTACTGTATATAGTATTTTATTTTATTCTATTCTGTACAGTTGTGTACTGTATTTATTCTTATCTTATTTTATTCTAATTTTTCCTTCACAACTTTTGCACTGTCCACTTCCTGCTGTGACAAAACAAATTTCCCACGTGTGGGACTAATAAAGGTTATCTTATCTTATCTTATCTTATTATTAACAGCAATAACATTGATATTGTAGAGAAAGCAGGAAAGATGACATAATGGTGTAGGCTACCAGTTCTGATTCAGTCATGATGAATCTTGGACAATGAAGCATGCGGAGATAATATCAGCAGTGCTGAGATCAGCTGCTTTAGCACTGAAACACATATAAGGGCTTCATATTATGAAGCCTTTATATGTGTTCAATCAACGTAAAATGTAAACATTAATGTATGTAATTTTGTGTCCAATTCATTCAAAATAATTCAGACTTTTTTAATTCAATTCAATTCAGTTTTATTTACACAGCGCCAAATCACAACAACAGTCGCCTCAAGGAGCTTTATATTGTAAGGTAGACCCTACAATAATACATACAGAGCAAAAGCCAACAATTATATGACCCCCTATGAGAAAGCACTTTGGAGACAGTGGGAAGGAAAAACTCCCTTTTAACAGGAAGAAACCTCCGGCAGAACCAGGCTCAGGGAGGGGCGGGGCCATCTGCTGCGACCAGTTGGGGTGAGAGAAGGAAGACAGGATAGAAGTATGATTCAGTGCAGAGAGGTCTATTAACACATAGTGAGTGAAGAAGGTGACTGAAGAAGAAAGACTCAATGTATCATGGAATCCCCCAGCAGCCTGCACCTATTGCAGCATAACTAAGGGAGGATTCAGGGTCACCTGATCCAGCCCTAACTATATGCTTTAACGAGACAGAGATAGTATCTGTCTCCCGAATCCTGGTTCTAGTCCCTGTCAGTACTCTTGCTGCAGCATTTTGGATTAACTGAAGGCTTTTCAGGGAGTTTTTAGGACTTCCTGATAATAGTGAATTACAGTAGTCCAGCCTAGAAGTAATAAATGCATGAACTAGTTTTTCAGCATCACTCTGAGACAGGATATTTCTAATTTTAGAGATGTTGCACAAATGGCAGAAAGCATTCCTACATATTTGTTTAATATGTGCATTGAAGGACATATCCTGGTCAAAAATAACTCCAGGGTTCCTCACAGTGTTACTGGAGGCCAAGTAAGAATCTGGTTAGATTTTTTTTAACCCAAATATTTGAAACTCTCAGTAAGAAAATATATAAACTGAAATATGAAGAGCTGATGTGGAAAAATTCCTCAGTAGGAAAAAGAAAATATAAAATTTGACAAATGTCATCATTTGGTTCTTTACTATTTTTTGATATATATGTACACACACACACTGTGAAGAGATTTTTTAGGATTTTGGGATTTTTATTATGTTATGCTTAAAAGTACGTTTCATTATCTAAATGTGTTTGCTCTTTTCAGTATTCAGCTTAAACTCTGCAACTCTGTGCAGACTCCTAAATGGGGAAGTTACACAGGAAGCCTGCAGTTCTATTTTCTCTCTTCCTGTATGTGCTCTCTGAATAAAGACTCTTTCTTTTTATTGCACAGTGCGAGTCTCCCTGAGTCTCGACCGTGTACACGTTAAACCTGTCTGAGCGTTTTTATTCCGACCTGAGTTGCAATACAGGAAAACTCCTGACACACACACACACACACACACACACACACACACACACACCACTTTAAATTCATAGTGGATAATTTTGTAATATTTTATGGTTTAGTATTAGTATAGTGCATAGCATAATTTTAATACACTGCAATAGTGCTCAACGTGTGGATAATCAGACTTCTGCACAATGTATTAGTGGAGGCCCAAAGTATCTGTGGTGCAAACAGTGGTGCAAGCTGTGGTCAGACAGTTTACACACTGTGTCTTGCAGATTATAGTGACATTCAGCCTGAGTTTTGTGTGTCTAAGTCTGTGACACACTGGGAATAAATGTTTGTGTGTTTTCAGCTACAAAACAGACTTCCGTGGTTTATTTCAACAACAACAGGGACGTGTGTAAGTCCTGACTACCAGTGTGAATGAGAGGGAGACAGGTGTAACAGTGAAGATGAGGTAGTGAAGGTAATACCTGGGGTCAACCAGTCAAAGCACCAGACAGTGCACAAGAGAGGCGAGGAAGGGAATGCAGGCAGGGTGGAGTAGTTGGAGCTGAGGGTCGGTGGTGATTTGTGGCAGAAGGCTAGTAGTGAAATGGAAGATTTACTAGATGGTAATATGGTATGCAGAGGGTTAGTGTGACAGAGGAGGATTGAGTGAGATGTAGAAAGATGATCGACTGTGGCTACACCTCAACGGAGGATCTGTACCACATCAGTATTGATTAGGATTAGCTGGGAGGAGGTGTTGGCCGTCAGATTGGGGTCTGGGATGCGGGGCCTCCCTGCTACTGCAGATAAGGTGGCGGTCTGCTTGCCTCCACCCCAGGGAAAAGGGTTACATCTCCTGGGACCAGGTACAGTTTGCCGCTCTGGGGGCGAGTGTACCTGGACCTGGGATATAGAGTATGTTTGGGGAGTGTGATTGTGTGTACAGTGTTTATTTCTGTCTGTCCCCACGTCAGGTGAGTGCCGAGTATTTGTTTGTGTATATGGGGGTGGGAGTGCATGTTTGTGTCTGCATGTGCCTGTTTGTCTGTGTCTATATGTCAGGTCGGGTATTAGACTCCACCTCTCTAGGAACACCTCAGGCTCTCCAAGGTATGGAGGCCTATCTCCCCTCACCACACTCCCTGCCGGTGGCTGATGCCCTCAGACATCGGTGCGTTGGTGGTTCTTGGTGTCTGGGGCTGGGCGCTCATGTATGTGCCGGCTCACTCCTGGTGGCCGCTTGGCAGGGCCTGGCGCCTGTGGCCCGGCTGGGCCCCTTCTGGGGGGTGGGGCACCCTAAGGCCTCTGGCCTCTGGGCCTGGGGCTCGGTCCTCTCTGGCACAGCTGGCTGCCGGCAGAGCCCGTGGGCAAGTCACTGCAACCCTCTCTAGCCTCTGCTCCGTGGCTGCTGGGTGACCCCTTGTCTGGGGCTCTTCCCAGGAGGGTGGCAGGGTTGCCCCTTTGGTGGTCCTCCTTGGGTCATCGTACTCTGGGCCCTCTGGATGTCTGGGGCCTGGATCTCCTCCATACCTGCTTCATGCCCTGGGGGACGGGGCTATGGCTTCCCACACTCCCTAGCAGATCGTTACATGGAGAAACCTTTTGAATACAAGCGTGCTGATCCACACAGGTGTGCACACAGGTGTTCACAGACATAAACTACATCTTTCTTGGCTGCTACCTCAAAGCACATTGTGCGCTGTCGATCTTGCGTGCTGCACATTAACATGTAATATTTAGTATCTACTGTTATCTACTGTTAGCTAATTTGTTGTGATGGTGTTGTATTTATTATGTTGCTCTTTTTTGTTTGTTTTCTCTTTTGTTTTTTTTTCTTCTCTCGACAGGTGATCCAGGTGGGTTTTTTTTGTTTGTTTGCTTTTCTTTTCATTTTTTTTCTTTCTCTTCCCTCCTTTCTCACCATCTCCTCTCCCCTCTATTTTGTCTTTCTCTCCCTCTCTTTCTTTCATTCTTTCTTTCTCCCTGTCCTATCCCCCAGTCATGTCTGTCCCGTCTGTAACAACTGAAAATAAAATAAAATAAATACATAATTAAAAAAAAAGTATTGATTAGGATTAAGTGTGTTTTTATCTAAGAAAGTCTATTAGTATCTGCATCCTTTATAGACTTAAGAGCTCTAAGAACCCACAGACTTCACACAAATTTGACTGTTAAATCCAAAAGTCTTATGCTCTACTATATCTCAATAAAAGTTACTAAACGTTAAAGTTGTTTTGAAGGGCAAACTTCTTCCTTGATATAGCCTGTGAATGGTTGTAAAGCACAGATACTGTTTCAAATGAATTCCGTCCACTTCACAGGATGAAGTGCTGGTTTCTCTGGTGGCTGGTGTTTTTTGTGTCACACCAACCCTCTGCATGTTCTCCTTCAAAAAGAGACTGCAACACAACGCAATGTCCAAGTTCAAAATGTCCAGGTTCCTGCACGAATCAGTGTCAGAAAGGAGGTAGGATGCTATAATATTGATCTAGAGTGCTTGTTTCTATGCTTTTAAGTATGCTTTAAGTGTCTCACCCACACATCTTTGTTTTTGGTTAATACAGTAAATAAAAATGTACCAAAGTTTAAATTAAAATACTTGAATGTAGTGAAAATGTGAAAATGTGTGCTATTTTACAGATGATCCCTGTTGCTGTATCAACTGTGTTGACAACATTTTGGAAAATGGAAGCCTTGATGCCACTATCAAGTAAACACTTTCATTCCGAATGAGAGCATAGTCTTTTTTATTTCAATTGTTTGGAGTTTTATGTATGTAGGAGTACAACACAGATAGTTTATAGTATGACATAAGAATTATTGTAAGAATCAAAATGATGCATGCTAATATTTACTTGTCCTTTTTCACAAGAGCAATTATGGAGCTAGAAGATTTTATGGAGGAAGAAAAAATAAACGGGACCGATTTAGCAACGAGTTCTGACAATATTGTTTCTCTCCAGTATGAACCCAATGACACGTTCGACGACCTTGACATTTATGCGAGTGATAATGAGGTATTTAAAAAACTCTAATGATGATTTTTTTTTATATTAAAATATTTATTAACACTGTAAAGAAAACAAGATGGAATGTTTTACATTGGGAAAACAAAAAGATACAAACAGTGTACATGTTTATTTTTTTCAATACAGGAACAATACAGGTTGTATATTATTACTTATACTATGAAATATCTCAACATTTGCTTTACGGATTAAACTTTGGTGCTGCTTCAAAGACTATGAATCTTAATGATGTGTTATGTAGTTCAAGATTAGATACTAAAATATATTTAATCATTTTCCGAATAATCACTGTCAGATCATTATTTTAGTTTTTCTGCAATACAAAACTCATCTCCATCAGCCTTGGTTGAGAGTTTCATTGTGTTTTTACAGGTATTCACATGCAATGTTTCTCTTCTTGTTTTTGGCATTGTGTTGATATATAGGACATATCATACGAGCCTCTTTCCAGCAGCACAGTGAGCGTTCAGCTGCCAAGAGAACTGAATCCTGGACAGAATAACACAATTGTGTTCCTCAAGCTTAAGTGGCCTGAAACAAACCAGGTCAGCGAGTAGATTATGTTTTATGAAATTTTGATTTTTTGTATGTGCATAGATTTTACAATAGTAATTAAACTTCTTTGTTTGCAGACCATATGAACTAGACATATACACTGGAAATGCTGACTTTAACTGCACAGTATCCTCAACATTGTATTATTATTTTATAATGAGATTATTTAAAACTATTTAAAAGCAATTCTCCACTAACACTAACTCACATAAAGTTCTTTTAGTGATTAAAGAAAGACTCCACTGAGGGAGCCTTTAAAAATAATTTTATGTTCAGTATGTTATTGTCTGCATGATTTAGCAAATCATGGAGACTGTTAGAGGAATGATACGTTTATTCTTAGCTTCAAATCTTATGATTCATTGAGCTAATATTTAAGTATTAAAGAATATCTCGATGTTTTCACCACAAGTGATATAAGAGTGCAGTCATTTATTTATTTAAAAAATGCTGATGATGACTAGCAATGCAGACTACTTCCATCAGGAAGGAGGTTCTGCAGCATCCGGTCCCGTACCAGCAGACTGGGAGACAGTTTTTTCCACCAGGCCATCAGACTGCTGAACACGTCATAGACACCTCACCCTCACTACTGGAACTTCAACATTATGCACTCCATACTGTACATTAATGCCACTGTTTTGCACATGTCCGACTACCAACCTCTGTACATTTTATATATCTTATTTTATTGTTTACTCTATTTCATTTGTAAAATATGTATATACACACCCACACACACACACACACGTGAAAAAAACATATTTAGTATACACATCCAATAATGCATATACTCTTATATATTGTACATATATTTATTACTTTCAGATTTAGCCATTCTTATATTTTTGCTTGTTTTACGTTATTGTATTTTTGCACAACTCTGTTGCTTGAGAAGCTTCGACACAAAATTTCACTCGCATGTACTGTACCAGTGTACCTGCACATGTGACGTGACAATAAAAGTGATTTGATTTGATTTGATTATAAACTTTTGTAATACTGAGCTAATAAATTTAAAGACACCTTTGGGAACCTGTCCAATTTTAATGTTGGTGGTTCGATCCCTGCTGCTCCAGCCTGTGTGCCAAATGTCCTTGGGCACATACTAACCACAAGTTGCTCTCTGATGTATCCATCGGAATATGAATGAGTGTGATTGTTAGATAAGAAGCACTTAGTAGAAAAAAGTGCTGGTATAAAGTGTGTGAATGGAATATGAAACTGATTATTAATGAAAGTGTGAATATAAAGCACTTTGAGTGCTCAGAGTAGAACCGTGCTATATAAGAACCAGTCAATTTACCTTTATTTTTTACAGGTTGTTTTTTTTTTTTTTTTTTAAAGTTTGGAGATATTAAGAGTTCAGCTTTCACACAGGCTAAAATATTTTACAAACAAGGAAGTGGCACATTCAAACAACTGTGCAGAAATAGATGCTCTTTAGTTCTTTGCAATAATGCACAAAATGTGATTACAGTAAATACAATTTAATATAAAGTTTTATCTAGGAACATTTATGCCTAAGGGAAAAATCGACAACACCATTAACCTCCTAGGACCTGGCGTCCACATATGTGGACATCACATTTTCAATTATTTAGACCAAAATACTCAATTTTGCTCTACAAGGGCCTGATATCCACTTACTAGGACATTAAATTTCCCACATGTGGGACTAATAAAGGTTATCTTATCTTATTATACTGCTACTGTTCTATCAAAATTTTAAATGAATATCCTCATATGTGGCTCTTATTTTCCTTAAAAACAAAAATAAGGTTAAAAAAAAATTCTGGTAATTCTTTGTTTTTACATTCATTGGGCCCAAATATGCCCAAATATCAAAGAGAAATTAAAAATGCATGTTGTGGAAGAGTTCGGGTCTTAGGAGGTTAAATATGATGCAAATAATAGTGAATATATTTCAGAATAGACAACAAAACTTACATAAATCTTTCCTGTGAAAACCAACTGATGAATTTGTGTTTTATTGTAGAGTATTTTAGGATCTACATATGAAGTGTATGATCGAGAACTGGTTGGCCTGAGTGTGGAGGGCAAGAACATATCAGGACTACAGCAGCGTGTCAACATCACCATCAACCTTTCCAAGGAAATACATGTAACTGCTTCTGAATTTTATCATTTACTCTACTTTTGCCTGTTAACATTATATTATTAAATACAATTTATATTTTTTGAACAAGTTCTCAAAAATTAGGTATGTATAATAAAAGCATGTAAACGTGTAACATTTCTGTGCCATAGGAAACCCAGAAACCCTCATGCCACTTCTTTAACTTCACAACACGCAGTGAGTAACCAAGCTTCACATCAACATTAGTGTCTAACATAAATCTTTATTTTATAAATCGGAGTCATTTTTGTGTGTTTGTTTTTTCAAGATTACAAAGGTGAGCTGATCTGACCTGGATGTAATAGCATCTTATGTATAACTGATCTCTTTGTTTGACTTATCAGATTTTAGTGAGAATGGCTGCATTACCCTATGGACCCGTGGTCGTAATAACGTCACCTGTTCCTGTGACCATCTCACATACTTTGCTGTGCTCATGGTAGGAGTGAACTTTTTCATCTTAAAAAGTGGAATTTTGGAGTTGATGGGAATGTCATCAACAAAATATTGACAAACGCCTCAGTAATAAAATGTGAAATCTCTCTTCATTTATCTTAACAACCATTTTCTCATCTGCTTCAGAGTTGGCAGGTGTGTTACTAACAATCCAACAGGTTCATGCTGAGTTTGACATAGTTTAACTATGTGTTTCTCATGCTTTGGTAAAAAGCTGTTCTGTTTTTTCCCCAGTAGTGACACTCTGTCTGTGGGAGAGGCAAATATAAAAAAAAGAGATGTGTTTTTCTGTCTTTGTGAAGACATTCACTGAATTTAATCTGTTCCCAAGTTTAACCATCATAAGAAGTCCGGTCCTAAATAAAACTTTGATTATTTTAATCCTTTATAGGGCATTTACTGAAAAACTTGGAAAGTCAACATTTCAACCCTCAAGTGTTTTTAAGGATGTTACAGGATTTTTAATTTAGTGTTGAGCATACTCTCTCTCTCTTTTCTTTACGTTTTATGTTGTAGATCGAGGTCACAGAAGTTGCCCTCTATGGTTCCTGGCCCATCTAGGCTAAAACTTTTTCCAAAAACCATATTTATAAAAAAAATAGAAGTAAAACACAAATAAACCTAAACGAATGTTTATTTCTTATCATGAATTACACTGACAGTGTCACAAATATAACAAATATATCAAAGTGTCCTTCCCAAACATTTCATAAAAGAAAGGAGCACTTTTTTAAAGTTTGTATCAAACCTATCAAAAAACTGTTGCGCTTAAGTGTAGTTCTACTGAAATACTACTATAACTACTGCTACTGCTAATAATGACAATAATAATATACAGTTCTGTGTCAAAGCCTTGAGCCACTCACCATTTCTTTATATAACAACTGAGTTTGTATTCTTAAGAGTCTGATGGTTAATATTTGCTATGCCTTCAGCCTAAACTCACATCAAACTTTCTAGTAATTCCTTTAAGCAGTTTTCAAGTTTTCAAAGAATAGTTTCTTGAAGGACATTCAAAGCTGTTTTTTGGATCCCAAAAGGTTAATTCTGTTCATCTGTACGTAGTGTTTTTAGTGGGAGATTTCTTTTTTTTTTTTCCCACTAAAAACACTATGTCCAGATGAACAGAATCAGCCTATTGGGATTTACTTCCCTGGATGATTGAGCATGCATCAAGTTAGCTACAGTTAGCTGCAGACACTCAGTGTTGTACCTCTTTCCTGACCTCCTACACTTTAAAAACAATTGAACCAAAAAATGTCATCACTCCATACACCAACATTAACATACACCAACCTTTTCTCAGGAATGGCTTCTTGACAGCCATCTGTCCACTCAGATCCTTCCTCTTTTTTTGTCCTACTTCTTAAGGACATTATTTTCAGATACTGGCCTGCCACTTCTGAAATGCTGAGATATGCCATGTTTTTTGCTAATAGCTTGTTGGGATCAGTTTGTTGGTGTAAATATACTATTCAGTGCCCTTAGGTTTAACTAAAGAATTAGGAATGAATTATGTGCTTTTGCAACAAGCTGCTAGTAACAAAGATACAATTTAATTAAAAATATATAAGAAAGTCAGTCTCCTAAGAAGCTAAATATAAAGAAATAGGTGGTGGCCCAAGATTTTCATGCTGCTGACGTCAGTGCATGCTCAAAATGTTACTCTATGTTAAAATAGAAAGATGCCTTTGTCCAGTTTACGTGACTTATAACTGTCGTCTCTAACTAAAATTGTCCTTTGTTGCTCTGTTAGTGCAAATCTCCTCACTAACTGTTTATTGGTTCATTGATTTGTCCCCATCTAATCTACATCAGCTCTTTATTGTTTTTGTCTCTTTTTGTTTTTCATTTCAACTCACAATGGAGATGCTGCAAAATAATGTGAACGTGGGTTTTGTCCACAGGTTCCTGCTTCCCCATCACCTAAAGACCAAAAGATTTTAACATACATCACTCTGATTGGCTGCAGTCTCTCTCTTTTTACCCTGGTCATCACTGTTTTGATCTTCATCACAAATAGGTAATTATTCTTCTCCTTGATGACATTCTTGGCAGCACAGTGGCGCAGTGATTAGCACTGTTGCCTCACAGCAAGAAGGTCCTGAGTCCAATTCCACCACCTGACCGGGGCCTTTCAGTGTGGAGTTTGCAAGTTCTCCACATGTTTGCATGGGTTCTCTCCGGGTACTCCAGCTTCCTCCCACAGTCCAAAGGCATTCAGATAGTGGGGTTGTGTTAATTGATCATTCTACAACGCCCATAGGTGTGAATGTGAGGGCGAATAGCTGCCTGTCTCTATGTGTTAGCTCTGCGACAGACTGCTGTGTTGCTGCAAACACAGCTGCATGGTTAAGTTGTCACTTAACCATGGATCATATCTACTGCATTTTCCAGAAAAGTCAGAGAAGATGTTTCTATGAGGGTCCACATCAACCTCGTGATTGCACTGATCCTCCTCAACCTGCATTTCCTGTTAAGTTCCACAGTGGCAGCGGTGTCCTCTACTGGGCTCTGTTTATACATGGCTCTTGTCCTTCACTACTCTCTGCTGGCCACTTTCTTCTGGATGGCTTTGGAGGGATTCCACCTCTACCTTCTCTTAGTCAAAGTCTTCAACATCTACATCAAGAGATATCTGCTCAAACTCAGCGTGGTGGGATGGGGTGAGTAGAATAATTTAAGCAAGAAGCTGTTATTATCATCATTTCAATAACTGTTCAGTTCTCGTGTTTCAGGTGTTCCTGCAGTCATTGTGTCAGTGGTGGTGATCATAGACAGAGGCTTTTATGGCCATGTCTCTCTGGACACATCTAACTCCAACAACACTGCAATGTAATTCATATTTATTCATAAATGTTGGTATATGCATCATACTTTCTCTAAATGTACATGTTCACACTGAAAAAGTGTCATAAACATAATGGGCACCAAACTCAATTTCACCAAGCATGTAATTTGACAAAGTTGAGATACTGAGTAGTTTCTGATATATTTAACCACATGTATCTAAATAATCTGCAATCACATCTCTATGGAGTACAGAATGTACTTTTAAATTTCACAGTGTGAGAGACTGAAACATGTATTATGTGCACTCCCTTTCTTTTAGATGCTATATAACCAATAACACTGTAAAGATGGGGACTACATTTGGACCGTTCAGCTTGGTGTTCCTCTTTAACATGTTCATGTTTGGAGCGACAATCAGACGTGTTTGGATTCTACGCAAAAGCACAGAGGTACGGGCAGTTTTATGTTGCTATTGAAATTGATGTTTTCTCTGTCAATGTGTCCTGTGAAAACTCAAATAACTAGTATAACTAAATAACTAAATTAGTGTTATCAGCTGGGAGTTTTACATAACAAGAACAATATGGAATATCTCTAATAATCACTATTGTTCATTTTTGTTTAACATTAATTGTTCCTATTAAAGGATAAACTGTATGATGGGTTATCAAAAATTAAAGGAACACTTTTTAATTAGGAGATTTAACTTGATGAAGTGAATCTCGCGGATGAAGATGGATGAATGGAACTTGATGAAGTGAACTTCTGGGATATTGATCGGGTCAGTTAAGTAGCAGAGGGAGTGTTACTCAGTTTCAGCTGCTTTGAAATTAATGAAATTAACAACAGGAACTCTGCCTGCCATTAGGTATCAGGATAAAATCCTTGTCAGACCCTAAACTGGATAAGTGGGTCCTGGGCTTCTCCGGGTACATGACAATGCGGCGAAAGTATGCAGGCAGTTCCCGAAGGATGAAGGAACTGATAACATTCACTGCCCTCCACACTTTTCTGACCTAAATTCAACAGAACACCTCAGGGACATTATGTTTTCGTCCATCTGATGCTGCCAAGTTGCAGCTAAACTGTCCAGCAGCTCAGTGATGCCTTAGTCCAGATCTGGGAGTAGATCCCGAAAGACACTATCCATCGTCTCATTAGAAGCATGCCACAATGTTGCCAGACATACGTACAAGCACACAGGACCCTACAAACTACTGAATACCATTTTAAGTTGCGGCAATGAAAGTTCAGCAAAATGAACCACCCTGTGGCATCATTTTTTCCCTTTAATTTTTTGGGCTCTCTGTGAATTCAGACCAACGTAGGTTGATAGTATTATTTTTATCCCAACAACATGGCATCCTTAACCAATCCACATCAGCACTGATTTTTTTCCAAATTTTTGCGGTATATTGTTCCTCTAATTATTTTGAGCAATGTATGTTATTTTGTGGTCATTTATTTAAAAAAAACAACAACAACAACACCAACAATAAAAAACCCCACATACCCATTACTCAAAATGAGTAAAACTGGACTCTTCAAACTCATTTATCTGTTTTAGATTGTATATTATCTCCTTTGTCATTTCATATTTGGCCAATCAGTTTGGGCAGAGTAACCGTGACAGAGCAAAGAAAGACATTTGTACCCTGCTGGGAGTCATGACTCTGCTTGGCATTACCTGGGGCCTGGTCTTCTTCTCTTTTGGCCATCTGACCACTGTTGGCCTCTACCTCTTCTGCATCCTGAACTCACTTCAAGGTCTGTATAACCATTTTGTTTGTTAAGCTCAGTTCTGTGCTGATATTAGTCCAAAACATTGATTTGCAAATTAGCTGCCTCTTGGGACATGAAAGTAATTGAGATGGGCAGGTCATTTACAATTTATTAACACACGCACACACACACACACACACACACACACACTCTCTCTCTCTCTCTCTCTCTCTCACACACACACACACACACACACACACACACACACACACACCTAACTTTCGAAATCTTGTACTTTCTTACTTTTCTTACGTTCTTTTGAAATAAATTGAATAAAAATATTTTTTATATCATTTTGTAAGGGAAATACTCTTTTAGGTGGGCATTAGAGTTGTGATTGAAGATTTTGGAGAACCACAGAATTTAAAGTTAAAAACAAAACAAACATAAACTACAGCTGCTGATATGCAGGCCCAGCACCCATATACAGGAACTGTGGTTCAGCTCTCTTAAAAAAGTTCCAGTCTCTGCTGCGTGAGTCTTACCCAGCAGGCAATGCAAAATTCAGATGGAGCCAAGGAATGGTGAGGGGTCTTGTCTAGACTCCCTGCATTGATGTCCAAGTGTCTTCCCTGCTCACGCTGATATGAAAAATCCTGAGTAGCCTTGCAGGTCAAATCTCAGATTTGATCCAGCTGGTAATCTGGGATGATTTTAGAGGCCTGGACAGTGGTGATGTGTCATGAGCAAAAGCATCAGCTTTTGTAGTGAATCAGAAGAGCCGACTCCCATCGAGTGAGAGTTGGCTCCCCACTTTTTTTTTTAAAACGAGGTTTGTTGTGTTGCCACAGTATTTAACTGTCTTCCCACATACAGCATAATTTCTATGCTGAACGTAAACGCAGTTATGATCTGTGAACAAAATCAAGATTGGTCTAATGTTTTGTGCCTCGGGTTTCTTATCGGCTCACACTCTTGTGGAGCACATGAATGAGAGGCGGAAGGTGATTGTAGTTCCTATTAACAGGGTATTGCCAACTATCCCACTAATTGCCGAGTTTACTTTTATCCGTATGTCATATTTATGATTAAAAAAGAAAAAAAAGAAAAGAAATTAAAAAAGTTTAATCAAATTGGATATTGATATTTTTGTATGGGAATTGATCCTGCAACATGAAATGCTGGTAATGAAGTATCAGTATTTCAGGATTAGATATTTCAGAATATCAACCTGCACTGAGGACATACTGTTTTGCTATTGAGTGTGGTTCTGTTTCTGTTCTGTGGATTTGTTTGCAGTGTTTTGTTTTTGTGTTAAAATAAAAAGTTTTATTAAAATACCAGACAAAAGTGGGAATGCCTGCTTTTGTAACAGAATAAATACACAAAATTAGGCAAATATAAGGATTCTTACAAAAACAGATGATAATAAATTAAGAGCCATTTGGGAGCCAAAAGAGCTGTGCCACAAGAGCCAGCTCTTTGAAAGGAGCCGAACTTCCCATCACTACGGTATCGAGCACATTGTATTTATTCCATTCATGCGATTGTCTTGAGTTTTTCTTCCGTTCTCGTCTGTTATGATTCTGTTCAGCCATGTCTTGTTCTCCCCAGCTGTCTCCACTTCTCTAATCACCTCTCCATCCTGCAGATCCTGACACATAGTTCATTTACTGTTTTTATTTTCAAATGTGCATCCTCATTGCATATCTTGTATACAGTCTAAACATTTACTTTCCTCTCTCTCTTCTTTGTGTCATGCAGGTTTCTTCATCTTCCTGTGGTTTATGATGTCAATGAGAAAGGCTAAAACCGCAGTTACTAAGACAAGCAATGAAAATCATAGCAACAGCACCTAGCTTACACATAACTACCAATACCTCAAGAAGTGCCCATGTGTGTCATGTTGGAATGTATAACGTTGAAACATTATTTTTTATTAAGTTCATGTATACAACAATGCATCAGGTAAGAGAGCGACTGAGACCAAGCAATTTATATGAAAGTATGAAGTGTGAAGATTTTAACAGCCCCACTTTAGTTTTGATGTTTTCTTGTTATTAGAATAGACAGAATGTTTGTGGCAAGGGGTTTATATTTCCACCAGAGCGTGTAACATATGAGGATAATGCATTTGAACCTTAATTTTTGGAGCACTTCTGAGAGTGAAAATTGAAATAGTCATGTGGTAAAGGAAGGCCAGAATAAGACAGATGATAGATGAAGTGTTTCTTCTGCACCCGCTTTCAGAGATCAGAGGTATAACAACAGAAAATTGCTCTTTTGTCACATACTCATTTGCATATCAATCGGGGATTTAAATGAAACTCATCTGGCATTAGTTTAGTGTTTTAAGAGGCTGCTATGTTGATTGCATGAAGAACATTATTATGCTCTATTGTACTTGGACTGCTTTTAAGTTTCTTTATATTAAACATTGTGAATCAGTAAAGGCTGTTGTGTCAATAATAGCAGTAATAGCTGCCTTTCATTATTTCTGCACAATGTTATTTGCACACGATTCTTTTCTTGCTGATTATCAGCCTTTTTGGCTAACACTTTTATGCAATAACTTTATATATTTTTCAAGCTTCACAGAATTTTATGGACATTTACAAATTACAGCCAGTCTAAATTCCAAAATCACAGTTTTGTTCAGTGTTACATGCCAAGAGGTGTGGCTTTGTTTTTATGTTGCTTTTAGCTTTCAGGTGTCATCCCTCCACCTATTGGCCGATTCAAAGTTGACTGGCATGTCTGTTGGCTGATCTGGGCACAGTAGGCCAGTCACTTGCAGGGGATCGTTACAAATGAGCAGCTCTCTGGCCAGCTGGTGGCTTCTGACTCATGAGAAACTTTTGTGTATGTTAAGGCAGAGTGTGTGGTGGGAGGTTGGACAGGTAAGCTGGGGTACCCTATATACTGGCTGCAGAGTTTTTAACTGTTAGACACACTAGGTTATGCGGTTGATGCCACGTTTGTATGTTTTTACTAACCTTTTTGTCGAGTAGCTAGATAGGCCTTTTTGTTTTGCACTTTATTTTATCTAGGCCCAGGGAAACTATTGACCTCTTGTTTTATTAATTTCTTTGATTTGGCTCAACCGCCCAGTCCTCCTCCCCCACCTTTTTCTTTTGTTAAGTTTGGCTGCCAAGGTAAACAATCAATAAATCCTGCTTAATTGTTAACTGTCCTCTTGTTCTCTTTCATTAATTTGGTTGTCTGGTGTTGCTGTGTCCTCCCTGCCTTTGCCTCCACCTTGGTTGGGTGGGACATAACCAGTGTTGGGTAAGTTACTTTAAATTAGTAACTTAGTTACATTACTAGTTACTTCTCTAAAAAAGTAACTCAGTTACTTCAAGTTACTCGTTACTTTCAAAGTAACTAGTTACTAGGGAAAGTAACTTTGGTTTTACTCAGAATTCTCTTGTTAATGTGTTGCTTCTGTAACTGGATACCCAGCCAGATTGCTAGTCTTCTAGCTTGCTTACTTGCCACAAGTGCACTGTGCCACCTACCAACAGAAAGGAAAAATAATGTGCACATTTGCACGAGAGAAATCACGCCTGGACCGTCGTTGACCGCCGCCATGATTCTAGCCTGCTTTTTACATCCAACACAAAAACTGCAGTCGTGGTGCTTTTGATTGTACTCAGAACTTGGAAATTCTGCCTTCTGAATAGGAAGATGTAGGTAACACCAGACTGCAGATGAGCTGCATACAGAGCTGGACTGGGACAAAAAAAAATCATCCTGGGCATTTTGACTAGAGACCGCCCACCATTATAGGAAAAATCATAAAGACTTTGAATGAAAATAAACACTGTTGTGACAGTGATGTACACTGTTCTGATGGTATATATGTATCAATCTATCAATTGTTTGTTGCAAGACTCAGATAATTATTTTTTAAAAGCGAGACATTTTAAATGAGAAATAATAAGAAAACTATTTCCTTGTGCCCCCTTTCCTGTTAATGCCCTACCTGGACCCCTGGCAACACTTTGCTAGACCCGCCCCTGCACAGTTACCAGCTGTCAGCTACGTGAAAAGGATCCTGGTGTTATTTGTCTCTCAGAAACAGTTCATAACTTCCCTTCAACTCATTCATGTCACCTAAAGGTAAACCTGTTTCTCCATCACCTGTTCAGCTCTGATGATTCAGTAAGGACATCTCCTGGTTTCATCTGCATGTTTCCCTCTCACCAGATAACCAAACCGATATCATGACCAGCAGCTTTACAGCTGTGGCTCCAGCAAACATCAGCTGATACTAGAAATTAATATTAAATAAATTCTAACAACAGCTGATCAAGCTTAAACGTGCTGCTGTTGTTTAACGCGGCATCCGCTGGTTTCCTCTTTCTGGCGCAAAGTGGGCGATAAATAAACAAGAGAAAAAGCCGATCAGCTGATCATTGATCAGTTTCGTGATTGAAGGTAAAACGGGAGAGAATGAGAGAAGAAGAGGCAGCTGTGCAGCTTCAGCTTTGTGTCTTTTTCATTGTAGCTGAAGTCCGGGACAAACTGTGTTCCTTTTCACCTCAGTACGAAACGCGTAATATTTTCTCTGAATACCAGACGATTCTGTTTTTTACGGGACGGTTGGCAACTCTAATAATTAACCGTATGAACAAAATAAAGTTCAACATCAGTAACATAGCACCCACCCAGCTGTATAGAAACTCTGTCATGCTAGCTAGCACGCAGATACGAAAAATGTCAGCATACCGAAAATAAACGCCACCTAAACTTGGTTTATATCTGACTCAGACAGACTGCAGGTCATAACTTCTTACCTGAAGTTCAGTTCACCTGATACTCGGACCGGCGGCCGCTTGGGTCTCTCCTCTTGCCTCCCTTTCCTTCATCCACCTGCTGGCCTCCACCACTTGCTAATGTTATTGAATCTGTGGAAGCTCGCGATATCCACCACACGCAGTAACGAGTAACGAGCCTATCTAAATCCCAGTAACGAGTAACGCGTTCCTGGTTTTGGCATAATAACTAGTTACCGTGCTCGTTACCACAATGATAACGTAGTTACTGTAACGCGTTACTTAATAACGCGTTAGTCCCAACACTGGACATAACACAAGGAATCATATGCCTAGACATTCAGTATCATTATTAAATCATATATCATAGTTTAGATATCAAAACTGATTTAATTAGATTTTTATTTTTACTTAATTTCATGTCTGTAACACAGAGTAAAAGAATAAAGAACTGGAATCCTGGATATCTGGTAAGTGCAGAAAACCTAAAACAGTTTTGGATAAATTTGGATAAATTTCCATTGGTCATATCACCACGTGGGACATGTCAGGTCTCTTCTTTACCCAGACTTTGAAAACACACACTTTTAGCTCTATTTGTTTAGATACATCTGATAATACATAAGTTTTGCACACAGTGATGATAAAGGCCTTCTTTCTAACTTTTTTTTTTTTTTTTTTTGTTTTGCTTCATATTTCATGACTTTTCCTAATTTGATGGGGACAACGGATTAAGCATAAACTCTTTGTGATATGTCTTTCAACGAGCTGTGCACATTTTGTTCCTCTGGGGTCAGTTTGACCCAAATTGTTTTAGCTATGTAAAGCATGTCTGTCTGTGTTTGTGACCTTAAATCGTTACACCTGCACGTGCATAGTTGATACATGAAAGGGGGGGTGAGGAAGACGTTCACATAAGAACTTTGATACTTCTTGTGGTACGGCTTGCGAGTTTTCACGTGCGGTGCATGTGTGACCTACTATACTCACACCTGTTGAATTAGAACTGATATTTCTCATGCGTTGGTGGCCGGGACTTTCCCACAAGGACATTGACAGCTCATGCAAATTAGGGGGGAAGCAAACTTATAAAAGCTTCCATGACAGGCTTCTAAATCCTTTCTCTTGGTACACTGTGTACTCTGCAATCTGTGTGCTCTCTAAAACAAATGCCCTCTGGGAAAAGCTTTACTGTCAATGAGGTTTTGGCACAACCCTTTGACAGTGACATGGAAGAGAATGTGTCAGAGACAGAGGATTGTGTTGAGGAGGATCCTGATTTTGAGCAATTCTCATCTGATGAGGATGAGAGTGTTGACACTCCTGTTGTCTCTCAACCACCAGCAGACACAATCCCTCCCAAAATGGAAAGATAATATGGACTCTTTCCCAACTCCAACCACAGGGTTGACTCAGTGCTATTAATATTATCAAAATGGTTTTGGTCCCACCAGATACGCATTCAGCCATGTTGAGGATATCAAGTCATCATGTAAGCTCTTCATGACACCATCGATTGAAAATATTGTACTTCTGATGACAAATTTTGAGGGGACGTGTGTGTATTGGGACAGTTGGAAAGACTTGGATTTAACTGACTTGAAAGCCTACGTTGGGTTGTTCATTTTGGCAAGTTTGCAAGTCAAGAGGAGCAACAGCAAGCCTTTGGAATAGTGAGACTGGAAAGCCAATGTTTCCATCCACCATGTCTTTCAAGACCTGTCATACCATTCGATCACAGGGAACCAAGGCAGGGCCAACAAGAACATGAGAAACTTGCTGCTATAAGGGATGTGTAGGACAAGTGGGTACTTTTACCCTGCTGTACAATCCAGGCCCCCATGTGACTGTTGACGAGCGCTTGGTTGTGATTTGTGGCCACTGTCAATTTCGGCAATAAATGCTGAGCAAACCTGCCAAATATGTCATCAAAAAATGGGCCGTTTGGAAGCACCATGCCCTGCCACGTTTAAAATGCACTTTAGAACAACATGCAGCAACACTACACATGAGCGGGTGGAGGGAGGTATGGGGACTTCACATACCCCCGTTCTCTGTTAGCCATCAGGGTGGAGAGGCTGCGAAGAGGTGTTGGCTGTCTGATTGGGGTCTGGGATGCAGGGCTTTCCTGCTGCTGGGGAGCCGGGGGCAGTCTGCTTGTCTCCACCCCCGGGGGAAAGAGTAACATCTCCTGGGTCTAGGTGCGGTTCCCCCTCTGAGGGCAAGGGTACCTGGACCTGGGATATAGAATATGTTTGGGGAGTATGATTGTGTGCACAGTGTTCATTTGTGTCTGTCTACGTTGGGTGAGTGCTGAGTACTTGTATATATGTGACTGAGGGTGGAAATGCACATTAGTTTCTGTCTGTGCCTGTTTGTCTGTGTCTATATGTCAGGTTGGGTCTTAAACTCCACCCCTCTGGGAACAACCTAAGT
This sequence comes from Oreochromis aureus, assembly GCF_013358895.1. Classification (NCBI taxonomy): domain Eukaryota; kingdom Metazoa; phylum Chordata; class Actinopteri; order Cichliformes; family Cichlidae; genus Oreochromis; species Oreochromis aureus. Next base: position 37,655,978 of record NC_052942.1, on the reverse strand, counting down.
GTCCAAGGTATGGAGGCCTATCTCCCCTCACCACACTCCTTGCCAGTGGCTGATGCCCTCAGTAAATGTTTAAGGTGTGAAATAAACTGCAATGGAGTTTGAAAACAAAGTATGAGTGTGTGTGGTTGGAGGATGTTTGTGTGAGGGGGCTCAAAGCACATTGCGTGCTGCACAACAACATTCAATATTTAGTATTTACTGTTATTTACACTTAGCTAAATTAATGTGATGGTGTTGTGTTTATTATGTTGCTCTTTTTTTTGCTTGTTTTCTCTTTTTTCTTTTTTTTTCTCTCAACAGGTGATCCAGGAGAGTTTTTTTTTTCTTTTTAAGTGTCCTTTCTCACTGTCCCTCTTCCTCTGTTTTTCTTTTCCTTCCTCTTTCTTTCTCCCTTTCCTATCCCCCCACCATGTCTGTCCCGTCTGTAACAACTAAAAATAAAATAAAAATAACAAAGGCTGATCAAATGGACCAATATGGCAAGGCCGTGATGATCCACTTGGTAAAGTAAATGCGTTGGGTATCTTTGCTGGCCTTCAGGCAACAATTCTGATGGCTAAAGAACCAAATGGGACAAAAAAAAAAAAAGGTCCGTTTGCTCAGCATGTGATGCACAGTCTAGCTTTGCCTTGAGTATGCAAGTTTACACAGGCGAATGCCCTGGTGAAGAACCAGAAAAAAACAGGGCAAAAGAATGGTACTTGACATGGCTGAAGGCCTGCATGGGCATAATATCACATGTGTTAATTTCTTTTCACGTCTTATGCCTTGGGTGAAGAATTGCTCAAAAGGAAAGTTACCATGTTGGGGACAGTGAGAAGGAACAAGCCGGAGCTTTCTTCTGAATGTCTTGCTGTCAAGAACAGGAAGGTAACATCTTCAGTGTTTTCCTTCACTGAAAAAGCAAGTCTAGTCTCCTATTGCCCCAAGGAAAGGAACAATGTCCTGCTGCTCAGCACAAAGATGCTGCCATGAGCACCAGGGAAGACAAAAAAAACACAAATGGTGCTAGACTATAATGAGACAACCTGGCCAAAGGTCATAGCGACATAATGGCTTTGGTGAAAACAAACAAACAAAAAAACTAAACTCAGCTCAACTCTGCCATTGCCCGTTATAAACCTGGATAAGCCTGGAGTGTCATTATCAAGGGGCTTGCTGTATTCATGTATTCATGTATTCAATAAATAAGCAAACAGCATGACACAAACACTTATTCTGGTGGAAAATATTGTAAAATGTGTTAGTAATATCCGAGGAGAATAGAAGGATTAATGTATTCATTTGATAAATGACAAAGGCCTAACTCTAAATTGCATTAATTTCTGCTAATGAAAGCTATAGATGATGACAAGCATTTATTTTGCAGACAATGCATTTATGGTATAAGTTTATTGTTTTTTTATGATGAAAATAAGATAATCAACTACAATATAAACAATCTAAGACAAGAGGAAACACCTCCCCACTGAAAGTCTCTGGTTTAACAATAAAACCCCTTAACGGCTTCTAAATCCAAATGTAAGGGTTTCTGGGGTCTTGATTTTTTTTTTTCTAAATAATGTTTTAAGAATATGTTATTTATGCAGTGCTTGATATTGCACGATAGTGCAGCTCAGCTCAATGAACTTTTAGCTAGAGGTCTTTACATGGTAATGTTTCCAAACACTTTGCACAGAGTTTGTCAATAAAGAACTACTCGTTCAGAATTTGAATGTCAGCACATACAAATTAACACGTGGTAAATTCAAATTCTCTTTCAAACAGTTTTTACTGTAAGCTGTGTTGCAGGGAGTATTTACAGTTGTGGTAATAAGTACATACACTCACCATGGGCAAGTAAAAGTCATGCAATCAATAATTTACTGTTATATTACTGTTCTCATCATTCAAACCGAATTTGTAACTTGTGATATTTATTGTCAAATTTATTCGTTTTATTTTAAACGTAAAAGTTTTGATTTTGTGGAATTACAGGGATTATTTTACATAACCATCATCTTTATCATTGCATTAATTATCATTTCATCCAAGCATTTATTGAAGTTGCTGGCATTATGTTATAATTTGTATTACAGGGGTTATCATAATCAAATATTAACATGTTTATTACAGGTGCAGTTATAACCACTTTAAATCGTTGAGTTAAATCTATAATCTTAAAAGCTTATATGCTGAGTATATTGCTACAGTAAAATAGTGGCTGAGTGAAGGCCTGAATGTATTCAGCTTCTTGTTGCATTTGAGTTTGCCTAGCAACAGGTGACGCAAAGAGGAGGACAAGTCCATGGGGACCTCAAAGGCCTGAGATCATCACCATATTTGAAAGAGGATGCCAGAAAGGGGAACTTCTGTGTCTGCATTTGTTTCTTAGAATAGATCATTGTCTGTACAAGGGGCAAAGAATGTTCTTAAGATGCAAACTATGTGCTTGTAAACGCAAGAGGGGGCGTCATAATACCCTGATGTTATAAAAGCAATCTGAAGTGTATTTTTGGGCGGGGATTTACAACTGATGGTTTGCAGTTTACATCTCCCCACGCTGCGTGCATTCATTAAAATCAATTGTTTGATTGACCTCTTCTGGACCATCATTGTTTTACTCTCGTCCTCAATTTCGAACCCGTAACAATTTGTAAAAGTAGATAACCACAACTTCCAGATACCTTTAGTGGGGGAGGCTAAATGGCACAATATCTTTCACGTCTTTCACATTTTCTGTAATTCTGTTTACAGTTTTCTGTCCTTACTAGATGTGGGCTTGACTTGGATTATCCAGTTGGCAGTCAGTGAACAGAATGAGAAGAAGAGAATTCTTTCAACTCAGATTCCTCTTTACTTTGGTTTGCATCTCCAGTTTACGGTGGTATGTGACTTTGAGTTTTCTACAAATGATATCCTTTATCTATTTTCCTCTTTGTCTCTCCTTTCTCTTTTTCTTTTGTAAAAAGGCATGTGTGGGCAAACGTTTCCCCTCTACTGCGCACTTGTATCGAACTAGCTGGGCATAACAAGCTTCCCAAGTACCAACTGTGGCCACAAGAGGGAGCCAATTCATACAAAACAAAAGCATATTAACGCATTCAAGCTATAACAACACATAATAACTAACAATGATCTTGTGAAGAGTTCTTTTTAAAACATAACAGTATATTTTTGCACGGTGTAATTTATTTTGTGGAGGTATTTAAAAAAAACAAAAATTAGATTTCCAAGTAATTCAAAATTACTGTGATGCCGATATTATGACTTGAAGATTGTAATCTTTTAGCACCAGAACTGGCAAAATCAGTTTTGTCTACCATGTTAATCCATACTGAAAAATCTTTAAACTACTGGATGACTTGCTTTAATAAACTGATATTGCTTGGTTTGCTTTTAAGAAGATTACTTTTTCTATACTATCAGTGTTAAGAAAAGAAGATGAATTCACCATTAGGACATCAATAGGATAGAAATGATGTGCATATATTTTGATTGCCTTTGCTCTGACTTTCCCTGAGCAAAACAACAACTTACTTATATTATGAAATAACACAACGTTTGCTTTATGCATTAAACTTTGCTGCTGCTTTGCATTTTGAAATCTGTGAATCTTGATGACTCGTACTCTAGTTCCACAAATTTGGCATCATTTTGACTAACGTAACTAAATAGCAGTGATGGATTACCATGAAATTTAGTATACACATTTAGGTGTATGCTAAATTACATTTAACCATTGTTCTATCATCACTGATCATTTTAGTTTGTCCTGGAACACAAAACTCATATCCATCAACCTTAGTTGAGTTTCACTGTGCTATTGTTTTATTTTACTTCCTGTTTTTGGCACGTTGATGCTGATTCAGGTAAAACCAGACGAGCCTCTTCCCAGCACTGAGTGTTCAGCTGTCAAGAGATTTGAATTTTGGATCGAAAACAAGATTGTGTTCTGCAGTATTAAGCGGTCTGAAAAAAAAAAAACTAGGTCAGAGATTAAACTTGGTTATATAAAATATAAAAACAGACTGAAAAGTCAAATCAAACAGTCTTTATTTACAACACTTAGTGCACTATTTACAAAAGTGAGGGGGGAAGGACAGGGGCTCTAGGGATCCACAGTCAGGAGGGAGAAACTCTTCACACTTGCTCAGGAATCCACACTCCACTCCTTTCACTCAATCCATGCACTAGCTCCGCACTAACACTCCACACTGCTCTGCCAAACACTCACACTTAGGTATCCAGGAAAAGGGTTCAAAGGAGGGTCCAGGGAATCTATTTACAAGCAGTTGGAGGGAAAAGCGAAACTACGAGAAATACACGAGAGATAGTAAGAGCTGATGTTACACTAACGTATGTCTGTACAACAGTCCAGCAACGAGAAGCTCTGAGCCACCGCCTTAAGTAGCAGCCAGGAAACTGCTGGATGATGAGCCTCGGGTGTGTAATTGCCTGCAGGTGCGTGGACCAAAGACAGGAGCCCATGACAGGGAGGAGACAGGAGAAGTCAAGACAAAAACAAACAAAAACAATAACATGAAGCCTCACTGTGCTGGCTGGGCAGACACAGGAACCATGCCAAAAAGCCCGGAAAATTATTGCTGAAGACTTTAAAATACAATCAAATCTGGCTCATTGGAAGCAAAGTCAATGACAAGAGGGATGGCTCAAAAACTTTACGCACTTATGTGTATGTGGGACTGTATTCATAACTTACAACCGTCATCTGTTCCTGTTAAAAAAATGTTAAAAACGTGGCTTCACTGAGTGTGCCTTACATATCTGTGTCATTCCTGATACTACCACTAGATGCCACAAAAGTAAATAAAAAATCTCCACATGATCGTCTTTCCCTGCTCCAAATGACCGTTTTAAAACTGATGAAATTTTTATTCCTCTGTTAGTGCCATCTGTTGTCAGCCACTGTTAAATGGCTCACTGATTTGACCCAATCTTATCTGTGTCATTTTTTAAAATCTGCATCTGCTCTTTACAACATGCTGCTCACTTTAAATTTCATACAACGTCCTCAAACAAAGAAAAAAATAGTCTGTTGTCATTTTAAGTTTCTGCTGCCAAAGACTGTCTGATGACCTGCAAAAAAACACTAAACATGAAAAAGCAGACTGTATTTGACCAGTGCAGTGTTTCCCCAACCATCTGTCTGCCTCCTGCTTATGGAATTGTGTTACATTGTATAGCTCGATGCATTTTTTGTTGCTTATTTTGTATTGACAGTTTTACTGTTTGTGTGACTTTGTTTTTAACTTCAACTCTCTGACTACTTGTCAAAATGGAAATACTGCAAAACAATGTGAAAATGCATTTTCTCCACAGGTGGCTGATTTCCCATCACCTAAAGTCCAGGAGATTTTAACATACATTTCTCTGAGTGGCTGCAGTCTCTCTCTTTTTGCCCTGGTCATCACTGTTTTGCTCTTCATCACAAATAGATAATGCATTTGTTTTCTACTCGATGACATTCTTCGAAATTTAATCCTCCTTTCCTCCACATTTTTAGCGGCATCCTCCTCTCCTGCTCCCATCAGCTCTTCAGCATCTGCTCTCATCTTCCAAGTCTTAACTGAAGTTTCTCTGATGTTTTTAATACACTTTTGTCAATAATTATTATTTTTTTGCTTCTTTCCATCTTTGCCCTTACCCTATCATCATGCTTTATCTTGCAGAAAATGGCATCGTTCTTTCTTGATCTATTCAATATTATACATTCTTTCTTGCCTCACTGGATTTTGCCAAATCTTATTCCAAACATAATATGACCAAATGATCTGAATGAAAGTTGTCACTTACCAAGAATCACATCTCCTGTATTAGCCATAAAAGTCAGAGATGTTTCTATGAAGTTCCACATCAACCTTTTGATTGGCCCAATCCTCCTCAACCTGCACTTTGCACCTTCTGCCCGATCAGGTGGTGCCACCACACTCCTCCACTGGTCTCTGTTTTTACATGGCAGTCTTACTTCATTAATCTCTGCTGGCCACTTTCAGCTGGATGCTCTTTTTAGGTGTTCAACCACCTTCTCTTAATCAAAGTCTATATTAGCAGATACCTGCTTAAACTCAGTGTGGAGTAGTGATGGGAATTCCGGCTCTTTTTAGAGAACCGGCTCTTTCAACTCGGCGCACTAAAAAGAGCCGGCTCCCAACCGGCTCTTCAGGTTGTTTTGTTGCTTTAATTAATTTATTATCAACAAGAATATAAAATTATGCACAAAATGAATTACTAATGTTACAAAATGTGTTTTTTTATATATGTTCATTATATAAATATGCTTTTATTTATTCACTTCACATAAAATTTAAAAATAAATTATAAAATACAAAAACTATTTACAGATCTACTTTTAAGTATTTAAATTTTCAGCCTTTTCCTTTAATCAAATTTAAAGTGAAACAACACAAAACACTGCAGATCACAACACAATAAAATATAAATTCATATGCAAAACCAAAAGAAGATGCACATTCTTTGTCATATAGGCCTGGGATGAATTTTTTTGGGAGAGTGTTTTCCTGCTTGGAATTGCATAGATAGCATTCAGTGCATGAATAAACTTTCTGAATACTTTAACATCCACAACTGAAAATAGTTGGAAATAAAGTGCAATCATTTTTGCCAGGTCTGGGTTGATTTAGGTGGGTGTGGTGGTATACTGCAAGATGCTGTAGATGCAGCAGCAGCAGCAGCAGCAACAGTTGCAGTAGACACACTGGCATCTTCATTAATATCACACTCAACTGACTGCGTTTTATCTTCCCATTGCACTGATGGGTGGACAGTTCTCAGGTGCAGGTTGTTTGTGGAGCCGACTCTATATGATATCCTTTTCTTGCAGACTCTACACTCTGCCTATGTGATGTCAATAAAATTGAAATGGTTCCAGATTTTGCTTCTTTTCTTGGTGTCACTCATTTTCATTACTATACCTTTCTAATGTGATGATGTTGTCTGTTGTTGTTGTCCCTGGCTCTCTTTCTCTTCCTCTCCCTCCTGCTCTGTTCCTGTGCTACTGCGAGTGTAACTACCGCCCCGCCCCGCTCTGCTCAGCAAACATAAGGCTGTGTTTGCGCCACTCCCCCCTCTGCTCAGTGCAAACACAAGGCTCACGTGCGGTGTGAAGCGAAAAAAAGTGAGAGAGAGAGGGTGAGCGAAAGAAAAAAAAGAAACACGGCTCCCAATAAGCAGCCGGCTCCCATCGTTCACTCCAAAGATCCGGCTCTAAGAGTCGTTTTGTTCGTGACTGTCACATGAGAGTGAGTTGAGCACTTCAAACAGGAAGTTTACTTTATGAGTCTGCAAACTATGACTTACGGATCAATTTGCATGTTTCAGGTGTCCCTAGAGTCATTGTGTCAGTGATGGTGATCATAGACAGAGGCTTTCATTGTCATGGTCCTTGGCCATTTGACCCAGTGTTTTGAGTTTTTGTGTATTTTTGATCTTTGTGTATTATTTTTAGGTTCACTTGTACTTTATGGGTATTTTATGGTTCCTACGTTGTTCTGTTCGGTATTATTTATTAGATCTCCCCTTGTGTCTTTGCCCTCTGTGTCTCCCTCTGTATCTGTGTTTATATTGTTTCAGTTCTTGTACCCAAACACAAACACACAAACGCAGGAGAGCCAACACACATCAAACATCACAGTTCACAGTCATGCCAGGTCTGCCCTTGGGACATCTCAGCTCCTCGTTTATACTCCTACACAACTCTCTGTATCTTTTAGTTATGACAGGTTTCTGTCCCACGGGCTGTGGCTGAGCAGAGAGCAACTCCCACCATTTTTTCCCTGGTCATCTTGGGCGTTTTGTCCTTCTACCCCCTAACAGTTAGCAGATAGCATAGTGAAACATCGTTAAGCAAAGCTAAGCAGTTTTCACCAGGTCATGCTGACACATACACATACTTCATCTCTGAATGCAAAGGTTATACAAAAATCCTAGAATGAGATTCTAAACATTTACATCTAAATGTATGACAAGGTGAAAACTAGAATTTTTCCCATTACACCTCTCTCCCCAGTGCTCCTCCGTATTCTCTCTCCCCCTCCAGTCTACGTCTCTGTGTACGTCCTGTTTTACTTTGACAGTCTCTGTCAGTCTATGCTCTTTCACTATATTGTTATTATTATCTGTGCTCCCGCGTCCTCGTTATCTTTCTATGTATTTATGTCAGCGTCTCCCTCATGGCTGTGTGTTTCCTTGTGTGTTAGTGTTAGAATTTCCCAGTTTAGCTTTGTATTGTTTTGTATCCCCTTTTCCCCCATTCAGCAAATAAAGCTGTATTTTGAGTTTAGGTCCCATTTCCCGTGAGTTTGCGTTTGGGTCCTCTCCTGCCTGCACACAGCCAGTTCGTTACATTTATGGCTATGCCATTCTGGGCAGATCTAACTCTGACAACATTCCAATGTAAGAAACAAATTTCCATGCATGCAACATCTTTGTTTTGCCTTGTTTTGCTTTGCCAGCATGCAAAATCTAAATTTACTTTATATTTATTAACTGCTTTGCATATGCATCAGAGTTTCTATATTTGCATGTTGAGAAAAGAATCTAATTTGTTTATGCATCTACATATTTGTTGATAAACTACACCTACACCTACATCTTTGCTAGAGAATTAATTTCTCACTTTTCATAAAATCATCATTACTTGCTTCTTTATAGATGTTACATTACCAAAAACATGGCAAATAAGGTGATCACAATGGGATCTTTCATCACTGTGTTCCTCTTTAACATAAATATATTTGTGGTGACAGTCAAGTGTGTTTTCATGGCTGAGCAAAGGAAAGAGGTAATTTGGTAATTATTTTTTTTATGATCTGTAAATCTGGATAACTCCATTTCTGAATTTTCTACAGCCTGTCTTATCAACATCATCCTTGATTTTTTTTTTTTTTATTTAAGATGTCTGTCTTCTTTATTCATGATACAAATAATGTATGATGGTTTGTGAAATTTGGCTTTAAAAAAAGAGTCATGCACTGGTAATATTTTACAATCTAGCATGCAAACACAGTATAAGTGAACAAAAGACTGCAGAGAACACATTTCTTTTTGTTTTTTGCCTGTCCTGTTTGGTACTTAAGCAATCAGAATTGTTGTCTGAAGGCCAGGAAAGATGTCCAACAGATTTATTTCTTCATGTGGAGAAAATATGGCAATGCAGTATTGGTCCACTTGATATTATTACTGATTACTTATGTATTTTATTTTAAGTTCTTACAAACTTAAAATAAGCCCCAGATGTTGGATCTCCCAGAAGCCACAGGGGGCTGACAAGCCCGCAGGCCCTGTCGGCAGCCAGAGCAGAAAGAGCCCCGGTCCCCATGACCCGAGGGCACCCCACCCCCCAGACATACATGAGCACTCAGCCCCGGACACCGAGAACCACCAACGCACCGACGGCTGAGGGATTCAGCCAGAGAACACAATTTTAAACAAACAGTTTTATGGTCACTCTTAAAATTCATTTCAATGACTCTGTTAGTTTCAGGTCATCTATAACCTGCAGTGTCATGTTTCATTCTCTATTTGTTAAATCATTTTGGACAGATTCACTGCAAAAGAGTCATGCAAAGTATTTGTCCCGTGCTGGGAGTCGGCGTTCTACTTGGCCTTATCTGGGGTCTGGTCTTCTTCATCCACACCTCTCCTCAGCAGGGCCTCTAGGCGACTCAGGTGCAACATCACAACAAATCACATGATCAAATTAAACTGCTAAAATACTCAAATATACCTATAAACATATATAACAAATCAAAATGCACTACATCGTGACCATATTAGTGATGAGTCAGTCGCGAATGAAACGGCTCTTAGAGCCAGATCTTTTAAGTGAACGACGCGAGCCGTTTTTTTTTTCTTTCGCTCACCCTCTCTCTCGCACTTTTTTTTGCTTCACTCCGCACGTGAGCCTTGTGCTTGCGCTGAGCAGAGGGGGGCGGGGCAGTAGTTACAGTCCCAGTAGCACAGGAACAGAGCGGGAGGGAAAGGGAGCCAGGGACAACAACAAGAGACAACATCGTCACATTAGAAAGGTATAGTAATCATCCACAATTATTTTCAGTTGGTATGTCTTTTGAAGTTTGTACGTGTTTTGGAGTTTGCACGTGCCTTGTCTCTAGGGGCCACCATAAATATACTTTTATTAACTCACTCCACATAAAATGTAATAAATAAATTTTAAAATACAAAAAACAACCGTTTACATTTCAACTTTTAACTATTTAAATTTTCAGCTTATTCCTTTTAAACAAATTTGAAGTGAAACAACACAAAACACTGCAAATCACAACACAATAAAATATAAATTAAAATATGCAAAACAAAAAGAAGATGCACATTCTCTGTGATATAGGCCTGGGATGATTTTTTGGGAGAGTGTTTTCCTGCTTGGAATTGCATAGATAGGATTCACTGCATGAATAAACTTTCTGAATCCTTTATCATCCGCAACTGAAATTAATTGTGGATGATTACTATACCTTTCTAATGTGACCATGTTGTCTCTTGTTGTTGTCCTTGGCTCTCTTTCTTTCTGCTTTGTCTCTAGGGGCAACCGTATATATTTATATATAAACATATATAAACAAAATCAAGTGGTTTTTACATTTGTAATTCCTTTCTTGCATAATTTTATATTGTTGTTGATAATAAATTAATTAAAGCAACAAAACAACCTGAAGAGCCGGTTGGGAGCCGACAGAGCCGGTTCTCTAAAAAGACCCGGAATTCCCATCACTAGACCATACAGCAACAATTTCCTCATCAATGGCAATTTTATATATTTTTTAGTGATATATGTATACATACATATATATATATACATATATATAACAATAGGATGAAACAGTGAACATGGATTACAAAAAGAACTACAAACCAACAAAAGATATAACCAATATACATGACACAAAAAAGAGGGAGCTCACATACCTGTTGAAAAATAAAAACAAACTCAGTACAGCGACTTCATATTACTGGGATTAGTGGGATCAGCAGATTAGCATGTTACAATAAAGTCCTGTACTCGACAGGGAAACAACAGTTCACACTAAAACATTTAACAACATTGTGAGACAAAATGCATAAAGGGAACAAGCAATCTTTGAATCACTATTGTTTACTTTAACTGTGCGTAATCGCTCTGTAACCAGGAACACTAGCTTACGCTCACCTCTCCTCAGCAGGGCCTCCAGGCGACTGAGGAGAATAGCGCAACTACATGAAGTGACTTCATGAGAAGTCAAAGGTCACACAAAGTAAAAGCTCCCAAAAATTAAACACAGAAAATAAATATATACACATACACATGTACATAAACAATACTGACAAACCAAAATAACACTAGAGCATGGATCTTTGGTGAAATATAAATGATTTTTTTAATACACCCATTACATCGCAAATAAATGAGATAGTATAAAAATTTTCAGTTATGCTGTTTTATATGAAAATTTCTTATTCATATAAATCTTATCATTCCAAGAACTGCTTACATAGGATGGCCACACATTTGAACTTTTGTCATTTCATGAAACTTCTGAGAGTAAAAATTGATTCAAGAGAGTGACTGGAAGAGAGAGAATAGATCAAATACCTTCTTGTGCATCAACTCCCATCCAGAAAAATCCTTACTATGTTTCTCCTTGAAGTTGCATGTCCAGTTTTCTCTTGGTTTTAAATGTAACTCACTCTCCACTGGTTTAGTGCTTTGAGAAATTTGAAACATGAAGTGCAACAAACACAAAGTCAATAAATATATGGTTGGTCTATAAATCAAATTGTAACTTGGGCTCATGACTTGAATTCAAGTTCACATGATAACAATACCAGGTTCATACATCTCCCATCATAATCTTGTTTCTGGTCTGGCATCAGAGTCCCGCATTTTGTTGCCACAGGGGAAAGGAGATCTCATTCACTATTAAAAAAAATGTGAAAATATGTTAATAATTTACAATGTAAAAAATAAATTGTGTATGAAGGACCTGAAGCACACAGTGTTATGGACATCTGACTGATTTTTTTTATAATGTTCCTTACTTGTGCAGCTTTCCATCTGCATCGCTCCGTGCAGCAGAGCTCTCTTGTCAGGTCCCATCGTCTAACTCAGAGGTTCTCAAAGTTGGAGGGCCCAGAGCTATTGCAGGGCGGTATGAATAAAATAAAAGGAACGCTTGGACACTGCTAGCATAATGGACAGGATTTTGACGGCGCTCCCACACAAACACAAAGCAGAAGATGAAGCATTGCCAAATATGTTTCCAAACCAAATTTCTTCCAAGCCAAATACTAGAAAATAGCTTTTGGCTTGACCTGCACAAGTGCTAAGGTAGGTCTCCCCGACAGAGTTTGTTTCCCCTGCGTCGGGAGCACGCGCAGGGCTGTCCAAATCACGGACAAACAGTATCCCACATTCTTGATTTTTAGTTCACAAACACTTCTTATAATGACTAACTGATATTTTGGAGATGTTAGCTCTTTATACAGTAAAGTTACAGTGGGATACAAATAATATCAGGCTGATCCTGCCACAATTTGTCCCCCCTGTCCATACTGCAGCCTCATCTGACTCTTCTTCTCCAGCTGGGATATCAAACGGATTGGTGAGGTCAAGAAGAAGTAAACCTCAACAATATGAACGTTTGAAGAGAATGTACGTGCAATGTCCAGTACACTTTGCACTGTTTTTCAGTGATTGAATGTAAGCCTATATTGCTGTTCACTCAGTGTTGATTCGGTAGAAAAAGAGATAAATGTATTTTTAGTTTTCTCTCACCTCATGCTTCCTCTTTCTTATCCACACAAAGTCATTTACATAAAACGTTAACAACTTCCTACAGATATATTTAGGGTTTCATTTGCTTATGTTCTGCTGTGACATCAGCTGTGCTCTGTATTCTTGTCAGACAAATCATTATAACAGGAACTCTGCGACATACAAAGGTAGGCTATACTTTGGCTCTCTTTCTGTCAGAGATCTAATTCAGTGTTCTGTATTGATGCTAATATTACAGATGCAATACTATTGTTTTATACCTATACAAAACAAATCTCTTTGCTAATATGCTTAGGTGTAAAGTGTTTGCCTGTGTGTTATATGTATTTTTATTACACACATACAAACCTATGATGTGATGTTAAATTACAATATATTTTAAAATTCAGTGGTTAGCACAGTCGCTTCACAGCAAGAAAGTCCTGAGTTCAATTCCTGCACCCTGAATTGGAGAAGTGGAAGAGGATGGATGGAGTAGTATTATTGCTACACCAAGATTTGCACAATGTGGGAGGCATCTATAAAATTTGGCTTGTTTTGGCCATTTCCTTTCCTACTTTGAAGGTTAGCTTTCTGTAGTGTCTTGTAGTTTTACTGACCTGATGTGTTAACATTAAGAGTCCTTACAGATGTGGAAACAGGCAGAAATATAATGCCGTTTGCACATATTTACTCAGCTCTGTACAGGAGCTAAAGAAGAGTCTATGCTGTTGTTCTGACAGTATAATACTCCTGAAGAACAGTAACAATAGCATTAATAAGTGACTGAGCAGCATGGTGACACTTCTCTGTTTCAGTGCCTCATGTTCAGCTGCTGCATGCCTTAACATCCTTCTCCGATTCAAGCTCTTAATACCATCTTGATGACTGAGAACCTACATTGACATACATTCTTCTGTACAGTCAGAGCAGCAGAGCAAATGTCTTAACTACAGCACTTGAAATTAATTAACATTTAAACACAACATAGGGATTTCTTTAGTCAGGATAAATGATATTCTTGTACACAGAATGGCTTTGTTAGGTCATGTTTTCTGCAGTCAATGGATGGACAGATTGACGAATGAGGTCAGGCAGAAGTGTAGTCTATGATCTTTGCTGGTGCAGCAGGTGGAAAAGAGCCTGAAAGGTTGGAGATGCTTTGTAGAGAAGATGAATAATAGTTAGTTTGTTTAGTTTGTTAATTTTTTCATAATTTACCCATATTCATTATTATGTTATTGTCTTTTCTTTGGTTAAAAAAAATTCATTTCAAATGAAAATTATTACAATGATTAAGCTAAATGGAACCCAGTCCTGAGTAAGTGCACCTTGGTTTAGGTCAAGTATGAGCCAAGTATGAGTTCAAATGATCATAACACACAAAAGTTTCAGTTAACTCCAACTTTAGTTAATGAACCAAGTGGTAACAATTCCACAAAAGGAATTACATCCTGGGCCCTAAAAATAGAAAAAATAAATTCTTTTCCTGTGATAATTCTGGGTTTTGTACCCAGTGTTTTCTGTTTTGAACTTGATATATTCTGTTTGACGTTGTTGTAGTTTTCAGTTTGGATATTACCTTTGCCTAGGTTATGTTTTCATTTTGATCCTGTTGGTTATAAAGTTTTTCCTGTCCTCCCATTTTCCCCATGCTTAGTCTATGTTTCTATGTTATCTTTCATGTTTAGTCAGTTTTGTCTTTGTGGTTACTTTGGCCTGTCAAGTTCATGTGCCTTAGTCTCAGTGTGCTTGTGCTTGTCACTTCCTGTCACTTCCTGTTTTATTTTGATAGTCACTTCCCAGTGTGCATCATGTTCGGTTTTGCTTCCCCTGCTCGTCAATTAGATTATGGCAAGCCATGTGCTTCCTCTCTGGCCTGATTTCTTCTTGTGTATATTGTCTGTGTCTCCCTCCATCCAGCGTTGTGATCGCTCTCATCTCTCTAGCTGTGTGCTCTGCTGGTTTGTATTCTGTTACTGGCACGTAGAATTGAGGTCAATTAGTTTGGAAATGAGGGAATTCAAATCAATTTAATTTTATTTATACAGCGCCAAATCACGTAAACAGTTGCCTCAAGGTGTAAGGTAGAACCTACAATAACACAACAGAGTACATCCCAATAATCATTTGTTTAGTGTGTGCATATCCACTCTTTAAGTCTGACCTCATCACCGCTTTCTGGGTCCAAACTCCTCTTCAGGTCACAAAGTCAAACAAATGGTGCAGCATCAGAGTTAAAAGCTGTCTAAATTCTTTAATCCTTAGTAAAATGATCATTGTGGCTGCTCTACCAGGTGTAACAATTAGGTTTAACATCCAGGCATCCATGAAAAAGGGAGTTATGAAGTTTAACGGAGTTAGACATTAACGGGGAGTTAGCTCGGTATTTTCCATCTAAAGATGATATACCATGTTCTGACTTGGGGATTTCTGGTAATGATGTGCTACGTGGTGGCTAGCTACACAGCTATGATTAGTATAATATAAACACAGTGAAGCTGGAGGATGAAAGCTAACTTTTTTCCACTCGACAAAAGTTAACATGAGGGTTCCCGATGGTTGGGGACAAATGCAATTGCATGGCAGGAATAACATGCTGTAAACGGACCGAACTTCAGGCAGGAGAACTGAGATAATCCATCCACAATCAGAGGTTAGTCATAATTATGCTGCTGCATGGGCTGGGCTGTAGTTACGTTGTAAGGTTTTAAAAACGGAGCCTTAAAACATGCTGCCGGTGAATAGTGGAAATAAAAACCAAGAGGGGCCGACGGTGATCACAGACTTTTTTTAGGGCCTCGATAAAAAGCATTAAAGTGTTAAAAACACAACAGCCTAAATAAATGCAGTTTAGTTTGGACCTGGAAGCACGGTTCATACAATATCATTTAACAAACCGATAAGGACGTTTCCTGGTCAAAAATGACTCAAATCCCTCACGGTGTTTCTGTAGGTAAAAGTAATGCCATCCAGAGTTAGTATCTGTAACTCTACCTGTAAGATTTTTGGGGCCAAGTACAATAAACTCAATAAACATATTTATACAGCGTCGTCTCAAGATGCTTTATATCTTAAGCTAGACCCTACAAAAATACATACAGAGAAAAACGCAACAAGTCCTTTAGGTTCAAGCCTGTGACGAACTGGGAATAAATGTGTGTTTATTTTCAGCTACGACTTTTGTGGTTTATTTCAACTTTTAAAGGGACGTGCAAGTCCTGACTGCCAGCTAGTGTTTTTTGCAGTAACAGTCTGAATGAAATGGAGACAGCTGTAACAGTGAAGATCCAAATAGAAAAGGTAGTGAAGCTAGATGAGTTTAAATACCCGGTCAACCATTCAAAGCAACAGTGCACAAGAAAGGTGAAGAACAGTGTGCAGGCAGGCTGGAGTAGGTGGAACCGAGGGTCAGTGGTGATTTGTGGCAGAAGGAAAGTTGTGAAAGAGAAGATGGTAGTAGGGTATGCAGGGGGTTGATGTGACAGAGGAGGATATTACGGTTTGGTTGAGAGGAAGGAAGATGATCCACTGTGGCGACCCCTTAGTGAAGCAGCTGTTGCTCTTGTCACATCAGTACAGCTTAAGATTTAATGTGTTTTTCCCAAGAAAGTCTAGTAACAACTGTACTCTTCATAGACTCTAGGCTGTTAGAACCCACAGAATTCACACAAATTTGACTCTTAAATTCAAAAGTCAAAAACTTAAAGCTCATCAGGCAGTATTTGCTTTGACAAAGAACCAACTTCTTCCATAGCCCATGATTGCTTGTAAAGCACAGATACTGTTTCAAATTAATTTTATGCTTGTCACAGGATGAAGTGGTGGATTCTATGGTGGCTGATGTTTTTTCTGTCACGCCAACACTCTGCATGTCCTTGTCAAATATCGGTTGGAAATTCAGGGGGTCAGGGTTCCTGCAAGAAGCATTGTAACACAAATGGTAAGATGCTGTAATATTGACATACATCTATTGTTTTTAATACTTCAGGTTAAGTGTCTCACCCACACATCTTTGTGGTTGGATAATACAGTAATTAGGAATGTATCAGTTTACAGGTGAAACCCGCTCAGGTACATTTTCTACAACTATTAATAGCTTGAATGTAGTGAAAATGTGTATTTGATCCTTTATTGTAATTTACAGGCAGATGCTGTGGGTCGCATGTAGACAACATTTTGAAAAATGGAAACTACAATGAGCATATTGAGTAAACATTTTCATTCTAAATATTAATCTCTTAAATTTTTATATTTGCAAAAACTCTTTGATCAAATATCTATATAGGAGCAACAACAGACAGTTGATATTTTAAGGTATATATAATATGTAATTAATGAGGGATCACATCAAAATGCTAATGTTTTTTTTGTCTTTTTCCACAAGGGCCATGAAGAGCCTACAAGAGGTTCTAGAGGAAGAAGAAATAAATGGAACTAATTCATCAATGAGTTTTGACAATGTTGTTGCTCTCCAGTATAAACCCAATAATACCTTCGAAGGCCTCAACATTTATGCCAGTAATAAAAGGGTATTTAAAATTATGGATTTCAGAAAATTACTGTGACGCTTATATTTTAACTTGCTGGTAGATTTTTAGCAGCATAAGTGACCTACTTTAAAATGATCTGCATACAGGCTTTGGTATTCTGATGATGAATTCTTCTTATATTAAAATGTGCATTATCTCTGCAAAGAAATTGGAAAATCAATAGGATACAAACAGTATACATGTATTTTGATTGCTTTTGACCCAAGTTATAGTAAGTATATTCATATATAATATACTATTATATTAAAGTATATTCATTACCAATGCTAAGAACTTCACAGTTCACACACTATGAATCTTAATGACCTGTCCTATATTTCTACAAGTTTCTCATCATTTTCGCTAAAATATCAACAGCAGCGATGGTTTCCCATGTAATTGAGCATACACATTTAGGTGTATGGTAAATTAAGTTTAACCATTTCCCTAATCATCACTGTCAGATCATAATTTTAGTTTTTTCCGCAACACGAAATTATCCATTAGCCTGTGTTGAGAGTTTCATTGTGTTATTAAAGGTATTCATATGCAATGTTTCTTTTCTTGTTTTGGCATTGTGCCGATAATATAGGAAATATCATACAACCCTCCTCTCAGCAGCACAGTGAGTGTTCACCTGCCGAGTGAACTGAAACCTGAACTGGGCAAAAAGATTGTGTTCCTCATGATTAAGTGGCCTGAAACAAACCAGGTCAGGGAGTATACCTTTATATTATATAATATTATTAATTTTTGTGTGTGCTTAGATTTTACAGTGTTGAACTTCTTAGTTATTTTTTTTAGCCCAGTAAGACTATTTTTTAAAAATCTATTATTTTACTTTAAGAAAACTTTATCTCACACCTTGATGAATCCATGTGTTTAAAATCACTCTTAAGCAGGGTCAGCAGCAGACCATATGAACTACATGGGCAACCAACTTTGACAGGGGGGCATGTATACCACTATGCAACCATATACGCAGCCTAAACTCTCCAAGAAATGTAGCCCCAGTTATACGATTTCTATTGCAGAGAAATTGAAAAATTAAACATATGTCTCATTGCAGTGCAATTAAAGATATTGCACTTATTTGCCACAAGTTTTCCATTACCAAAAAATATGAATTAGGGCAACTTATGCTTGAAATGTATCAGTAGATTTCAGTATAGGAGCGCAGTGACTTTATTTGGAGAGCATAGACTCACAATAATTTAAATGTTGCTGCTTTTTGGAGCAACATTAAAAGAACTCCAAAGGACACAAATTTCCTACCACTCCTACAAATAAAAAGTTTGGCCACACCTTCTCATTTAATTGTTTATTTTTACAACTTTCTACATTGTAGATACATACTGAAGACATCAAATATATGAAGAAAGGTATGTGGAATTATGTAGCAAAGAAAGAATTGAATAGAAAGAATAGATAAATAACTGATTCCTGAAAGTAGCCACCCTTTGCTTTGTTGACAGCGCTGCAAACCCTTGGCCTTCTCTTAATGAGCTTCATGATGTAGTCATGAAATTGTTTTCACTTCACAGGTGTGCCTAGTCAGGGTTCATCTGTGGAATTTCTTGCCTTCTTAATACGGTTGGGACCGTCAGTTGTGTTGTGCAGAAGTACAAACAAAAGCGCAACCCCTAACTCCCTGCTTCACTGGTTATTTAAAAGTGAAACTACACACTATATACAAAACCTAACGATTCTGTGACGCAAAAATTTGTCACAGATGGTTTGGAGGCCAAGGGCAGGTCTGCTGCTGTTGTCAGTTACTGCCAGGGGACAACTGCTGGAGAGGGTTTTTGAAACAGCCACTTGATTATGGAAACCAATTAGCAGCTGCCAGCTCTCCAATCAAGAAGGACCTGCAGAGACACTTAAAGGCACAGGACACACACATGGAACAAAATCCAGACACCATGATCCAAAATATGGCAAGGGCCATAATAACAGTCCCCAAGTAGTTCCCAAGTGCATTTGTTAAAACCATTAACTGCTATGATGAAACTGACTCACATCAGGGCCGCCCCAGGAAAGGAAGACCAAGAGTCACCTCTGCTGCTGAGAATAAATTTATCCACCAACCTTGCAAGTTAACAGCAACTCAGACTAGAGCCCAGATAAATCCCACACAGAGTTCCAGTAGCAGACACATTTCTTCATCAACTGTTCAGAGGAGACTAATCAGGCCTTTATAACCAAATAGCTTTTATGAAACCAATTCTAAGTAAAATCAACAACCAGAAAAGAATTGTTTGGGCCAAGAAACACAAGTTGAACCAGTGGAAATCTGCAGTGTGATGGTGTGGGGATACTTTGGTGGTGACACTGTTTGGCAATTATTCAAAATTCACAGTGAACCAGCATGGCTACTAGGGCTGGGTATCGTCTCTGATTTCTAGAATCGATTCAATTCCGATTCACAAGGTCCCGATTTGATTCAATCCATGATTCGATTCGAATCATTTATCAGTACTGACACTTGTGAGACTTCATCTGAGGTGTAAGCATCACAGCAGATGTCTTTGTGTCAAAGTAAATGAGGATAAACTGAGGATTACCTGCTCTCATTTACTATTTTAGGTGTTTAGTGATTGTTGAAATAGTTTTGTGATGTTTAACCTCAGATTCTGGCATTTCAGGCAAAATAAATTTATATTTAAAAATCGATTCAATATTGCTTTAATCAAGCTAAAATAGATTTTAATCGGAAAATCGATTATCAAAACCCACCCCTAATGGCTACCACAGGATCCTGCAGCAACATCATTTCATATGTTCATTCATAGTTTTGATGGCTTCAGTGAGAACCTACAATGTTAATAGTCATGAAAATAAAGAAAAAACATTAAATGAGAAGGTGTGTCCAAACTTTTGACTGGTAGTGTATGTAAAAATTATTGTATTATTAGAGCAACAGAGTTTAAAGGGATCATCTGAGTTGCTTTTACTGTATGTTTATGTTAAGACCACATAAATATTATTATAAATAATTGGTTTTACCAAGGATGTATTTGGAATCTGCTGGATTTCTGCACGTCATTTCTGCAGACACATCAATACAAAACAGGAAGTGCTATATTCAAACACAGCTGTGCAGAAAGAGATCCTCTTCAGCTCTTTGCAATAATCCTCAAAAGGTGAATACAGCAAATCCACTTAATGTACAGTTTTATGTAGGAAGGTTTGTGCTAAAGGGAAAAATCAAAACTTTTAAAAACGATGCAGATAATATTACATTTCAGAATAGACAACAGAGCTTACATTAATCTTTCCCGTGAAAACCAATTAATGAATGTGTGTTATACTGAAGAATATTTTAGGATCCCCATATGATGTGTATGATCGAGCACTGGTTGGCCTGAGTGTGCAGGGCAGGAAGATATCAGGACTAAAGGAGAGTGTCAACATCACCATCAACCTTACCAAGGAAATAAATGTAACTGCTTCTGAATTTTGACATGTAATCCAGTTTTGCCTGTTAACATTATATTATTAAATACATTTATTTTTATTTTGTTCCACAAAATTCTCAAAAATTATGTATAATGAAAGCATTTTAAAGATTTTTCTTTCATAGGAAACCCAAAAGCCCTCATGCCACTTCTTTAACTTCTCCACACACAGTGAGTAACCAAGCTTCACATCATCATTAGTGTCTAACATGAATATTTATTTTTTAAACTGTAGTCATTGTTGTTTGTGTTTTTTTCAAGATCACAAAGATGAGCTGATTTGACCTGGATGTAAAAGCATTTTATACATAACTGATCTCTTTGTTTGACTCACCAGATTTTAGTGAGGATGGCTGCATCACCCTATGGAAACGTAAGGAGAATCATCTCACCTGTTCCTGTGACCACCTCACATACTTTGGAGTGCTCATGGTAGGAGTCAACATTTTCATTATGCAGAGTGGAATTCAGGAGTTACATGTCTTTAGACTCAACAAAATGAAAAAAACACCTCAGTAATAAAATGTGAAAACTCTCTTCGTCCATTTTTCAATATCTCAACAACCATTTTATTATCTGCTTAAGAGCTAGCAGGTGTGTAGCTAACAGTGCTGATTTTACAGCATTAACTTAGTTTAGTGGTTCTAATGCTTTGATAAAATTTTGTTCTGTGACTTGTTTCCCAGGTAGTGACACACTGTGTGTGGGAGAGGTAAATGTGTTTCTCTGAATGTAATCTGTTTAATTGTAAAGTTAATCATAAGAAGTCCAGTGGTAAATAAAACTTTGATTTGATTTTGATTTCGATTTTTTAACCCTTTAATAGGGATTTACTGAAAAACTTGGAAAGTCAACATTTCAACCCTGAAGTGTTTTAAGGATATTACAGTATTTCTCTCTCTTTTCTTTACATTTTCATGTTGTAGATCAAAATCACAGAAGTGGCTCTGTATGGTTCCTGACCCATCTGGGCTAAAACATTTTTCAAAAACGCCTTCAGCCTAAACTCAAACTTTCTAGTAATAGTTGCTATTAAATAAGCTGCCCACAGGGGGCGCTCAGGAATGGATAAGACAATAGAAGAAAGCAGGAAAGTCTAGAAATAAACAGTTAGCAGAAGCTAGCACAACGAGCAATTCTAAATGTTTTATTCATAGATGAATAAAACATTACAGTCCTCAGGTTTTCAAAAAATATCTTCTTGAAGGACATTCAAAGCTGTTTTGGATGTCCTTTTGCTACACTCTGTATCAGGATGATTCTATAATAATGCTTCAATAATGCTGTGTTTTTTTTTCTATCTAGGTACTCTTTAACTGTAGTAATAGTATCTTGGAGTTCATGCTGAAATACAAAACAGTCAGCAGATGGTATTGCATGGTTGATCAAAATCTGACAGTACCTTTACTGTGTTCATAATTACATCAGCTTTGTTACGATTCACAACACCACTGGCTGAAGTGTAAACATGACAGAGGCCCCGCTGTGTCTTACAGACAGCTGCAGACACTCACTGTTGTACCTCTCTCCTGACATCCTACATTTCAAAAACAATTGAACCAAAAAATGTCATCACATCATCAGAAAGTTTACCACTGATTTTAGTTCAGTTCTTACAAGCTATGCTTACAAGCTTCTTGACAGCCATCCATCCACTCAGACCATTTCTTATGACACTTTTGGAAACTGAAGGATCAACTGAAGGGCAAGAAGCATCTGTCATGTCCTGTGTCAGGTCTTTCCTCTTTTTTTTGTTCTACTTCTTAAGGACATTATTTTCACATAATGGCCTGCTGCTTCTTCTTCAGTCCAAGTTCCTCTTTTAAGGATGCACCACACCATGCTGAGATATGCCATGCTTTTTGCTAATAGGTTGTTGGGAATCAGTTTGTTGGTGCAAATATACTATTTCAATGCCCTTAAACCTGTGTTACTTTTGCCATTTTTCATAGGTTTAACTTGATGGCTTTTGCAACAAGCTGCTACTAACAAAGATACAGTTTAATTTAAAAAGAATTATAAGAAGAATCCTTAGAAACTAAATATAAAGAAATGAGGGGCGCTTAAGACTTTCATGATACTGATATTACTGCATGCTGTTTTAAAATAGAAAGATGTCTTTGAACTGTACCACAATATGCCACAACAAAATCTCCACACAGTCATCTTTTCCTGCTACAAATGCTCCCTTTACATCTCATGAGTGCAGTCTTTATTCCTCTGTTAGTGCCATCTGTGCTCATCCACTGTTCATATGTTCATTGATTTGTCCCCATCTTATCTGTATCATTTTTTTTCTAATCTACATCAGCTCTTCATTGTTTGTGTGTCTTTTTCTTTTGAATATTAACTCACAATGGAGATGATGCAAAATAATGTGAAAGTGTGTTTTCTGCACAGGTGGCTGCTTCGCCATCACCTAAAGACCAGGAGATTTTAACATACATCACTCTGATTGGCTGCAGTCTCTCTCTTTTTACCCTGGTCATCACTGTTTTGCTCTTCATCACAAATAGGTAATTATCTGTTTTCTGCTTGATGACATCCTTCAAAATTTAATCCTCCCTATTTCTAGTAGCATCCTCCTGTCCTGCTCCCATCAACTCTTCAGCATCTGCTCTCATTATCCAGTCTCGCCTGACTTTTTGTCAATTAGTTATCCTTTTTTGTCTTTTTTCATTATTCTAATCTTTTTCTCTTATGCCACTGTTTCTCATCTGCATTATCTTTATTCTTCATTCTCTTTCCTTTATTTAGATTATCCATTCTTTCTTTCTTACTGGATTTTCCCATTTTTACCAAGAAAATATGACCAAATAATCTGCTTGTAAGTTGTCACTTAACCATGAATCGTATCTACTGCATTTTCCAGAAAAGTAAGAGAAGATGTTTCTATGAGGGTCCACATCAACCTTGTGATTGCACTGATCCTCCTCAACCTGCATTTCCTGCTAAGTTCCACCATAGCAGCAGTGTCCTCCGCTGGGCTCTGTTTATACATGGCTCTTGCCCTTCACTACTCTCTGCTGGCCACTTTTACCTGGATGACCTTAGAGGGATTCCACCTCTACCTTCTCTTAGTCAAAGTCTTCAACATCTACATCAAGAGATATCTGCTCAAACTCAGCGTGGTGGGATGGGGTGAGTGGAATAATTTAAGCAAGAAGCTGTTATTATCATCATCTGAATAAGTGTTCAGTTCTTGTGTTTCAGGTGTTCCTGCAGTCATTGTGTCAGTGGTGGTGATCATAGACAGAGGCTTTTATGGCCATGTCCCTTTGGACACGTCTAACTCCAACAACACTGCAATGTAATTCATATTTATTCATAAAATGCTGCTATATGCATCATACTTTCTGTGTCTCTTCATGTTCACACTGTAGTCCTTTGTCATAAACGTAACATAAACGTTAGGTAGCAAACACAGTTTCACCAAGCATCTAACTTGCCAAAATTAAAATACTGAGTAGTTTCTGGTATATTTAACCACATGTATCTAAATCATCTGCAGTAACATCTCTATGAAGTACAGAATGTACTTTTTAATTTCACAGTGTGAGAGACTAAAACATGGATCACCTAAACTCCCTTTTTTTTTTAGATGCTATATAACCAATAACACTGTAAAGATGGGGACTACATTGGGACCGTTCAGCTTGGTGTTCCTCTTTAATATGTTCATGTTAGGAGCGACAATCAGACGTGTTTGGATTCTACGCAAAAGCACAGAGGTACGGGCAGTTTTGTGTTGCTATTAAAATTGACGTTTTCTCTGTCAATATGTTCTGTGAAAACTCAAAAAACATCAAGAAATGTGTCTATTTAACAAGAAAAATAAAGACTATTCCTCATCATCACTATTGTTCATTTTTATTTAATGTATAGAGGTTCCTTTTAAAGGTTAGACTGTAGGTTGGGTTGTTTGTTAGTTTTTAAGAGCAAGTAAAATCTCAGAAAAATAAAGGAACATTTCTTAATCAGAGTTTGATGATGTGAACTTCTGGGATATTGAACTGATCAGTTAAGTAGCAGAGGGAGTTCAGTTTCAGCTGCTTTGATGTTGATGAAATGAACAACAGGAACCCTGACTTTCATTAGGTATAAGGATGAAATCCTTGGTCCCATTGTCAGACCCTAAATTGGATCAGTGGGTCCTGGGTTCCTCCTGGTGCATGACAATTGCTGACCTCGGTTGGCAAGAGTATTCAGCAGCCAGTTACTGTTGGATGAAGCACCAGATACCATTTACTGACCCCACACCTATCTGACCTAAATTCAATAGAACAACTCTGGGACATTATGTTTTGGTATGTCTGCTGGCAGCACTTTATGTTTGCTGCCAGGTTGCAGCTCAACTGTCCAGGAGCTCAGTAATGCCCTGATCCAGATCTGGGAAGATATCCCCAAAGACAACATCCATCGTCTCATTGAGATCTGTTGTTTTCTTTTAACCACTGTATTATATTTTGTTGTCATTTATTAAAAAAAATAACAAAACACATACTTATGTTAGTAGTGACTCTTAAAACATATTTATATAACTGTTTTAGATTGTATATAATATCATTCGCCATTGTATATTTCCCAAATCAGTTTGGGCAGAGCAACCGTGACAGAGCAAAGAAAAACATTTGTACCCTGCTGGGAGTCATGACTCTGCTCGGCATTACCTGGGGCCTGGTCTTCTTCTCTTTTGGCTACCTCACCACTGTTGGCCTCTACCTCTTCTGCATCCTGAACTCATTTCAAGGTCTGTATAAGATTTTGTGTGTTAAGCTCAGTTGTTTTTAATTTTTTTTATTGAAAATATTTTTATATCATTTTGTAAAGGAAGTACATTAGTACATTTGTGCATTAGAGCTGTGATTTAATGTTTTGGAGAACCACAGAAGAATTTGAAATTTCAAAAAAATAAAAGATAAAACACAAGTTTCTCAATATCTACTTTATAATAATTAGTGCTGTCAAAATTGATGCGTTAACGCAAATTAATCCGCCTTCACGGTCAACACGATTAAATTTTTTAAGGAATTAACGCATCTGGAATGCAGAATGACTCAAAATCCCTGAAATGTTTCCAAGTAGATTTACCTTCGCACATGCGCAAATGGGCAGCTGAACCAATCAACTCAATATGGAAGATGACAAATATGGCGTTATTTTCGTGCCACTATTCTGAGCGCACGTAAAACAATTTTGAGCACAGTTGCAGGTGCAAGTGTTGCATTTTGAGGAGAAAAGCTAAATTTGAGTGAAGAAAATTCATTGCTGCAGGCAAAAAATGTATTTCAGTGTTTGCTATTATCCATACACACACACACAATAGCTGCCCCTCTCACTCAGTTTTTGCCTTTGCGCTTGGTCACAATGTGTTGCTTGCGCTCTCAACATTTCTGCCTGTGTGCGTTCAACTCTTTCTGTACACAGTTATATTTGTGCCACAAAGCCAGCCAATCACAGACTTGGATGGAAAAAAATCTGATTGGCTGTTTTGGTCTCCAATCAGCTTGAAATGACCAAATGCAATATCCCAGAATCCATTTCGTCCAAAACTCAAACGAGGCAGTGGCGGAGGAACGCAGAGTGGCGGAGTTTGAAATATTACTCTTTCTGGGTCACAAAATAAACTAAAATAAGATATTTTCATGCAAGAATGGTTGTGTGTAAACTTCAAATATCTGCTCGATTTATCAAGACATCACAGATTTGCATAAGTGCTCTAATGTTTTCGGAGATGCCTGTTACCCACTAGCTGACCGGGTGGTCACTCGGGTTAAACATAATATATAAGGCTGAAAATACAAAAAAATTCGGCCGATTACACCAGCAGGTATTATAGGAAAAACCATAAAGCCTTTGAACTAAAACAAACGCTGTTGTGACAGTGATGTACACTGTCTTGTTGTGTCTTTTTTTCATTCTAGCTGAAGTACGGGATCAATCGCGTTCCTTTTCCCCTCAATACAGATGTATTGTAATTGTATTGTCCAGCCCACAGTTGATCATGACCAATTGGCTAATCCACCACTTTTCATTGTTTATACCATTACAAAAACAAATCAACAACCAAACATAAAAATGAAAAATCAACATCGGCCCACAGGTCAAATGCCCGGTATGCCCAATGGCCAGTCCAGCTATGCGGTCAGCTGGTGGGTAACAGGCATCAACTTTTGGAGATTTACTTACTTGGATTATTGAGAATGCATCAAGACAATTTATCAGGAACTTTCAAGACTAAACAACGAGCTTTGAATTTGACAGTGTAATTTATTCCCGCTGAAAAAAAATCAAAATGCAAATCTAATCACCACTTAGCACATACGTCATCGCTGTCTCCCCTGTTCCTTTGTTAGAGCATGTATTTCCATTTCTCCCTTCCCAGTTCCCCACCCCGCAAACAGACACTCATCCACTAGTCTTGTGTATCGCCTTAGCTTTATGTTTTAATGAGTGTATTTTTCTAAATTCTAGATCTAGAGATTTCAGTTTCCCTTTGTACTCCTGAAAACCAGTCTTTATTAAATCAATGACTACCTTTGAGTTTCAACCACTGTCTCCACATATCTGTGTTTGGATCCTTCCCAACTTACAATCTGCACATGCTGCAGATTGTGACACATAGTTCATTTACTGCTTTCATTTTCAAATCAGCATCCTCATTGCATCTCCTGTACACAGTGTAAACATTTGTCTCTCTCTCTCTTCCTTGTGCCATGCAGGTTTCTTCATCTTCCTGTGGTTTATGATGTCACTGAGAAAGGCTAAAACCTCAGTTACTAAAACAAGCAGTGAAACACGTAGCACAAGCACCTAGCTTACACACAACTACCAATACCCCAAGAATTTCCTATTTGTGTGCTGTTGGAATGTGTAATGTAATATGAACCTAGAAACGTTAATTTTTTCTCAAGGTCACGTATACATGACCATTGTATCTGATAATAAGTGTGAACATTTTAACAGCTCCACTTCAGTTTGAAGCTTTCTTGTTATTACAATAGAATCTTTGTGGGAAAGAGTTTCTTTCCACCAGAATTGTGGTCCACCAGACCAAAATACATCAAGTGTCTCTTGTGCACTCACTTTCAGATATAAGAGGTATAAAATGTACCCTTTTAAGTTTTTTTTTCTTTTTTTTTACATTTCAACTTTCTGCGTATAACAGCCGAGATACTGGTTTTAAATTAAACTCGCCTGCTATTAGTTTAGTGTTTTAAGAAGCTGTTATGTTGATTGCATGAACAATGCTTTATTATAATTTGACTGCTTTGAAGTTTATTTCTTATTAAAACACACTGTGAATCACTAAAGGCTATGGTGTCAATAGTAACAGTAATAGCTGCCTTTCATTCTTTCTGCACAATGATGATCCTTTTGGTTAAATATTCGGTTAATATTTTTATAGAATAACTGTGCATATTTTTGAAGTTATACAGAATTTTACCTTTACTCTATGGACATTTTACAACTTATAGGCAATCTAAAGGTATAATACCAGTTTAGTTCAGTATCATTATCAAATGGTATATCATAGTTTAAATATCAAAACTGTTCTTGATTTAATTTAGTTTTTACTTAATTTCATGTGTATAAAAAATTTGCATAAACTTTCAGAGAACTAGAACTAAATCCTGGACCTTATTCAAACATCAGTGATTTGGACTGGCTACAACTAATTAGCCTAGTTAGCCTATGGGCACAGCTATCTCTGCATTGCTTTCCACCTCAACTAACTGTGCTCCAACCACCGTCCCAGTTAGTAAGGCTACACCTGCAGCTAATAGTGTTTACCCCCCTGTTGTCCGGGCCTCCACTTCTGCTGTTTGGGTTACCACCTCAGCTGCCTGGGCCTCCATCTCAGCTGCCTGGGTTTCCACTGTGGTTGCCTGGGCCTCCACCTCAACTTCGTGGGCCTCCACCTCAGCTGCCTGGGCCTCCACCTCAGCTGCCTGGGCCTTCACCTCAGCTGCCTGGGCCTTCACCTCAGCTGCTCAGACCTCCACCTCAGCTGCCTGGGCCTACACCTCAGCTGCCTGGACCTACATCTCAGCTAGCTGGGCTTCCACCTCGGCTGCCTGGGTCTCCACCTTGGCTGCTCGGACTTCCACCTTGGCTGCCTGGGTCTCCACCTCAGGTGCCTTGGCCCCCAACGCGGCTGCCTGGGCCCCCATCTTGGCTGTCTGGGCCCCCACCTGCTGTACCCAAACTACAGTCTCCGGTAAAGGGTTTCTCATCATTAAATGCTCATAGCATTGTCAACAAAAGGACAAGAAATCCTGCTATTAAAAGTTACAGAGGAACAAAGATCTGCAAGACATTTAATCAGGCTAAAGTAATCTGGGACACTAAAAATAAACCAAAGGGGCTTCTATGTGGACACATTAACATTCGCAGTATGTTACCAAAGCATGAGCAACTGGAACATATTCTAAGCAATTCCAATATTTCTATTTTGGGTATCTCTGAATCTTGGCTCACAAGTTCTTCTCCTGAGTCTGCGGTTGTCTTTCCAGAGTACACAGTATTCAGAAGGGATAGAATTGGAACAAGAGGAGGAGGAATACTTGTGTATGTAAAAACACCTGGATTGCTCTTTACTTAGTTCACCAAGAGATGTCGAAATAGAACATATTTCTGTTAAAATCACTCTTTCCCCAGAAATGTCATTTACGTTGATCTGTTTATATCGCCTCCTTCCATAAAGAATATTTTTTATGAACAATTACAGATATTACTTAAATATCATACTATAAATAATAAGTCTAATGAAATAATTGTAATGGGAGATTTTAATGTCAACTGGGACTGTGAAAAGGACAGAAAAACACTCAAGGACATAATGGAGACTTTAAACTTTACTCAACACATTGAACAACCCACAAGAATAACGAGACACTCTAAAACTAAAATAGATCTGGTTTTCAGTAATAAGCCCGAGCGAATTATTAAATCTTATAATTTTATCTCTGGTATTTCAGACCACAATTTTATATTATTTTCTAGAAAACTTATAAAATCACGGGTTAAGAATCACTTTCAAAGTTCATCTAATAGGAGATCCTTTTATTTATTTATACCAAGAAGTCAGCGACAAAATGTAGCAGAAGCATTAGCATCAGTTAACTGGGAGCCTTTATTGTGTAGTGATGATCCACAATTCTGCAGTAGTCACTTCACTGACATTGTCAAGGATGTTATATCAACATACTCCATTAGAGGTCGACAAAAAATAAAGACAACATCTAATTTGCCCTGGTTAAACAAAGAGTGCAAGAATTTAATGAAAACAAGAGATCAATTACTAAAACAGTTCCTGAAAACAGGTCTAACTCTGGATAGACAGAGATTTATTTCAATGCGGAACAAAGTAACAAGAAGTTTGAGACAGGCCAAAGCAAATTTTTTTATAAATATAATTGAGAGAGCCAAAGGTAATGGTAAACTTATCTGGCAACACTTAAATAAATTACTTGGCCGTCATTCAAACAAAAGTAAAAATACAATTGAACTTTATGTAAATAACTCCATTGTTAGAGAGCCTCTATCTATTGCCAGTAACTTAAACACTTTCTTTATTTCATCTGTTAAGGAGATCAGTCAGCGCTTTGACTCAGTCGTATGCTCTGATAATGTGAATGATGTTGGTCAAAATTTGTTCACCATCACTCATATTTCAGACACTGAAGTTGCTAAACTAATTACAGGTTTAAAACAATCAAAAGCACTTGATGTATATGGTATTAACACAAATTTCCTAAAAGAACATATGGATTTGCTTGTACGTCCAACCACTCATGTTTTAAATATGTCTTTCAAACACTCCATTGTTCCAACAGATTGGAAAATTGCTGCAGTTACACCAATTTTCAAAGCAGGTGTGAAGACTGACATGTCTAATTATCGCCCCATAAGCATACTCCCGGTCGTATCTAAAATAGCTGAGAAGTGGGTGGTTAAACTCCTCACTGCTCACCTAGAAAACACCCAACCCTCATTACATCCATTGCAGTTTGGGTTTCGGGCACATCACTCCACAGATACTGCCCTGTGTATGTTAGTGGAGAACTTGAAGAGCTTGCTGGACAAGAGTCCCTGTGTTGGAGCTGTATTTTTAGATCTGAAGAAGGCTTTCGACTCTGTAAACCATCAGATATTGTTGTCCAGATTGACTCAGTTTAATATCTCCAGTCAGGCTCTTCAGTGGTTTGCCTCATATCTCTCACACAGGAAACAGTGTGTGGTGTTGGATGGGGTTAAATCTCCATATTTAGACTGTGACACAGGGGTTCCTCAAGGATCTGTTCTTGGGCCCTTATTGTTCTCTCTTTTTATCAATAACTTACCTGAAGTCTGTCCAAATTTATTTGCTCAAATGTATGCGGATGATGCAGTTATATATACGCAAGCAAATAGTGTCCAGCAGGTGGCAAAAGATCTTACAGCTGCTTTAGCATTAATGAATAGCTGGCTGGAGGACTCATGCCTAATGTTGAACACCTCAAAAACTGTCTGCATGTATTTTTCCAAACGCCCCTTAAACTTGAAGCAGTCAAACATATTCCTGGATGGAGTAGAGCTTGATCTAGCACCAGAATTTAAATATCTTGGGGTCATTCTAGACCCAACATTATCCTTCAAGAGTCACATAAATAAAGTGTCCCAGGTACTTAAATTTAATAATCGAAACTTTAACCATATACGTAATAATTTAAATATGAAATTTGCAAAAACTTATTTTTACTCAATGATCATCTCTCATATGGACTATTGTTTGACGTCCTGGTCACTTGCTTGTCCAACAACACTTAAAACTATTGAAAACATTTATAAAAGAAGTTTAACACTACTTGACAAAAAACCGACTTCCCACCATCACTGTCATGTGTTAAAAAAACATAAATTACTGAACTTTAATAACTTAATGAAACTTAAAAGAGTCTGTTTAATATATAAAGTCTTACACTCCCTTGCTCCACCACCACTAAAGCAGTTCATTAGGCATAAAGAAAGCTCAGACAGGACCACTCGAGCTACAACCCGAGGAGACTTGTTTATACCTCACAGACGGACAGCATTTGGGCAGAATGTCCTCTCTGTCCAGGGTGGCCATCTGTGGAACAGTCTTCCTCAACCCATTAGAGAATGCTCGACTTTCAATTTGTTTAAGGCAAAGGTTAAAAACTGGTTATGGACAAATCAAGTGTGTGATCATGTATGAGTTGTATAGTTTTAATGTTTTATTTGGGAACAGAATGGTGTGTATGTGTAAGTTTGGTGATGAAGTTTTTATTATGAATGAATGATGAATTTTTATGTCTATTTTTTATGTGGACAACAGATGGAAATTAGCCTTTGGCTATAATCTGGCATGTTTACATTCATGTAAATTGTTTTTACATTTATGTTCATTAGCATGCACTGTCCTAAATAAATAAATAAAATAAAATATCACCAGATATGACAAGGTCACCTCTTTAACTGCAATTTGATAGCAGAAACTTCTGTGTTTGTACAGATGCATGTGACAATATATGATATGATGATATCTTAACCTCACCTCTCTAACAATATTAGGAGATCTGTAGTTGGATAGTAACAAAGAGAGGGAAGATAGCTAGTACCATCTTGCCTTGTACTACTCAAGGCAACTTTGCACACTGAGGATAGCTACAAGTATCTGGGAATCCCACAGGCAAATGGAACCACACAGAAACCACTAGGAAAGCATCAACCACCAAATACTTGTTGAGAGTAAGGCAAGTCCTGAGGAGAACGAGAACCAGGCAATCAACACCTACGCCCTGTCAGTCATCAGATATCCAGCTGGCCAAAGGAGGAGATAGAAGCCACATCAAGACAACAAACAGCATGTACCACTGTCATATACAAAAGTGGCTGATACTGAGAAATCCTGTGAGTGGTTGGATAAAGCTGGACTAAAAGACTTCACAGAAGCACTAATCATGGCAGCACGGGAACACAATCTAAGAAGAAAATATTATGCACTAAAACATTACAGTCCAGGGTATAATTGGCAGTTTTTGACTACTTTTGATTTTATCTTTACATTTCTCCATTAAAAACAAATTATCTTGCCTTGTTTGGTATTATTATTTTCAGCACAACTTCACATGTCTGAAGTTACAGTTATTTTTCCATTTTGACATACTGTATTAATACAGCTACAGTTGTGGACAGGAAGAGAAATGGAAGAGTGGTAATCTTGTGTGAGATTCTTGAAGCTGGGAATTTAGAAGTAAGAAGAAGTAAGAGGATGAAAATGCCTGTGATGGATGTACTTTATTTAATTTATTCATTTTTGAATGAATTAAATGAATTCATTTTTCTCTGAGAAATCTTGAAACAGTAAGGTATAACCAGTAAGGTATGTGTAGTTTATGCAATACCCATTAAACAACGACAATAACAATGCAAACAGAACAGATTCACATTCAACACATTCAAACAGACTCATCAGGTAACAAGAATTCATAAAACTGCCTAGACTAGCATATGGATGCTTCCCCCCACATGGAATGGAAAGCTACAGTTAGCTTCCAAAACAGCTCCCCTCGACACAAGTTCACAGGTCTTGCAACAAACGAATAACCACATAAGTCCGGACAGGTAATAAACCTATTATTATTAAAAGTTGCTACATGAACGCACAGAAGGAAATGTTCAGTGCAAGGTAAAGAAATCGGATGGGTGCTGTAGCTGGTAGGACAACCAGTCATATCACTGCAATTAACTTCTTCCCCACAAGGTGTCACTGCTGGCTTTCCAACAAAAACAACAACAATGTTGGTGTTTGAAATCCCCCCCCCCAAGTTCTTCCAGGCTTTAATTTGTACTTTCATTTTTGTAATAACAGAAGGAAAATCACAATATACACAAAACTGGAAGATTTGTAGTTTATGGTCAACTTGCCTTTTTATGTAATACTGGCATTTAAAAAAAAGATAACATAGTGTTGAATGTGTGAACAAAATGTACATACAGTGTTCATTACTGAGTGTAATATTTTGTTATTCATTTAATGTCAGTCTCTATTTGCTGTACACTCAGTGGGGATTCAGAGTAAGAAAAGATCAGTGTTTTTTTTTTATATTTCTTTCAGCTGATACCACTTTTTTATTCAAAAAAACAATTTACACGAAATGCCAACAAGGTCCTACAGATCTCTTCAGAGTTACTCATTTGTTTTTTTTTTCTGCTGTCACATCAGCTGTACGCCCCATTCTTCTCATATAAAATCATTTTAAGAGAAACTCAGTAACATGTGATGGTAGGCTGTTACAGATGCAATTTTTTTAATTTATTTCTATTATGTAAAGATATAAATGTTGTGAGTATTTATCTGTGGTTTGTTTTGGGGATCTTTTCAATCATAGGTACTTTTTAAAAATATTAAATTACTTTTTTTTTTGCAAAAATATACAGTTATATACAGTATTTTATTAAACACATATATTATATTATATTATATCCATTTAAAGCCTGAATCCACTAAGTGCCAGAAAATTAAATGTTTTCATTTTTCAATGTCAGTGTTTTCTTGAACCTCCTGACAAAAACTTGAAAAAATAAACAAAACATTAATTTGCATACTTAAATGAATATGTACCATACTTTTCGGACCATAAGGTGCACCGGATTATAAGGCGCACTGTTAATCAGTGGGTCTGTTTTCATACATAAAGCGCACCGGATTATAAGGCGAATTAAGCGAAACAAAACAGTCAGATAAGTCAAACTTTACTCAACTCCTTCTTCTTGCTTCCTCCACTTTTATACCATTGATTCATTAATGTTGAATTCTCTCGCAGCAGCTCTATTCCCATGTTGTTGCAGTACATTAATGACTAACCTCGTATTGTGAATGGATTATCTCAGTTGTTCTCCTGACTGAAGTTTGGTCCATTTACAGCATCCTGCCATGCGATTGCATTTGTCCCTAACTACCAGGAACCCTCACGTTAACTTTTATCGAGTGGGAAAAAAGTTAGCGTTCATCCTCCAGCTTCACTGTGTTTATGTTATGCTAACATAGCTGTGTCGCTAGCGATAGCACATCATTATATACCAGCTGGTCCAACTTAGGGTGACCAACCGTCCTCTTTTCCCCGGACATGTCCTCTTTTCACGTTCTGTCCAGGGCGTCCGGGGGGATTTTCGAGATTGATAAAAATGTCCGGGTTTTCCTATATTCGGACAGAGGACGCACGTGTGTGACGTCATCCCCAAACTGCTGCTTTGTGAGCGCTTGTTCTGCGCTCACAGACTGGACAGAAGTGCACAGCAACGCGCCTAATGATATTTAAAAGATCCCAAAGCGCAAGTCCATCTTTCAGAAAAAATTGCAAAAGAAATTTCCCTTGTACCGACCATAGCGGGACAGGCCAATGGCCCACCGGGCATTGGTGATTTTTCGTTTTTATGGGCCGATGGGTTTTTTTGTAACGGTATAAACAATGAAAGGTGGTGGATTGGCCAGATGCTCGCCGATGTGTAAAAATAACTCAGTTGTTTGGTGGTGGCTGTGGGGGAGCTCCCACAGAGGCCAGCAGGTGGATGAGGGAAAGGGGAGGCAGGGGGAGGAGAGACCCGAGGCGGCCGCCGGTCCGAGTGTCAGGTGAACTGAATTTCAGGTAAGAAGTTATGACCTGCAGTCTATCTGGGTCAGATATAAACCAAGTTTAGGTGTAGTTTATTTTTGTTGTGCTGACTTTTTACAGTCAGTTACAATAACTTGTACTGCGTACTAGCTAGCATGATGGAGTTTCTATACAGCTGGGCAGGTGCTATGATGTTACTGATAGTGAACTTTATTTTATTCATAAGGTTAGTTTGTAGCTGCTAACCGTCCCGTAAAAAACGGAATCGTCCCGTTATCAGAGAAAATATTACGTATTTCGTATTGAGCTGAAAAGGAACACAGTTTGTCCCAGACTTCAGGTAGAATGAAAAAGACACAAAGCTGGAGTTACTCTGTGTCTTTATGCTGTCAGCTGCCTCTTCTTCTCTCATTCTCTCCTCCTCCCTCTCCTGTTGCTACTTCAATCATGAAACTGATCAATGATCAGCTGATCGGCTTTTCTCTCTTGTTTGTTTATCGCCCACTTTGCGCCAGAAAGAGGAAACCAGCGGATGTCGCGCTAAACAACAGCAGCACGTTTAAGCTTGATCAGCTGTTGTTAGAATTTATTTAATATTAATTTCTAGTGTCAGCTGATGTTTGCTGGAGCCACAGCTGTAAAGCTGCTGGTCATGATATCGGTTTGGTTATCTGGTGAGAGGGAAACATGAAGATGAAACCAGGAGATGTCCTTACTGAATCATCAGAGCTGAACAGGTGATGGAAAAACAGGTTTACCTTTTGGGTGACATGAATGAGTTGAAGGGAAGTTATGAACTGTTTCTGAGAGACAAATAACACCAGGATCCTTTTTTTAGGTAGCTGACAGCTGGTAACTGTGCAGGGGCGGGTCTAGCAAAGTTTTGCCAGGGGGGCCAGGTAGGGCATTAACAGGGAAAGGGGGGCACAAAAAAAATACCTTTCTTTCTTATTTTCATTTAAAATGTCTCGCTTTAATAAATAATTATCTGAATCTTACAACCAACATTTTCATCTGATGTAAAATGTATAGAAATCATACATATATCAACAAGACAGTGTACATCACTGTCACAACAGCGTTTCTTACATTCAAAGCCTTTATGGTTTTTCCTATAATACCTGGTGGGCGGGTCTCTAGTCAAAATGCCCGGGCCGATTTTATGTTTCTTTAAGCAAGTTCTTCATGACTGAGCCAAGTGTCCTCTTTTTTTGGAAATCAAAATATGGTCACCCTAGTCCAACTACTACGAGCTAATCAACTAAAGTGTGCCTTATAGTGCGAAAAATACAGTAGGCTAGAGGAATAGAGATAGAAATAGAGAAATAAAATAAAAGAAATAGAGGTGATGAGAAGGTCTCGGGTATGGTGTTGATGCAGAAGGACAGATAATAGCAGATAGAAAGGAAGGCCATGGTCAGCATCTATTTTAAGAAGAGATCAGTAAAAGTAGCACATGTAATTGGTTAATGGACTGATTCATATATAGCACCTTTTATATATTTTATTTTATTTTTTTTATAATTTATAGCTTTTCTCCACTGCCTAAGCACTCTTAAGATTTCATACAACATGCCTCATCCAACCAGTCACACCCATTCATTCAAGAACCTTTTTAGTAAGTCTGAATAATTCTTGTACACAGAGTGGCTTTCTCCAATTGACTACATGCCTTAGCTAGCTAGGATACTAATTCAAGTTTTGATGTACTGTGCATTTAGAGATTCTCTACTGCATACCTTGGTTGTAATGACTTTGTTTTTGACCATATATTATTTTGTGCTACCATACAATGCAGATTACAGAAATGTATCTGAAACCCTGCAGTGTGCAATTCTTTGAATTTTATTTACCTGTATTATACTTTCACGAATAAAAATAGGCTATCTTGTTAGATAAAACATGAAGTGCAACAAACACACAGTCAAGCTATACATGGTTGGCCTATAAATCTACATTAGACTTGAGTTGGAGGCTTGAATTCAAGTTCATGTGATAACAGCACCAGGTTCATGCATCTCACACCATAACCTCATCCCTGGCCTGGCATCACACTCAGTGATTTGTGGTCATAGGGGAAAAGTAACACTATGGAAAAATGTGGAAAAATATTCATAATGTGTAGTGTTAAAAAAAAACAAAAACTAATAATACATTACAAAAAATGTATTTAAAAATCAAAATTCTAAATCAATATACTAGATGAAATCCATTTTTTTCTTATTCTTTCAGGCTTAAATTTGACTTTCATTGAAGAAAAATCACAATATACACAACACTGGAAGATTCATAGTTAAACATAGTTCAACTTCTTTTTTGTTTTCATGTACCAGGGCCTTGCAGAGATGTTTGAAGTGGCAGGTGCTTAAAGTTAAAAAGGGGCACATGGAAGCAGGCTGAATAACAACAACCCACATTCATCAAGAATCTAATATGGAATCACATCACAGTAGACAGAATATGATGCCTACCACCACTCTTTAATTCATCCACTCGGGTCAGATCCACAGATGTGGAACAGAATTAATCACACCTTAACGCACCCTGTCACATTTTTACACCACGACATATATTTGCACACAGATGTGTCCTTTTATATTTATATGTATATTTACATTTATAACTATAGGTCTATATTTAACTATTTATTGTAATATTTATCTATGAATATTTCTGCTTCTGCACTACTGATAGTGTACAATGTTGCTGCTCCTGCTGCTGATAGTGCTGGAGTGCAGGACTGTGTTGATCTGAAACTGTAGACATTGAAAGGTCCATGGGAGAGATGGAAGCTGATTAAACAAGTGTTATGAGATAACAACAAAATGCAAAGATTGATGTCAGCGCTTGGAAACAGATTAGGCAACAGATTAAAAAAACTGTGAGAAAAAAACTAGGCTCTGCCTGTGACTCACTCTTTGCATCTCTTCCTCTTTCTATCTCCTCCTCTCATCTATTATTCTCCATTTGCTGTCCATCTGAGAACAAGGCACAATTTGCTATTGCATCTATCTATATTTAATTATCCACACTTAACAACTATTACACCTAATCCATAATAAAGTAATGATAGAAAAATGATACAGAACCAAAACATTGTGATTAATAGTTAAACGAGATTGTTGAGGGGCACAAGCAGGACTCCTTATGCACACACACATTAAAAAATAGTTTAAAAAAATGTCTCAAGAAAAGGGCACTTGGGGCATCCCAGAGAAAAGGGGCAAGTACTCAAGCCCCTTCCTCCCCCTCCTCTCCACATGCCTGTCATGCACTACTTGCATCTGTTGGTCATAGCAGTGACATACCACAATTTGGTCTCTAATGACAAATTTCTTTCAAATTCGGGATAAACTAGTTTATAAAAGGATGACTTTTAAAAGTTGAATGTGTGAAAGCTGAATGTGTGAACAGAACAGAACAGTGTCTAGAACTCAGTGTAATATTTTTCAGTGATTTAATGTTACCTTGTATTTGCTGTACACTCAGTGGAAGAAGAGATAAATGTATTTTTAGGTTTATGTCAGCTGATGCTTCCTCTTTTTTATTCAAATAATAATTTACATGAAATGTCAGCAACTTCCTATAAACCTCTTCAGGGTTACTCATTTGCTTTTTTTCCTGCCCCAATTTCTTTTCACATAAAATCATTTTAACACGGACTCAGCAACATGCAAAGGTAGGCTGTTTGGCTGTCTTTATGTTAGAGATTTACTTAAGCTCTCTGAATTATGCTAATATTACAGCTATAATATTGTAGTTTTAAACTCTGCATAAAAAATTATTGTAATATATACAGATGTAAATGTTGTGAGTGTTTATTTCTGTGATTTTTGGGGGGGGGGGGGGGTTAAGCTATGTGTACTATGTACAAACTATTTTTTGTGCGTAAATGGAGTGTTATTTATTTTATTTCACATATATTATATTTTTGTAAGATAATTAGAATAATATATGTTGAATATGTAAATATAACTGAAATAACAAGAGAAAAGAAAAACTGCAAAACATCAATTTTTCATGAAAGTCTCTGTCTACAAAATGTTTATGCTTGAAAAAGAGTAGGATGACATTTACACTTTTTCTGTTCCTACCCCCTTATTTCATATGCATTAAGTCAATATTCAGAATTTGACATTAATACACACATAAAACAATTTAAGCTCATAAACCAAAACAACAACAAAATACATTTTTACATAAAGTAAGTAACCTACGGTTAACACCCACTAAATCTCTGGGCTTTGTGAAAATAATTAATTAATCATATATATATATATGTACACATACACACATATGTACATATTTATTTCTTTTTAATTTGTCCAAACATAACTCAGTTTATGAGTTATGTTTGGACTTTGCTTCATATTGTGGCATGTTGGTAGCGGCTAGTTATCTCCCATCATGCCTCGGGAACATGTGTTGCCAGTTAAGATGTTTAAACTGTGCATTGGCATTTGTTTTGGCTACGCAACTCTTATGACTGTCCCTGTTAATATTCTGGTGTAAATTCACTGATAGTTGTTGTTTTGATAGAAAGAGACGTTACACCATGAGTGAGTTCATGTGTGGGGTTATTGAGCCTCTGAAACACAGTGTAGGATGGCAAACTGTTTGATAAAGTGCTTCTCCTTTCTGCTTCAGGTGGAAAGTTAGGCTCAACCTCTGTGTAGGTTTTTTGTTGTTCTTCCTTTGTTGTGATTCCTCACCTTGCCACAATATGGAATTATATCTTTGTGACAAATACCTCAATGAATACTTCAAACTTGTGTTAATCTTCCCTTTATCTATAAAAATGAGGACAAGCCTTTATTCATGCAATTTACAGTTTTTAAACAATCGTGTGAATGTTTGTATTGATGTACTTTTCTTAACTTCATCTGTACAGGTGTTGCACACACTAACTCCTGTGACTGTAATGCTCTGATATTTTGCATTAGTCCTTACTACTGGTGTGCTGAACATAAGGATTCCTCTTAGGTCATGAGTATTTGGTCTTATTTTGAACAAGTTCTGAATGTTGTGGGGCAGAGATTGATTTGCTGTTTTGTAGATTGTTTGTGCAGTTCTGAGGTCAACCAAATCCTTAAATTTAAGAACATTAAAATCTTTCTTGAAGTGGTTTTATTTGAATGTTACTTCACATCAGGCATCCCATCGCTATCATTATTAGTGGTGTAGCAGTTGTAGTATAGGGCGTAGAATTGGTATTAGTATAATTGCTTCAATAGTCTTAGGTGGGTTCAGTCTATAAAAGTAATGCTGGGGGATATTTGACTGCTTTTGGCCATTTCCTGTCTTACTTTGAAGGTTTGTTTATCCCAGTTAGATTTCCTTTTCTTTTTTTAGGAACTAGTATGA
Organism: Oreochromis aureus; assembly: GCF_013358895.1. Classification (NCBI taxonomy): domain Eukaryota; kingdom Metazoa; phylum Chordata; class Actinopteri; order Cichliformes; family Cichlidae; genus Oreochromis; species Oreochromis aureus. The sequence continues at coordinate 37,615,231 of NC_052942.1, read as the reverse complement.
CCTTATGTGTTTCCTGTAAAATTCATTAGAACTCTAGACTCATTTTTTGAATATCAATTAGTAACATTGATAACTTGTGTCTGCTGTTTAACATATTGATCATGTAGCAATATGTATATAAAGCAGCAAAATAATATGTAAATATTATAACACACCTCAAAACATGTCCTTTGAATGTGACCCATTTCCTCACTTTCTGTGGAAACAGGAAGTATAGACCAGTGGTGTCAAACTCATTTGATGAGTTTGACACCACTCATCAAATGGTCTGACCTATTAAATATGGGTCAGACCAGTTTGAAATCTGTCAGCATGACTCTCTCTCGCAGCTCATTGCCCAGACTGTCCAGTTTTTTGTTGTCGTCTTCTTCCTTTTTTTGTTTGGTTTTTCATATTCAGGTCTGAGAGACTCATTTAGACATTCAGACACCTAATATAATTAAAATGCAGCCAGATGCAGCTCATTTTATGTTTTCACTCCTTTCTTCACTTTCACATGCTTGCATTTGAATCTAGCTTCCCGTTTCTCTGTCTACCTGGCCTTTACCACTGCACTTGCTTGGCACGTCTGCCCCATTCCTTTTTTCACATAATGGCATGATCCCTGTCTTTCTTTGCATGTTATTAGCTGCATGTTGTGCCCATCAAAATAAAGTCCGGCCCTCCCACATATCAACGGATAACTGACATATGAAAGTATCTTGCAGCCCAGATATAATTGTATCCTTTGTGTTTGAAGTTTTTATTTAACAACAGAATACAGAATCCATATTATTATCAACAGCTGCATTCACCCTAAGGAAAACTGAGACAGACAAAAGACCCGGATTGGGCTCTGGGGTCTGCCTTGGTCCAATGGTTTGTAGAAACTTCCTGCTGTTCTTTCATCACAGCTGTCCTGTGCCAGATCTTCTGTTAATCCTATGAGGCAGACATGTCAGAACATCAGGAGCACTGAAGCTCATTGTAGGACAGGGGTGGCCAACTCCAGGCCTCGAGAGCCGCTGTCCTGCACATTTTAGATATCACCCTGGGTCAACACACCTGAATCAAATGATTAGTTCATTACCAGGACTCTGAAGAACTTCAAAACATGTTGAGGAGGTAATTTAACCATTATATCAGCTGTGATGGATCAAGGACACATCTAAAACCTGCAGGACACCGGCTCTCAAAGGCCGGAGTTGGCCACCCCTGTTCTAGGGATTAGGCAGGACTCACAATCTTCACTAGCAGCTCCCTCGGAGTAAAATCTTCTACAGACGTCTACCGTAGGCCTGCCCCAGAAGATGAATAAAACTCAGCACTTTATGAGCAGTGTGATAGCAACTTCTCCTTTATGAAATGTAAGAAATACTGCACGGAGGATCTGGACTTCTACTTAAAGATGTTATATTTAGCCCTCTAGAAAACATTTATATATTTATTTAAAATATGTATTATCCTCTCTGTTTATTCTAGTATTAATGGATCTTAATTACGTTACAGTAAATATCACACACTGTTAGCAAAAAACAGCATGAAAGAATTTGATTTAACAATTTTAACTAAGCACATAAGGGAAAACCTTTGACTTTTATTTAATGCTGTCAGAGAAAATCTAGAAACAAGAGTGAATAACAGAATAAGCTGTTTGGCATTGACAACAAAGATTTGGAAAGATTTCATGAGTCCAACCCACATACTCTGCTCTTCTGCAGAAATGCATTTTCCATATAAATATGGAACCATTTAAGAAGAAATAAACAGGTTTTCCAACTGTAGCAAACAAATTTCATTCATTTTTTGTGGTATGTTTATATATCCACTACCAGTCAAAAGTTTGGACACACCTTCTCATTTAATGTTTTTTTCTTTATTTTTCTACTTCTTTTATTGTAGATACATACTGAAGACATCAAATATATGATGAAAAGAAAAAATGATAATTCTAAATATGTCTTATATTTTAGATTCCTGAAAGTGCGTTGTTGACAGCGCTGCAAACCCTTCTCTCAGTGAGCTTTATGAAGTAGTTACCTGAAATAGTTTTTACTTCACAGGTGTGCCTTGTCATGGTTCATTTGTGGAATTTCTTTCCTTTTTAACGGCGTTAGGACCATCAGTTGTGTTGTGCAGAAGTCAGGTTGTTGAACAGCTGACAGCCCTATTTGACAACTGTTAGAATTGCTTTCATGACAAGAACCAGTCAGCTAAGTAAAGAGAAATAACAGTCCATCATTACTTTAAGAACTGAAGGTCAGTCAGTCCAGAAAATTGGTAAAACTTTGAATTATGTCTTTAAACCATCAAGCGCTACGATCAAACTGGCTCACATGTGGACTGCCCCAAAGGAAGACCAAGAGTCACCTCTGCTGCTGAGGATAAATTCATCTGAGTTACCAGCCTCAGAAATCACAAATTGACAGCACCTCAGATTAGAGCCCAGATAAATGCTACACAGAGTTCCAGTAGCAGACACATCTTTAGATCAACTGTTCAGATGATACTGTGCAAATCAGGCCTTTATGATCAAATAGCTGCTAAGAAACTACCACTAAGGAAAAGCAACAACCAGACGAGATTTGTTTTTGCCCAAGAAACACAAGGAATGGACATTAGACCAGTGGAAATCTGTGCTTTGGTCTGTTGAGTCCAGATCTTTGATCTTTGGTTCCACCCGCCGTGTCTTTGTGTGATGCAAAAAACATTATCGGATGATCTCTACATGCATGGTTCCCACCATGAAGCATGGTGAAGGAGGTGTGATGGTGTGGGGCTGCTTTGATGGTGACACTGTTGGGGATTTATTTAAAATTATAGGCACACTGAACCAGCGTGGCTATCACAGGATCCTGCAGTTGGACCATCATTTATTTTTCAAATGGACAATGACCACAAACACACCTCCAGGCTGTGTAAGGGCTATTTGATCAAGAAGGTAGAGTGATGGAGTGTTGCGCTGGATGGCCTGGCATCCACGGTCCCCTGACCTAAGCCCAGTGGAGATGGTTTGGGATGAGATGGATCGCAGAAGAAGAAAATACATGAAATGAGAAGGTGTGTCCCATGTATATAAATAATGATACCAGTTATATGAACATATAATCCCTTTTGACACAAATTTTTTATTTGTTTGAGATATGTCTGTGAAGGTTCTCAGTCATCCAGGTCATCGTAGTCAAAGGAGTTTGCAAAGAAAAGCGTCTGGACTTCTTTGAGTTGCTTGAAGACGTTTCACCTCTCATCCGAGAAGCTTCTTCAGTTCTAAGGTCAAATGGCGAGAGTCCCAGATTTAAACCCAGTGGGAGTATCCCCAAGGAGGGACAAAGGACCCCTGGTGATCCTCTAATCACATGCGCCAAGGTGTGAAAGTGGGTGTGGGACCTAATCAGCCAGGGTTTCAGGTGAGCTCATTGTGAAACCTGGCCCCACCCTATCATGTGATTTCCTGAGGTCAGATGGCCCAGGATGTGAGTGGGCGTTAAGGCGTCTGGGAGGAACTCAAAACTGGATTATAGATGGCAGACAGTTGGTGTCGTAAAAACCACCGCCTCTGTTCAAAGATGGTCGCTCACAGTGGACATAGATGGCCTCTTTCACTCCTCTTTCAAACCATCTGTCCTCTCTGTCCAATATGTGAACATTGGCATCCTCGAAAGAGTGACCTTTATCCTTAAGATGCAGGTGGACTGCTGAGTCTTGTCCTGTGGAGGTGGCTCTTCTATGTTGTGCCATGCGCTTGTGAAGTGGCTGTTTGGTCTCTCCAATGTAGAGGTCCGGGCATTCCTCACTGCACTGTACAGCATACACCACGTTGTTCAGTCTGTGTTTTGGGTTTTGTCTTTCAGGTGAAACAGTTTGTGTCTGAGTGTGTTGCTGGGTCTGAAGTACACTGGGATGTCATGCTTGGAGAAAACTCTCCTGAGTTTCTCTGATACACCGGCTACATAGGAACACACACATGTAAAGGAAGCACTGAAAACATGTGGTTATCCTAACTGGGCGTTCATAAAGTCAGCAAAGAGGCACAGAAAAGAAGATCAGACACCAGCGAGGGAGGATAAGAAAGACAGACGCAACAACGTTGTCATCCCCTATGTAGCCGGTGTATCAGAGAAACTCAGGAGAGTTTTCTCCAAGCATGACATCCCAGTGTACTTCAGACCCAGCAACACACTCAGACACAAACTGTTTCACCTGAAAGACAAAACTCCAAAACACAGACTGAACAACGTGGTGTATGCTGTACAGTGCAGTGAGGAATGCCCGGACCTCTACATTGGAGAGACCAAACAGCCACTTCACAAGCGCATGGCACAACATAGAAGAGCCACCTCCACAGGACAAGACTCAGCAGTCCACCTGCATCTTAAGGATAAAGGTCACTCTTTCGAGGATGCCAATGTTCACATATTGGACAGAGAGGACAGATGGTTTGAAAGAGGAGTGAAAGAGGCCATCTATGTCCACTGTGAGCGACCATCTTTGAACAGAGGCGGTGGTTTACGACACCAACTGTCTGCCATCTATAATCCAGTTTTGAGTTCCTCCCCAGACGCCTTAACGCCCACTCACATCCTGGGCCATCTGACCTCAGGAAATCACATGATAGGGTGGGGCCAGGTTTCACAATGAGCTCACCTGAAACCCTGGCTGATTAGGTCCCACACCCACTTTCACACCTTGGCGCATGTGATTAGAGGATCACCAGGGGTCCTTTGTCCCTCCTTGGGGGATACTCCCACTGGGTTTAAATCTGGGACTCGGCCATTTGACCTTAGAACTGAAGAAGCTTCTCGGATGAGAGGTGAAACGTCTTCAAGCAACTCAAAGAAGTCCAGACGCTTTTCTTTGCAAACTCCTTTGACTATTTGTTTGAGAGTTACTACAAATTTACTCCAATATTAAAATAAAAGTTTATTCAGCATAAAGAATGTTTATATAAGATTATTTGTCTGTTGTCACTGGGTGCTGCTGAGGTCATATTCTGAGGTCGGCTTGTGTAAAAGAAGAATCACCAACTGTCAAATGAGAAGTTTAATTCTCATAGCTGAAATAAAATCTAATCCTTCCCCTCCTGACCGGCTCTTCAGGTTTTGAAGTTCTGCTATTACATTTTTTCCGTCTACAGTTTTGCTGACAGGTGAAGTGCAATGTTAAAAAGACAAAGTTTTATAGACTAACAGGTTATCCAGTATAATATTTTACCTTTGATATTCAAATCAAACTTATGAAGAAGGAGGCTCCTTAAACCCAAATCAGTGTAATAAAAAGTGGCAGGAAACATCTTTGGGAAAGATTTATCGAGGGTTAACCTAACAAAGGTTAATTTGTTAATTTTCTCCTACTTCTCCTACTTTAGTAGATACAAGATGGCGCCGCGGATGGCAGCCTCGGTACTGCGCTCTCTCGCACTTTTCTTGTTTCTGTTTATTTTCTGCGCTTTTGGTCACTCAGACCACATCACTTTCTCCAGAGATCAACTGCTAAACATCAGGCAGTCGTCTCACTATAGTTCTTATCCGTTTTCACAAACCGGAAAGTTTTTTGGAGATTTTAGTTGGGCGCAGCAGCTCTCTGTGGCTCCTGGAGGAGACGTGAGCGGGGACTCGCTGGTGAAACTACGTCGGCGAGGATCCCGCACGGCTCTCCCTCCATTCACCTCGCGAATCTCCGCTCTCTTCCAAACAAAGTCGACGAATTACTGCTCTTAAACTGGACTAACAAGGACTTTTATAGTTGGTTTACACAGCTTTGTGTATGTATGTGTATGCATGTGTAATGTATATATAGACGTGTGTGTGTGTGTGTGTGTGTGTGTGTGTGTGTGTGTGTGTGTGACATTTACATTGCTGTGCTTGAGAGCCACCATCTACCGGAACCAAATTCCTTGTATGTGTCTGCACATATACTTGGCCAGTAAACACAATTCTGATTCTGATTCTGATTCTTTACCCATATTTTGATTTTACTAGTGTGTATATAAATAAATTAAATTTATTTATATACACCTTTATATTATTCATTATGGACAAGCTGTTAACTCAAAAGACACGACGTCGTAGTCTCACACCAAGCGCTTTATTCGTTGCGCCATTTTCTTCACACACAACAACAACACCTCGCGGGCAACAGTACTCTCACGATATAATAGAAAATAACAAGTTAACAATCTCCCTCTTTCTTTTAAAAAAATAAAATAAAATGAAAGTATAAACACACCCCTGTAAACATTTGTGTACATATATGTATATATTTATATAAACAAAAAAACATTTCAAAGTGCTTTGCTTTACTTAAAGCACACTATCATTGCACACAATAACCAATAGTGCATTTTAATGCAAAGACAACTTTGTAAACAAAGGATTACAGTATCCAGAGTCCTTCATCTAGTGCCTTTAGAAGAGTTAAAGGTGAAACTGCCTTTTTTGTCAGACAATCAGCAAGTTGGGATTTTGAATCTGACCAACAAACCTGTCTGATTTTCTTGGCTTGTATGAGCTCTTTAATGCTGCTCATTTCTAGCCTCAGTCTCTTCTCTGTAACCTGCTTCGTAGACTTGAGTGCATCAAACAAGGAATGATTGTCAGTCACACAGATCAAAGGAAGAGCATTCAGACCAGTGTTACCAGTTGTAAGCTCAGAAAAAAGTGTTGCCAGGAAGACAGCACTATCTATTCCATCTGACATGGCAAGAGTTTCTCCTGCCATTGTACTTCTGACCACACGCCTGATTTTTTTAGACTGCCAAAAGAGAGGACAAAACTTTCCTCCTTTACCCATAAGGACGATTAATGCCCCTCCTTGAGTACCACCATCAGGAAGGTTGCCAAATGAAGCATCACTGAAAACAGCCAATGCCAAATCCTCACTGTTACCCAAGTGCTGAAACTTAAGAGTCACTTTCTCTGCCTTAAGTTTACGGATAACTTTGTTCACTTCATGAATAGACTGTACAAATGTCCATACCAACATAAGAAAAGCTGTCATGTTCTTCACGGCCCACAAGGAAGGTAGATTTCAGTACAGGAATGATATGAGTTGCAAAGTGACTTGAACCAGCCCAAAGGAAATCATCAACGTGACATGCAAGCACTCCTGTAATCTCAGATTGTTCATTCTGCCAATAGAACACTGCAGGATCAACCTGTGATATTTTACCACCAGTTTTGAGCATAATGTCTTTGACTTTATTGTACCAATAAAGTGAAGCATCTGCAAGTCCATAAACACACTTTTTCAGTTTCCATAGAACATTGTCCTTGCCAGCTTCAAGTGGGGGACGAAGATAAATGTCTCTTGACAGTTCCATTCCCTGCAAGAAGGCAGATTTAATGTCCATTGAATTTACTCTCCACTTGTTTTGACATATCACAGCTAGCACCAGTCTGAGGGACTCAGACGCACATGTTGGAGAGTCTTTTTGTAGTTCTTTAGTATTTACCTCTTCAAACCCCCGTGCCACAAGTCGAGCCTTTGGGACAACACCATTAGTAGTTTCTTTGAATGTACAGACCCATCTAGTAGACACACATTTTTGACCCAGGTCTTTCACTTCATCAAACACACCATTACTTTGCCAGCTCTCAATCTCCTGCTGCTTAGCAGAATCAAAGGAAATATCTTTTGTTATGAGTACATCTGCATCTCTGTTTTCAGCTTCAGTGCAAAGACCATCAACAAGTGACATGTCTACAGCTTTCTTTTCACCTTCACTACCATCATGCTCAAGATATTGCACATTGTACCAGTTTTTGTATTGCCCTTTTGCTTTTCCCGCTCTGCCTAGCACTCTGGCTGTGTGTTGAACACCGTTGTCTCTGTTGGTAAAAGTGATCAGCTGTCCTGCCCTTAACTTTACATTTGCAGAGGAGACAGGATCAGTGGGTGTAGAGGGCTCATTTGCAGTATGTGTGACAGACATGTTTTCTGTAGTGTTAGTTTCTCTGTCAATAGTGATCTTCTTCCTCACTAATACTCTGTTCACCATCGGGTGTGTCAGTGTCATCATTTTCAACTGTGTCTTTGTTGTCAGTGTCATCATCAGTAGTACTGTGTGGTATTTGTTTATCTCCACTCTGTGCATCCACTTTACTCAACCTTGACTGGTGTACTCTTACAAGAGTCCCCCCATGTCTTACAAATACAACAGTTCCATCCTGCCCAATAACTACACCTGGACCCTTCCACTCTGTACAGTTGACTCGTTTGTAGTATACTTTATCTCCTGCCTCATATTTGTCATCTGTGGGCCTAAGTTGCTTGCGTAGTGCTCTCCTGATCCTTTCTGAACACTCTGCCTCAGTAAATGCTTTCCTGGAAGCATGTAATGCTGATATATGTTCAGCTACTCTTGCACTTACAGTTGTGCCCTCTAAGACAGGTGGCTTATCCATCAACACAGAAGGAAGGTTGGGGTTTTGGCCAAACACAAGTTGATGTGGACTATAACCATGAACATTAAGCATACTATTTTTGGCCATAAGGGCCCAGTCTAATGCAGTGTGCCAGTCACATCCTCGTTCCTTTTTACCTTCAGGAGGATTTCTGTAAGTGTCATGTTATGTCTCTCAGTAGTCCGTTGCTCCAGGACTATACCCGCCGTTGTCTTTACCTCAATGTTGAAGTTTTCAGCCATGTCCCGAATCTCTGTGTTGTTGAACTCTCCGCCGTTGTCTGTGTAGAGCCGTCTGGGGGCACCGTGAATGCTTATCCAGGTGTGAATGAAGGAGTTGACGATCTCTGCAGCTTTCTTTGTCTTTATGATGCTGCCGGCACTGAAGCGTGTGAAGTGGTCGATGATGTGAAGGTACCACACATTGGGCTCCAGCTCATGTAGATCTATCGCTACTGTCTCATTATACTCAGAAGCCAGGGGTAGACCAACAGCAGGTCTCGGCTTGGTTTTGCAATATCTCTGACAAATGTCACAGTCACGAACTATCTCTTGTAGAATAACTGCACATTGTTGGTCTGTATTGCCAGAGCTTTGGATGAGCCTCAATAACCTCTCTGCAGATGCATGACCAAACTGCTTATGAAGCTTCACAAGAACTTTCTGTTTCTCTTTTGTAGACATTTCAGCAGTTACCATGAGAACTTCATTTTCATTGCAGCTTTCTGTAGTATTTTCATCTCTAATGTCCACACAATAGTGTCCCGAACTAGTGAGCTCTAGGGGAACAGGCTGCTTGAACATGACAACACTGTCATTCTCCATGTCTAGAACCGTCCCTGCTTTCTTGAGAGACGTTTTGCTCAGTAGTAGTGGAATGTCAACAGGAACTACTTCACTTTCAATGTCACATTTCGTTTGTCCAATTTTGGCTGGAAGTTTCACTTTTCTGCTGGAATACACTACAGTACCATCCCCAAAGCGAAATGGTCTGGAACTGGGGCTTCTGATTGCAACAACTTGTTTACTTGGCCTTGGCTGAGGTCACGCATGTAACTATCTAGCCACTTCTGACCACAAACTGTGCGTGTACATGCAGTATCAATAATGGCTGACCCCAGTGCTTCAGTCAGGAAGATTTCAGAGTCTGTCATTGAGGCTTTAGTGTACAAAGTAATGTTACACTCCTCCACTTTCCCATCTTCAGTTAGCTTTACTTGGTCACCATTACGATGAGGACAGTCTTTAGCCCAGTGGTAAGTGTGGCTGCCGTCAGCAGCAGTCATGCAGTTAAAGATAATTTCATGGTTTAAGTTGCAATAAATAAGTTAAAAATATTTTATTTTAATATATCAGATTTAATGTATACATCGTTGGGTTTAAAAATACACATTTAAATGGTTTACAGAATGTTTCCAGGGTGGAACCAATGTTCAGTCTGTTGTTTTGGGGTTGACAGTATTTTCAGTTGCACGCCACACTTGATAGAGGGCAGCATGCTTTCTTCTGTCACTCGGTGGTAGAGCTATGCAGACGCATGCAACGAAGTTTTCCAGCTGTGAAAAGAAGTGACACTGCAAGATGTGTTTTCATTAACCCCTGCAAGTTAATGCGGCCAATGAGGTATGCAATGTGCGTTTATGTCGTGATAGGGAAATAAGATGTTTGTTTGTAACTGAACTGTCGAGTTTATGGTGGTCACGTGTAATTTGTAAATGTAAAATTGTGAGTGTTTTATCTTGTTTAATAATGTGCTTTATTGTTTATTCTCTATGAGAACAATTTATTGTGGAAATTGATTATTCTATGTTGTTTGTATAGTTCTCACGGCATCGTTGGTGGCACCTGTGTGCAATAAATGCCAGTAAAAATCAAGAACGCCTTGTGTCCGTTTTTCAACTTGGAGGGAGTTACAGTAAGTGCTCTGACAAATAGCACATCTTGTTCGCTTGCCAAACTTGTCAAGTGGGTTGGTACCTTGTAGTGGTTGTCGCTGTCCACTCCGCGACGAAGTACCGTTGTTTCGTTTGTATTTGGGACCTTTTTGTTCCGTAAGGAAAACTGCATCTTGATTCAGTTGAATTCCGCTGAAAACTCCGGCTACTTTCCCTCTGAAAATCTGTTTCAGTGCAGACTTCATAGACGCAAATGTTAAGTCCGTGCACGCTGTCAGTGCAAGCTGTCGACTTTTCTCATCAAGACAAGCCGTATCTAGAAGCTTAAATGCTAACACAGCGTCAGGCAGCGTCATGTTGTACTTGTAGGCTACAAGTACAAATAGGCTTCATAAGCGCAGTCTTTCTCTTCTCTCTGAAACACCGCGTCAAGTTTTGCAAGTAGTATTTCCATACCGTCATCTTTGTTCAAATCTTCCGCGGGTATCTCCATGGCCGTTTCTCTGGCTCTTCCCTCGAGCCCCAGCGCCACCGCGAGTGCCTGTTTCTTTTTATCCAGCTCCGTAACTCGTCTCCAGATATTGACTTCATTCTTCCAGCACTCGTATGGCCTGGCTTCATCAAGCTTTGGTGGTACTTTGTAATTGGTAACCATCCTCTGCTACCAATGTTAACTCAAAAGACACGACATCGTAGTCTCACACCAAGCGCTTTATTCGTTGCGCCATTTTCTTCACACACAACAACAACACCTCGCGGGCAACAGTACTCTCGCGATATAATAGAAAATAACAAGTTAACACAAGCGAAATGTAACCCACTCCTGAGTACACCTCTCTCTAGGTTTAGTAGGAGTCAAGTATGAGTGCAAATGATGATAACACACAAGTTTTTGAGTTAACTCCAAATAATCTTAATGTAACAGCAGATAAAAATTATACAATAGAAATTACAACCTGAGGCCTTCACAAAAAAATACGTTTTTCTTTATCTCTTGAAATGACCCTTTAAAGGGTATTTGGTTAGTTGCAACTATATCTTTCAGTACAACCCAATATACTTAGTCTAACAAAGTATATTTAGGTTATGCACACAAACATGAATAGACAAATTTCATTATCAAAAAGGAAAGTTTTAAGCCTAATCATAAAAGTAGAGATAGTGTCTGTCTCCCGAATCCAAACTGGAAGTTGGTTTTATAGAAGAGGGGCCTGAAAACTGAAGGCTCTGCCCCCCATTCTACTTTTAAATACACTAGGAACCACAAGTAAGGCTGCAGTGCGAAAGCGAAGTGCTCTAATCAGGTGATACTGTCATGGTCCTGGGTCATTTTGACCCAGTGTTCTTAGTTTTCCTGTGGTTTTATATTTTGTTCTTTGTGTTCATAGGATTGTTTGGTTTGGTATTTGGATTCCCCCCGTGTCCGTGCTTGTATTGTGGTGTTTGTTCTGGTACCGTGTTCCATCCTTTGTGTTCTGTATTCTCCTCATCCCCTCGTGTATTTCTTCTTGTTCTCTGCCTCTCTCTGTGCTCCTCTCTGTGTACTCTGTGTTGTGTTTAAGGTCCACATCTAACGGTGCGTTCACACCGAACGCGATAGAGGCGGCCAGAGCGTCAGGTTTACATGTAAAGTCAATGGAAAGAGCGCGATGACACGCGATTGCGCGTCCGGCGAAAATTCGGAAGCAGATTTGCGTCGCCAAAACGCCAAAACGCGCGTCAGTGTAGACTCGCGGAAAAAAACACGCGCGTGAGTTTTTATGTTGCATTTTGTGCATACGCGTGTTTCGCCTCTACCGCTCGAGTTGGAAAATCTGAACTCCGGCATCAAATCGCGCCGCGACAACCAATCAGGAGCCTGGTGACGTGGCTCTGACCTAGGTACTGACGCGTACTGTCCCGCTATTTTCCCACTGATGTACAAATACCTTTCCGCCAACAAGATAATGTGTTTATTCAGAGGACATCTGCAGGAGAAAGTGGAAGAGCCTCAGGGACACATATAATAAGGAGAACAGGACAGAGAAGGAGAAGAGGAGTGGGTCTGCAGCAGGATCGGGGAAGAGATGGAAGTTCTTCGCGGTCATGGGGTTTCTGGACCCCTTCCTCACCCCAGCGGGAGACTAGCGGCAATATGGTGCGGACCGTGGAGAACTTCCCCCGAGGACCAGGGACAGCCCGGAGAGGCAGCAGGGAGTGTCAGTCAGAAGGACAAGGTTTACAGTGAATTAATGTAGGCAGTTAATTTATGCGTGTTGTCATATAGGAATATATTTTGTTTATTAATAAAACAGTATACAGTGGTCCCGCTGTTCACCCGTCACATTTCGCTGATTTTTGTTATTGCACCGTACAGCTTTCAACAATGCGCATTGCATTCTGCTGCAGCCTGATTGACAAATCTCCTCCGTGTCGTGTCTCCTGCGCTTGCCAAACTTATCATGTTTGGTTTTGATAACCATCACGTCCAATAGAAAAACAGCACAAAACACTCATAACTATGACCCTCATTCGGAGATACACACCTGCACCGCGAGGGAAAAAGGCGCCACAAAGTGGCGCGCAGGACGGAGAAAAAGCACAGCATAATAAAACTTCCTCCCACATTCCTCCCACATTTCCGGTTCACGCGCGATGGATTTTTCTTGGACACGCGTTGAGGTGCGAATGTGCACGCGTCAAATTAGGGGCGCCGCCGTCGCTCCCGTACAGCCAAGCAGGCTGCACCCGTGGGAGCGAGTGACTGTGCTTCACACACTCAGCCCAAACGTTCTGAACCTGGACTTCATGACTTATCCCCCGCTGTGAGTAGCACTGTTTGGCCCTCCGTGCATATTGTGCAGCCTAACTCAGACAATTCTGCCATTTTGTGTTTGGACTCTAAAGACAGTCTTCAGCGAGGCACCTCCGTGTCAGATAATTCACCAGTTGCTTTCACTAGTAATCTTTGTGTTTCTGAGCCCTCAGATTTTTGTAATGCTCGCAGTGTTTCCTCTGAGTTAGCTAGTAAGAATGTTTCACCAGTAGAGTTAGCTGAACCTAAGGCTGTTATTCCACACCAGAGTCACCTACATACTGCTACCAGCATTTTAGCCCAACAGAACTGTTTCACTCAGCCTGTACATTCAGAGGTCTCCCAGTCTGAGCTCAGCCACACACCACCTCCATCATCAGCTCTAGATGTAACCGTGCATGATGAGCAGCACAAACCATCCGGGACTGAGTGTTCTCTAGGTGATGCTCCTTCCAGTGACTGTCTCATGTTCCAGCCTTTATTGTCTTCAGACATTTCTGATATTCCTCAGCCAACCCCTCAACCAGCTATTGCTCTCTCAGTTCCCCAAAGAGTTACTGAGAATGAGACCTGTGTTGCTGAGCAAGCCAATGTAACGTCTACTCCTAGTGTTCTGCCTGAGCCAGGTGACACAGAGACTATTAGCCTTTCCTCTGCTATGAACAGTTTAATCTTTGAGCCAACTCTTGTATCTGTGACTCCCAGTGTTGCTCCGTCAGTTTCTCAGGCTGTGGTTTTTTCTGTGCCACAACTCGAAAGTGCTAACTCGGACACTACCTGTGTAACCTCGCCTTCTCCCATGCCTGCTAAGCAGGTGACTGTTTCTGTTTTTCCTCGTGGACTCCTTGAAACTGTGTATTCAATGCCTGCTAAGGTTGAGAGCCGCAAGGTTTCATCTGCTATACATAGACTGGCAAAAGAATTTAGTTTGAGCACGGCAGAGCTGGTTGCACAGGTTAACTTTTCTGTTCCCCGGTCATGTCAGTTTAACTCTGTGCGCCATGCTTTTCGGCCAAGTTTCATGGACTCTGTGTGTACTACGTCTCAGGCTACATCCTGTATGACTGTGTGTAGTGTTATTTCACATCCAGGTTATCCAGACACTGCTTGTGTGAATTCTCCAGTACCTGTGAATGTTCCTGAACTCACTCTTCCTAAGACTGCTAACTATAAGATGGACAGCTTAAGAACAGCAGAGTTGCTGAAATCAGCCTGCCATAAGTCTCTGATAGCTATTACGGTGTTCGGCACCATCAACCTAGTTTACCCTGTGTCAGTTGCTGTTCCCGTGCTTCGCTCTCCACCTCCGGTTCCTGTACCCAGGGCAGCGCGGGCCCAGCTTTCCCTTGTACCTGTATCAGTTCCTCGGGTGAGGGTGGCTGAGGTCCAGCTGGTCCCTGCTTCTGTCTCCAGCCTGGTAGAGGCTCCATTCGTCCCGGCGCCCATACCTGCTCCTCGGGTAGGGTTGATGGACACCCAGCCATTGCCTGCACCTGTTCCGGCTCCCCGGGTGAGGTCAGCTGTGACCCTGCCGACTCCTGCACCCGTCTCAGTTCCTTGGGTGGGAGCAGCAGAGGTCCAGCTAGCTCCTGCACCCACGCGCGCCCCCCAGGGTTAAGGCTGCAAGAGCCCAGTTCGTCCCTGCACCCGTATCTGTTCCTCGGGTGGGGATGGCTGGTGTTCGGCCAGGCCCTGCACCCGTTCCTGCTCCCCGGAGGAGAGCAGCCAAGAGTCAGACACCTGCTCAGTCACCAGCTCAACTACCTGCTGATCCACCATCACTGCAACCACCGCTACAACTTGCACTTTTGTCCATAGCGCAGTCATTAGCTCAGTTATTAGCACAGTTTCCTGTTTTGTCACCAGCTCAGTCTCTTGCACAGTTATCAGCTCCATTGCCTGTTCAGTTATCAGCTCAGTCATTAACTCTGTCACCAGCTCAGTTAGTTGCTCAACCACCTGTTCAGTCACTGCCATCCTCTGCTGAAAGCTCTTGTGTGCTCACTCAGCCAGCTGAAGACTGCGTGGTGCTGACACATTTTGGACAGACTGTTTGCCCCGCACAGCCCCAGCTGTTGCATCCCAAGCCGACTGCGTGCCCTGTGCAGCTACAGTTGGTGTCCGCTGAGCCAGGGGTCTCCGCACCTGCTGGCTCTGCATCTCTTCTCGCTGGGGGTTCAGGAGAACCGCTCCAGCCATCCCTCGTCTCCGCTGGG
This sequence comes from Oreochromis aureus, assembly GCF_013358895.1. Classification (NCBI taxonomy): domain Eukaryota; kingdom Metazoa; phylum Chordata; class Actinopteri; order Cichliformes; family Cichlidae; genus Oreochromis; species Oreochromis aureus. Next base: position 37,599,946 of record NC_052942.1, on the reverse strand, counting down.
GGTTCAGGAGAACCGCTCCAGCCATCCCTCATCTCCGCGGGTTCAGGTGAGCCTGGCCAACACTTCCTCGTCTCCGCTGGGGGTTCAGGTGAGCCCGGCCAGCACTTCCTCGTCTCCGCTGGGGGTTCAGGTGAGCCCGGCCAGCACTTCCTCGTCTCTGCTGGGGGTTCAGGTGAGCCCGGCCAGCACTTCCTCGTCTCCGCTGGGGGTTCAGGAGAACCTCTCCAGCCGCTCCTCGTCTCCGCTGGCGGCTCTGGTCAGCCCGGCCAGCACCTCCTCGTCTCCGCTGGAGGGTCCAAGTCGCCTTCGCCCGGTCCGGCCTCTGCTTTTGCTCCGCCTGGTCCAGCTCCGGCTTCTGCTTCTGCTCCGCCTACGCCGTCGTCTGGTCCAGCTTCTGCTTCTGCTCCGCCTGGTCCAGGTCCAGCTCCGGCTTCTGCTTCTGCTTCTGCTCCGCCTACGCCGTCGCCTGGTCCAGCTTCTGCTTCTGCTCCGCCTGGTCCAGCTCCGGCTTCTGCTCCACCTACGCCGTCGTCTGGTCCAGCTTCTGCTTCTGCCCTCGTCTGGTCCTGTGCCCACCAAGCCTCGACCAGTACGCCTGACGCTTGAGAGCCGCCACCGTCTTCCACGCGGCCGGCCTCCGGACCCGCTCTGCAGCCGCCGCCGTCTTCCACGCGGCCGGCCTCCGGACCCGTTCTGCTGCCGCCGCCGTCTTCCATGCGCCCGGCCTCCGGACCTGTTCTGCTGCCACTTCTCACGTGGCCGGCCCCCGGAACAGCCGGACTATGAACTTTTGTGCTGTCGCCCCCCGGGTCGACTTTCTGTTCTCCATGGACGCTGTTTCCCTGGACTCCAGCATCTTTTGTTTTGGACTGTTTTTGTATGTTTCTGGGCTCGGTTTTGGTCTCATGCTCCATGTGTTCTGTTTGGTTTCGGTCCCTCCGTCCTGGTCCCCCGCATCCTGCCCTGGTTGGGTTGTTTTCAGTTTTCTTGTCTTTTGGTTCTTGGGTTTGGGCTGTCTGGAGTCAGCCCTTAAGGGGGGGGTACTGTCATGGTCCTGGGTCATTTTGACCCAGTGTTCTTAGTTTTCCTGTGGTTTTATATTTTGTTCTTTGTGTTCATAGGATTGTTTGGTTTGGTATTTGGATTCCCCCCGTGTCCGTGCATGTATTGTGGTGTTTGTTCTGGTACCGTGTTCCATCCTTTGTGTTCTGTATTCTCCTCATCCCCTCGTGTATTTCTTCTTGTTCTCTGCCTCTCTCTGTGCTCCTCTCTGTGTACTCTGTGTTGTGTTTAAGGTCCACATCTTAGTGTCAGTATTTTCAGTTTCGTGTCCTCCCCGCTCTGTCATAGGTGATTGTCCTCAGCTGTGTTCCCCGTGTGTTCCCACTTCCCTCATTACCTTCTGTGTATTTATGTCAGAGTATCCCTTTGTTCCGTGTTGCGTCGTCCCTCTAGGTTGTGTGCATTCCCTCGTGTCTTCCCAGTGCCTCAGCTCTAGTTTCTCCTAAGTATAGTTTTGTATGTCTATGTTCCTATTAATAAAGACCTGCCTTTTGAGTTATCCCCGCGTGTCCTGAGCCGTGCATTTGGGTCCTCTCTCGCCTTCACACAGCCGCCGCATGACAGATACGGTACTATAAGGTCATTAAGATAAGATGGGGCCTGACTATTCAAGACCTTGTATGTGAGGAGCAAGATTTTGACTTTAATTCTGGATTTCACAGGGAGCCAATGGAGGGAAGCCAATACAGGAGAAATATGATCTCTCTTTCTAGTCCCTGTCAGGACTCTTGCTGCAGCATTTTGGATTAACTGAAGGCTTTTCAGGGTGTTTTTAGAACATCCTGATAAAAACGAATTATCAAGCAATATCAGTATGTGCCATTGTCATAAGGTTTGCTGTGTCTCCCATCAAAGTCTCAAGAGCATGGAGGGGGCAAACACTTTTACACAAGGCGATGTAGGTTTGGATTTTTCCCCCTTAATAATAAACACCTTCATTTAGAGACTGCATTTTGTATTTACTTGTTGTCTTTGTCTAATATTTACATTTGTTTGATCTGAAACATTTAAGTGTGACATGCATAAAAAAGGAAATCAGGAAGGGGGCAAACTCTTTCACACTGCTGTAAATGACAAATGTGTCTGTTTACCACTTTTTATTGTAGACATTTATCTTTTTTATATGACTACAGTTTAAAACAAAAAACAAAAAATTGGATAGTCTGGGCAATGAGCTAATAGAACTTTTTCTGTGATTTTACACATTTTGTGTAGAAAAACAGTTTAATGTGCAACTCCTTTACCCTAACAGAAAGGAGAGTTTCACTGGTCCGGCCCACTTAAGATCAATGTAAAATGAGTTTGACACCCCTGCCTCTAGTGTTTATACTCGGAAGTTAAAGTGGGCTGGAAGGAGTTCAGGTGTCCGCAAGTTTTGATTGTGGTACTTAAGAATCTAGTTAGTGATACATAAGGAGATTTTGTCACACAGTGTGTTGCTAGCTAAAGGTAAAGCTGCTGTATTTCATGGGGAGAGAAAGTGTGAGATAAATTCATTCAGAGATCCAGAAAGTTGTAGGAAGACAGACAGGATAGGAGAGGAAGAAGACAGGCTAGAGTTAAAGATAAGCACTGCTCAGTGAGGCTTGATAAACTGCAGATTTAAAGCTTGCAAGTGATGTCACAATTTTAATCAAGTACCATAAGGTGAACCAGATTATAAGGCGCACTGTCGATGAATGGGTCTGTCTTCATACATAAGGCGCACCGGATTATAAGGTGCATTAAGCAAAACAAAATAGTCAGATAAGCCAAACTTTACTCAACTCATTCTTCTTGCTTCCTCCACTTCTGTACCATTGATTCATTAATGTTGAATTCTCTCGCAGCAGCTCTATTCCTATGTTGTTGCAGTATATTAATGACTAACCTCGCATCGTGGATGGATTATCTCAGTTGTTCTCCTGACTGAAGTTGGGTCTGTTTACAGCATCCTGCCATGGGATTGCATTTGTCCCTACCCATCGGGAACCCTCATGTTAACTTTTATCGAGTGGAAAAAAGTTTGCATTCATCCTCCAGCTTCACTGTGCTTATGTTATGCTAAGTCGCTATGCTAAGTCGCTAGCGATCACGTAGCACACCATTATATACCAGCTAGCCCAACTTCAGTAACCCTACAAACGTCACTGCCGTTTAGTTTTCTGTCTTCATTTATGTTGGAAGTGATAGCAGAGCTGTACGTTTTAATTTTTTCACAAATCCCTCAGTCAGAACATGCTATATCATGTTTAGGTCGAAACTAGCAAGCTAACTTCCTGCTAACTTCTAACTCTGTTAAATTTAATAGATTCTGTTTTCATGGAAGCCTGGATGTTAAACTTAATTGTTACACCGGATAAAGCAGCAATTCTGATCATTTTATTAAAGATGAAAGAATTTAGACAGTTTTTAAATCTCAATCATGCCGCAGTGTTCGTTTGACTTTGGGAGCAGAGTTTGGACCCAGATTACTCCGCAAGGCTCCTGACTACGATAGCTGTAATGCTCCTATAATCCATCAAGTGGAGCGGTCTCGTAGCTTACCAAAGTCGTACTAAAACAGTTTTTTTAATCCATGTACTAATGTTGTTTTATTATTATATTAGTATAGCGTAAGGTTCCGTTACCTTTGTACAAAAATGTTTAGTAGAATTTTTCTTCAACAAGCTACTTTTTACTTACTACTTTGAGTGCATTTCAGAGACTACTTTTTCACAGTAAAGAAATTACTTCAGTACTTCAACCTTTACAGGAGTATTTTTTAACCCAGGTATCTATACTTCTATTTAGGTAAAGAAAGTCTGTACTTTTGCTACCTCTGAAGGTAGCTGAGTTAAAATTCACAAGAGAGGTGCAGGACGGGTGGAGAGGAGATGAGTATCAGGAGTGATTTGTGACAGAAAGATACCACCAAGAGTGAAAGGGAAGGTTTACAAGATGGTTAGTGGGACCAAATAAGATGTATAATTTGGAGATGGTGTGATTTTTATTGGGAGAGAGCAGAATGGACAAGATTAAAAACTAATATATCAGAGGGAGAGCTAAAGTTAAGTGATTTGGAGACAAAGGTAGAGGGGCAAGGTGGAGACGATAGTACATTAATTGCACAAAGGATGTTGAACATTAAGCTACTAGGGAGGAGTTAAAGAGGAAGACCTCAGAGGACAATTATGTAGTAAAGGAGGACATGCAGAGGGTTGGTGTGAGAGAGGAGAAGCTATGGATTGGGTGAGATGGAGGAAGATGATCCAGTGTGCCAAACCCTAAAGCAAGAAGTCAAAAAAAGAAAAAAAAAATGTTGGTGATATTGCTCCATCAGTACTTTTAAGGATTACACTTTTTTTCCCCAAGAAAAATATCAGCGTCCTTTATAGACTTTAGACAGTTGTTAGAACCCACAGTCTTCACACAAATATGTATCTTAAATTCAACAGTCATATGTTCTGGTGCATCTTAATAAAACTTAAGCTCATTAGGCAGTATTTGCTTTGACGAAGGTTGAACTTCTTCCATAACCTAAGCCTATTATTGTTTGTAAAGCACAGATACTGTTTTAAATTAATTCTCTGCAATTCGCAGGATGAAGTGGTGGCTTCTCTGCTGGCTGGTGTTTTTTCTGTCACACCAACCTTCTGCATGTCCTCGTTCAACACCAGTCTGTAAGAAGAAACCACGTTCACAAGGTCAGGGTTTCTGCAAGGACAAGTATACGAAAAGTGGTAAGATGCTTTAATATTAATATTTAAGGCTCATGTTTCCATGCTTCAGGTTATAAGTATCCCCCCACACACACATCTTTTTGATTGGATAAAACAGCAATTAAGAATATACAAAAGTTTTCAGGTGAAACTGTGGTTCATTCTCCAGGACTTAATAACTTGAAAATGTGCACATTTCCTTTATTTTCATTTATAGCATGTCCTGAGCCAAAAAAAGACTGTAAGACAGAACATGATAAAGATAACGGTTGTAGCAGTAAACAGGAAAATGGTAAGGAATTTTAATTTTAATAGATTTTTTAATTAAGTGTCCCCCACACAAACACACACAGACACACACACACATACTCAAATCTCTGTGATTGGATAAAACAGTAATTAAGAATGTACAAAGGTTTTCAGGTGAAACTGTGATACATTCTGTAGGACTTTAAAATAACTTGAATGTATTGAAAATGTGTATATGATTTTTTTTTAACAGGGCGTGGCAAATGCTGTATGGACCTTTCAGACAACATTTTGAAAAACGGAAGCTGTAATGACGCTGTCAAGTAAACACTTTCCTTCTAAATAGCAACAAACTTTTAATTTTTTGGAGATTTATATTTGGAAAAACTCTTAAATCAAACATGTATATAGGAGCAAAATCAAAAGGGTTGAGATGTTAATGTATTTAAGATGGTTTATGGCAAGTGTGTCAAACTCAATCACACAAGGGGCCAAAACCCAAAGCACACTTTAGTTCACAGGCCAAACAGGATATGCATTTATTGAACAGATTATTTAACTTAAAAATAACAAAAAAAAAAAATACATCCTGTCAAATGTATACAAATTTAAAATATGAACAAAAATAATGAAAATAAAAACAAACATTGTGCTTTTAGGTAGTAGTTAAAATAATAAGTCAAAACATTCTGTTTTCTCTGCTCTTATGCCATTCTGTCAGAGCTGCATGCTTGGCATCTTTTCTTGGCAGAGTTCATTTATGTTTGGATAGTAAACCTAGTGTTAAGGAGATTCTCAGAATGGACTTCAGGCGTTGATCAGTGACACAACTTCTGTGTGATGTTTTGTTAAGAGAACAGCTTCTCACACAGATATGTGATGCCAAACATGGAGCATTGCTTCAGGAATGAAGCGAGTGACCTGTGTGGACCCCACAGTGTCGTACTACTCACTAGTGTCCCATTCTACTGCCACTCTATCAGCTCCATCTGAATCTGTAAAAATGCAATTTCAAAAAAAATGCAATTTCCAAAGGGTTGTGATGCAGCTCAAAATTACTTTTCTGTTCCTGGCTTTCTTTCCAAAGCATCCTGTAAACTCATAAGTGCAGCTTCACTTCAAACTCCTTCACTGCATCATACACATCAGTGATCATGCAAGTCTTGTCCTCAGAGTTGAAGGTTTAAGATGCTGAGATGATTAGTTATGTCAGCCAGAAACACCAGCTCACATTTCCCCCTCTTATCCTGCAGAGCTCTGCCTTTTACTTTACTGTCCATGAACTGGCAGATTTCCTCATCCAGCTCACAAACTCTTTTCCCTAACTTAGTCACTGCACCTTTGTAAAATACACAATGTTGCCAAACTCTAAATCTATTTTTCCAGGTTGTGACCCGCTGGCCTTGAGTTTGACACCTTTGTTCTGTGGTGTGAAATTAATTTAAGATTTTTAAACAGAATGAGGCATTCTAATGTTTTCTTTTCCTTTTCAACAAGGACCATTGAGGAGCTACAACAAATTCTAGAGGAAGAAGAAATTAACGGGACCAGTTCATCAATGATTTCTGACAGTGTTGTTGCCCTACAGTATAAACCCAATGGTACCTTTGAAGGGCTTGACATTTATGCCAGCAATAATCAGGTTTTTAAAAAATAATAATTACATTAATTAAAAATAATTGCAGACTGTAATTTTTGTGACACTGACATTTTAAGTTGTTCACAATTTTTTGGCAGCAAAACTGCCAATATCTGTTTTGTCTACAATTTTGCTCTTGAAAACTCCTGGGAATATTTGAGTTTATATCCTATTGATTTCCAAATGTGCATGTATTTTCCCTAGGCAACAAAACAGCTTGTTAATTATTGCTTATACTATGAAATATCTCAACATTTGCTTTATGGGTTAAACTTTCCTGCTGCTTTGCATTTCGGAGTCTGTGAATCTTAATGACTTTCCTCTAGTTCCACAAATTTGGCATCATTTTGACTAAAATGGCTGAACAGCAGTGATCAATTTCCATTAAATTTATAATACATGTTTAGATGTATGCTAAGTTAAGCATAATATTACTGTTATTCACATCCAATTCTGCTGTTACTGTTTTTGGCACTTTGATGCTGATGCAGGTAAGCCCAGGCCCGCCTCCTCCCAGCAGCACAGTGAGAGTTCAGCTGCCGAGTGAACTGAAAGCTGGACCGAACAACAAGGTTGTGTTCTGCATGATTAAGTGGCCTGAAACAAACCAGGTCAGAAATTAAACTTTGTTATACAAAATTTTGAATTTATTACAGGCATAGATTTTTCACTGTAAATTAAACTACTATTGTTTGTTGATTTAGCTTGTTTTAGCCAAGTAAGATTACTAAAAAAATATTTGTAAATTTGAGCCATATTTATTTTACCCTCCGTTTATTAAATATTATTTATCATTAAGAAACCTTTGTCATACTATCTTGATGACGGACCTTCATCTGAGCACTCAAACCTGCCACCAAAATCTACATGAGTCCCTAACAGTGTAGTAGACAGGACACCACAATTTAAACTATTTGCTTTCTAACTGTAGACTTAACAAGCTCACCTAAACCATGTACACCGAGCAGCCACCTGCTGTTTTAGGCTCTCTGTATGTGGTCAAATCACCCTGAGGGTTGGCAGCAGACAATATAATGTGGTTAGACAGCCAGCACTGACAGGGCTCAGCTCAAGTCACTTTATTAAAAAAAAAGCAAATAAACATATAAGGATATTGTCACGGCCGCCGGGGCGAGCTGTGTGGTGAAGGAGGGAAAGGACCCAAAATGCAGGCAGTTGACTGGTGATGAGAGTGATGTTTTATTTACAGAAGTGGCAGTGACAGAACAGGCAGTGAGGAATGACAAATGACTGGAGAAACCTAAACTGGGAAAACTAAGTAACGAACCTGAGAACATACGAAACGGGGTGCGGGGCAGAGAGACGCAGAAAGAGGAACGAAACACCATGGAACACAGACGAACCGGCAACAAGCAGGAGAACACACAGGGCTTAAATACACACAGCAGTAATCAGGGGATGAGAGACAGGAGGGCAACACACCAGGGAGAAGTCAGGGCTAACGAGACAGAGGGAGCGAAGCTGGACACACAGACATTAGACAGGAACATGAACCTCCAAAGTAAAACAGGAAACAAGACACACTTTACTAGGACACGGACTCGACAGAGTGAGACAGACTAGACACTGAACTAAACCTGCAATAACAACAAAATACAACCCAAACATTAATCCTAATACAGAAACACACCAGAATAACAGAAACACAGATTCATAATAAAAATCAAAGCACCAGAGAGACATAAGGAACAATCCATCATTCAAAAATAAACCAAAACATAACGAACTCAAAATGCTGGGTCGAACCGACCCAGAACCATGACAGATATATGCATAACTGACGCTTGAGAAGTAAAGCAGGAGACAAATAACAGATTTTTTTTACTCAGTGCAGACCTCTAAAGAAGCTAGAACAGCTTAAGTAACACCGACATAAATGCTCCAGGGTCTCATAGTTTTCTGTAGTAAAACACTGCATTGCAATGAAATCAATTTTACACACTTCACCTGTCAATTGTTTTGATTTAGCTGCTGTTGGGAAATCAGTTTTACCCCGGTTCTTTTTTATTCCTCGGGCCTCCAGAGACGCACCGGACCCAGTAGTCATTTTTACAAAATCTTTATTCATCTTTATTCATCTTCATTTAAGCATGCACTTCTAGAAGGGAAGACGAGGCCGGTGTCCCTCTGAAACAATCTTCACCTCTTTGTTAGTTACAGCCAGCTTTATAGAAACGACCCCATCATAAAGCCCCCACAGTGTGCTGCAAACTCTGTGTCTGTGTCTATGTGCACGAGCACGTGAGTGACTGTGTGCGCATACCTGGTATGTGTGTGCACGTGAGTGTGCATGTGGATGTGTGAGTGTAACAGTTTAAGCACTGTGTGTGTGTACGTGACTCCCTGCTGGTCATAAAAACCCCCTCTCTCTTCCAGACCACAGTTATCAAGTTACAAATGTTGAGACCCCCACACAGGTATCCCCGGAGGAATTTCCACTTAACATTAACTCCTCTTTGTCTTACTTTCACAGTTCAATTGGGGGAGGGTCTCCTAAGATCTACTCCTAAGTTCATGACACAGTCAGGCCTTTATTTATATCCAGGGCAGTGTCAGTGTCTCACAATAATTCTACATTCTATCTAACACATTTCTAAACTTTAAAATAAGCTAAACATTCCTACAAATCCCCCTTTTTATCTGCCCTATGGCAGATAAAACTACACTAAATCTTTCACCATAATGTTTTCATACTGTCTCCCCATTTCCCAAAAGTGGCATCCTGGTGTCTGCCTTTGTATCAGATTCTCCCACAGCACGATTAATGTGTCTTATGAACAAGGCTCTGATACAAGGCACACAACGACACCCACACGTCGCTAATATTGCAGTAAAAACAGACAAAGAAACCATAATTGACATAAGGAAACCTTTCCATTGCCCAAAGACAGAGGTCATCCACGCTTCCAGCAGGTTATCCACTCCCGAATGCCCATACATTGTGGTGGACAACGTCCTTAGGCCTTCCAGAACTCGGGTCACAGAGCCATCGGGAACTGTGTTATTTGGAATAAAAGTACAATACATATCCCCAAACATAGCGCAAACGCCCCCTTTTTCTCCCAACAACATATCTAACGCCATCCGATTTTGTACTGCCATTAAAGATGTTGGACCCAACTGCTCAGCAGGCCCTTCAACTGCGTCCCTGGTAAGGTTTGCCAGTCTCAGGACATTATAGTGCACATAATTGATACGATCCACATTCTTATTTGGAGTTACTTGAAAAAATGCAGAAATTATGGGAAGCTTTTCAAATCCTCCACCAATTTGGTCCGCTACCTTAAATTCATTAGGCACACCCCTAGGAACCCCAATAGCATCTATGTATGTTGGTGATCCTATTGTAAGGTCAAACGATCCTGGTGACCGTTTGGCCAACACATGACGTCTGCGCGTGACTGTCAGTTGAGCGGTGCCGGGCTTACCCAGCCGCACCCCCTTTTCTCCTACTAAAACGAGAGGTGCACCTATACGTACCATGGCACAGAGACCAAAAGTCCCACTAGGAATTCTAACATACAATCTGTACCCACCACAATAATAATACAAACCAGCACGTGCCCACAGGCTTATTTCGGTGCCGGTGTCTCTTGATAGCTTTCCTCTGGCCAGGTACGTCACAGTGCACCAATCGGCGTTAATCTCCCCGGCCTCATGCTCATGTCTGTTTCACTACGTTTGGTTCGCTTCACCGTGGCCTGTGATGGTGGAGTCGCCGGAGTGGATTCAGGTCTGTCTCTGGGCAATTCACTTAGAAGAAAAATCACAGTTACAATAACAACAGTTGTGTAAGGAGCTTGGAAAGAAAAGCGTCTGGACTTCTTTAAGTTGCTTGAAGACGTTTCACCTCTCATCCGAGAAGCTTCTTCAGTTCTAAGGTCAAATGGCCGAGAGTCCCAGATTTAAACCCAGTGGGAGTATTCCCCAAAGGGACAAGGACCCCCTGGTGATCCTCTAATCACATGAGACAAGGTGTGAGCGGGTGTGGGACCTAATCAGCCAGGGTTTCGGGTGAGCTCATTGTGAAACCTGGCCCCACCCTATCATGTAATTCCTGAGGTCAGATGGCCCAGGATGTGAGTGGGCGTTAAAGGCGTCTGGGAAGGGATCTCAAAACTGGATTATAGATGGCAGACAGTTGGTGTCGTAAACCACCGCCTCTGTTCAAAGATGGTCGCTCACAGTGGACATAGATGGCCTCTTTCACTCCTCTTTCAAACCATCTGTCCTCTCTGTCCAAAATGTGAACATTGGCATCCTCGAAAAGAGTGACCTTTATCCTTTAGATGCAGATGAACTGCTGAGTCTTGTCCCGTGGAGGTGGCTCTTCTATGTTGTGCCATGCGCTTGTGAAGTGGCTGTTTGGTCTCTCCAATGTGAGGTCTGGGCATTCCTCGCTGCACTGTACAGCATACACCACGTTGTTAAGTCTGTGTTTTGGAGTTTTGTCTTTCGGGTGAACCAGTTTCTGTCTGAGTGTGTTGCTGGGTCTGAAGTACACTGGGATGTCATGCTTGGAGAAAACTCTCCTGAGTTTCTCTGATACACCGGCTACTGATACACCCTATGTGGCCGGTGTGTCAGAGAAACTCAGGAGAGTTTTCTCAAGCATGACATCCCAGTGTACTTCAGACCCAGCAACACACTCAGACAGAAACTGGTTCACCCGAAGACAAAACTCCAAAACACAGACTTAACAACGTGGTGCATGCTGTGCAGTGCAGCGAGGCATGCCCAGACCTCACATTGAGAGACCAAACAGCCACTTCACAAGCGCATGGCACAACATAGAAGAGCCACCTCCACAGGACAAGACTCAGCAGTCCACCTGCATCTTAAGGATAAAGGTCACTCTTCGAGGATGCCAATGTTCACATATTGGACAGAGAGGACAGATGGTTTGAAAGAGGAGTGAAAGAGCCATCTATGTCCACTGTGAGCGACCGCCTTTGAACAGAGGCGGTGGTTTACGACACCAACTGTCTGCCATCTATAATCCAGTTTTGAGATCCCTTCCCAGACGCCTGCACCCACTCACATTCTGGGCCATCTGACCTCAGGAATTCACATGATAGGGTAGGGCTAGGTTTCACAATGAGCTCACCCGAAACCCTGGATGATTAGGGTCCCACACCTTTCACACCTTGTCTCATGTGATTAGAGGATCACCAGGGGTCCTTTGTCCTCTTTGGGGATACTCCCACTGGGTTTAAATCTGGGACTCTCGGCCATTTGACCTTAGAACTGAAGAAGCTTCTCGGATGAGAGGTGAAACGTCTTCAAGCAACTCAAAGAAGTCCAGACGCTTTTCTTTCCAAGCTCCTTACACTACGATGACCTGGATGACTGAGAACCTTCACAGACAATAACAACAGTTATCACACCTAACACTACCGTTTCTCTCCAATTACCCCTCAACCAGCCTAGAGAAGTTGACATGATATAAATGTAGATGAAAGGCTTGTCTGTTTACATCTCTCCCTCACAAAAGGCTTCTCTGCAGTGCATCAAATCATTTGTGCTGTTCACAGAATCACAATTCCATCGCTGGACTTCCTCTGCGCTGTCACTTTTAGAGCTTGGCACGCTTTCTCCATCCCTCGATTCTCACGTTCCAATGCTGCTGAAGATTTTAAGGTAGAGCACGTCGTACACCTTAGTTGTCTTCCTCAACGTCAACGTTGACACTCTTTCATTTTATTTAAGATTTTGCTGTGCAGAGTCTCCTCATGACGATCTCCTGAGCAATGTCTGCTGTGCTGAAGGTGATCTCTGATCCTCCTGAAGACTCTCTCCTGGCCTCAGCTCCCATCTTGTGGACGATCCTCTCAGTCACTGCTTCTCATCATGGCACCTCACGACATCTAGAGATTAAAAATAACACTCCTCTCGCCACATAGCTTTCACCATGTGTCAACTCCCCAATGAGACATGTACAAGAATGTTGCACCGTCTCTCTAAAACAATCTCCAGGGTTTCCCAGTTAGAGCAGCCATACTCCAGCCTGTAACCCTGTGTAAAAACATCAGTCGGCAGTTACATGTTTAGCTTATTTAACTCCCAGCTCCACCTGGAGCCCGTATCCTGGAAGACAACGTCTGTTAAATCAAACTTCACATTTTCAACCAACTATAGATCATAAGAATAATAAAGTATTCAGCATAAAAGACAAGTATCATGTGCAGATTTTCTCAAATCATCAAATCACTATTATTGCCATAATTTGTCCCAAATCATGAATCATCCCAATTTAGTCCACAATTTAATCGGTGACCTTCCTTAAGGCTTAAGCAATGTCACTCCACTCATTTTATCATTATGAGCTTAATAGTGGCCAGCTAATGAGCCCATATTAAACTATTCCATAAACACTGCATCTCTTATTGTTTTCTCATGTCACTTGTCTGTTTTCTGCTGAATCCTCTACATGCACTCTTAGAAAAACAAACATTAACAACACACATGGACAATCCTGATGGTCAGGCGCAGGTCGACAGGTTCCAGAGGTGCTGTAAAAGGTCATAAAGTTAAGCCTGCTGTAAAAATAATGACACTGGTTTCAACACAGGATGTGTTTCACACTATTTTCACTTCTCCCCTGTAATATTCAACATTTTCCCAACAACACAGTGTAATAGCATAATCAACTCATAACCTGTAAACACAGTTTTCTTCCCACATAAACCCAGCAATCCTGTAGTAGAAAGAACATCAACCATTAGTGTGTCCTGCCGTAACTCACATAATCAAACACATGATTAACTCTCTGCTGTAGAAAATAAATGTAAACGTTAACGGTGTGCACAAGCCCATGAATAACACACCCCTGATAGATTCATAAACACAGAAAGTGGCATTTAAAAGGTTAAATCGTCACACAACCTAGGATGCTGCTGTCGTCTTCCCGCTCCTGTTTAAGGAAACACACATAAATTCATCCACCCTTTTGTCCTGTCTAGGTGGAGGTTAACCTTGAGTAGTGGTCAAGTCTTGTCAGCTTTTGTCAGCTTTTACCAGTCAGTCAGTTTTTTCTCTTTCACTCATTCATTCATTCATCCATTCTTTCTTTGCTGATAGTGGAAATTATCGTCGCATTTTCATTTCCACCCACAGCAAAATGACGTCATTTCAAAAAGAAAAAGAAGAATTTTAGGTCGGATTACCTCGGTCAATCCTTTTTGGGCAGGGACTCTCATTTTCTAATTGTTCCAAATAAGCGGCTTTCTCCAGAGCCCATTGTAATTTTTTGGAGAATCTCACTTGCAACGGTTTTCTCGACGTGTCGTATAGCGCTTTTAATTCCCGTCGTGCGGATCTGCTTAAAGAAAAGAAATTCACAAACACAAGTCAGTGCACTTGTTTAAAACAAAAAATAAAATAAAATAAAAATAACAAACAAAACTGTCAAACAAAACTCCCAGTGCACTGTCCAAAAACAAAATAAAAATAAAAATAACAGATCAAAATGAAAAACAAAATTAAATAAAAATACAGAAGCCCGGTCTTAGGACTTGTCCCAGAATATTCTTTTTCTAATAGGTGAAAACACACCAAGTCTAAGAGTTGGTGCCATGGTAAAACCTTCCCCATACATTAGAAACAAAAAAACAAAACAAAACAAAAAATCTGCTAGTTTTATTCATTTAAACTCTGGCTGCAGGATTCTGTTCACCCCTGTTATCATGTTCCCCAAAATAATACTAATTCAGTTGTCTATGTATCACTTCTCAACCCACTCAATAAACCAGACAGGATGATGGTAACAGGATTGCCTACTTAAAATTGTGTTTGATCCTAATGACCTTCATTGTGTGTGTGTGTGTGTGTTAGTCAGGTTAATACATTTACTATTTCTGTGTGTCCATTTATGTACCTTCCCCCTTTTTTCTGAAACAAAACTCCGTTCAATCCAAGTTTTGTTTCAGAAACATCTAAATAAAAATCTCTGTCATAGTCAGGCACAGCTAAACCCCAGATGCTTGCAGGTTACCATTGGCAACCACGCTGTGTGTTATTAACCCCTTCTACCAATACCCTCTTTTGATGTGTAACACTTTATGTATGATTTTGTATTCTCTGTAGTGCATATCATGTACATGTGTGGTGTTGTCTGTCCATTTTCTCTAAGAGTACACTTGAATACCTCAGTGCTTGTCTTCCTCCCCCTTTTGTGGTGGTCTGGACACTTTGTCAATTCTCCACTTCAAGGCAGTCGCTTGTCTCCCTGGATTCCTTAACCCAATTTCATTCCCCACACTAAAACAGCATTCATCTGTCCTCACCTGCTCCTTTCTCCTCTCCCACTTTGCCGTCCAATGGCAGTCAGTTCTCTTCAGCTTTGTCCCGTGTATTCTCCCACTGTCTCTTTCATTGCCATCTTGCTCCAAACATGGCAAGTGTCAAACTCCAACAATCTTCTCAAAAGTCCTTCACACACCGTGAAGTTGCAGCTTGCTGGAAACGCGTCTCCATTCATCCAATCAAGATGATGGATCTTCTCTTTCTGATGCCGTCTGCCCATAGTGCTGCTGGAACTCTCTGCTCAGGTCTCTGGTATTGTCTCTTGGACTGCTGTCCACTGTTGATGTTCATGCTTGTGCTTCTGGAACTGCACTCTGTGTCTTCAGGGAGAGATTAGCTTCCTTGGAGCTTGCTTTTTCAGGATGAGGACGGGAAGCTGCAAAACAATTCAGCCATAAATTCTGGCTGGGTGTTTCTATTTTTTTTGTTTCTAATGATCTTAACCTACAATTTTCTTCCGACTGCTGCCCGTGGAGAATTGATCCAGGTCCGTTCCCCACCTGTAATCGACAGACTGAGAGACTTTCATTATTCACTGTGACTGCATATGTTTTCATCACTCCTAAAGCAACACATCTCCGCTTATTTGGTTTTGAACTCTACTGACTTTAAACCCCAACAATGAAATTTTATTTGTTCTTAACCACAAACACAAAAACTTCTTGATGTTATTGTTAATTATTTTCACCCACAATACTCCAAATTATGTTTTCTTTTGTGTCCAGCAGGGGAAGAAGGTGACCTGTAGTGTCACTGCTTCCCCCAGTTGGAGACAATTTCCCACTCACACTTACACACTTTTATTTTCTTTTTCTTTTTTTTTCTCATTATTTTCTGTCTCTTTTCTCTCTCTCTTTTTTTTTAACCCATTGTTTTACACCCACACATTAATCCTGTTTACTCACTCCTCCAACCTCATTTTCCTTTCACCCCAACAGCTCTCACACAGTCAGCAATCAAATTCTCCATTCATCCTTGAGTACTTGGTGACATTAAATGTCACTGTTAATTTTATCAATTTTATCAATTCATTTATCATTAACTTAACACTAATCCACTGTTTAGTTTTCTTTATTTATTTTAGTTCATTTTCTCCTATTTGATCACGTTGATTTCTTAACTATTCTTATTTCACAGAAAATCAACTAATCTACTTTGTCTCCCTTTTTGTCATCAAGTAATTCACACACACTCACAGCCTGGTCACTCGCCCCCACCTTTCTTTCTCTCTCACTCACACACACACTCATTTTACTCCTCCTTTGTTCCACCTGTGAACCCACCCCTCGAGGCTGGCTCACACACACCTCATGCTTCTCACAGTCCTATTCAAACTTTCTGCGAGACACCTTCTCCGCTGTGATTCAGGACAACGCCCTAATCAGCACAAAGAGTGGATATGGTCCGCTTTTTTAGAACTCAACAAAAACAAAATTATAAACTCACGATCTTCAGATCGCAGCCTTTAACCGCGATTTCCCTTTTGTCTCAAAACACAGTCAAATTCAATCCCCAATAAACTCAAAATACACAACAATCAGTGGCACGGCCTCCCGTCCACATACAGCACAAAAACACAATCTTAAACTCAAATCTCTTAGTTCCTACACACACTCACACATTTCCCCAAACACACACTTTTAGATCGAATTCTTTTGTTACTTTAATTGACTCCGTGCTTCAAGCGAGGCGCCGACTCTAACGGCGCTTTGACACACACACACTACGCAGTCTACACACGCTGCAGTCAGTGGGCTGAGCCAAGTAGTCGTACTCTAACTAACGAAGCAACTAACGAAGCAACTTGCCCCTGTTAGGTTAAGGCTGTGTGCAGACAGGAATAGGACCCAAGGTGCAGACTCCGGAGACCAAAGGTGAACTCAAAACAGCTTTAATACTGAACTCAAAAAGGGGTAACATAACATGACTGGAAAAAATCAAAATAAACTTAAACCAGAGGACTAACAGAACACACAGCTAAGTAAACGGTAGAACGCGACAGAGAGCACAGGAAAACACAGGGCTTAAATACGCAGAGGGAGTAATCAGGGAATGGGCAACAGGAGGGAAACACAGCTGGGGCAAATCAGGACTAACGAGACAAGGAGAGCAAAACCAGATACACTAACATGAGACATGGACTTTCAAAGTAAGACAGGAAACATAACAGACTCACAGGCAGGCATTATAACAAAGGGAACAAAGACGTGGGACCAGGGCAGACAGACACTGACTGGACGTGGGGATACAGCAAACAGGGGAGACAGCAACTCAGAATCACAGACAGAAAACCAGAACACTAAAACTCTAACAGAACCCACCCAGAGAATCTAAACTAAGAATAATCCAAAAACCCAAAAAGCAAAACTAGAATATAATGAAATAACAAACTCAAAGAACCAAAAACACAAACCACTGGGTCGATGACCCAGGATCCTAACAGTAGCCCCCTTAAGGGCTGGCTTCCAGACAGCCCAAACCAGAACACCAAAAACGAAAAACAACCCAACCAGGGCGGGCGGTGGGGAAACAGGACGGAGGCTCGAAACAACCAAACAAAAGGCAAGAAACAAAAAAAAAAAAAAAAAAAAACACGGAGCCCGGAAAGCAACACAACAAAATACAGGCTCACAACAGGCACAGGCGACCAGGAAAACAGTTCAAACAAAAAGTTCAGGGGCCATCCACGGCGGCAATGACGTCCAGTCATTGGCCTGGAAAGTGGCGGACAGGGCGTGCAGGGCGAGCAGGCGGACAGGGCGTGCAGGGCGAGCAGGCGGACAGGGCGTGCAGGGCGAGCAGGGCGGGCAGGCGGGCGGCGAGCGATGCAAACGGAGGCCTGGAAGGAGGCCGGCACTGTCGGGCGCGGCGCGGAGCCAGAGATGGTGGCGCTGCAGGCGGCGCTGATGAAGCGGAGCTGGACCAGGCGGCGCGGAGCTGGACCAGGCGGCGAAAGCCCGGAGGCTGCAGCTGGACCAGGCGACGCCGAAGCCCCGGAGGCTGCAGCTGGGGAGGATGACGAGGCTGCAGCTGGCGAGGATGACGAGGCTGCAGCTGCCGGCCGGCCGGGCTCCTCGGGCCCTCCAGCGGAAGAGGCAGGAAGCTGGACGGGTCCCTCGGACTCTCCGGCGGAGACAGGTGGCTGTGGCCGGACGGGTCCCTCGGACTCTCCGGCGGAGACAGGTGGCTGTGGCCGGTCGCGCCCCTCGGACTCTCCGGCGGAGACAGGTGGCTGTGGCCGGACGGGCCCCTCGGACCCTCCGGCGGAGACAGAAGGCCGGACGGGCCCCTTGGACCCTCCGGCGGAGACAGAAGGCCGGACGGGCCCCTCGGACCCTCCAGCGGAGACGAACAAGGGCTGGTGCGGTTCTCCAGAACCCCCAGCGGGAACAGAAGGCTGGACGGGCCCCTCGGACCCTCCAGCGGGAACAGAAGGCTGGACGGGCCCCTCGGAAAACATTTACCCTGCTGTGTATTCAAAATACCTTTATACCATATAGTTTCTCCCACTAAACTACAAATTTTAATTCAGATATACAGTACATGAAAACTCCAACACATATAACATGTACAAATAACTTTGTGTCCAGTACATTATTGCCTCTGTGATTTAATAAATGGAATAGTTGTGTCTCATGAAGGAGTAATAAGTTTAGACTTAACATTGTTCTTTATGGTTTAATGTCTTCATATTTTAAACACAAAAGAATGTTTTTACTGCTCTAATTAGTAAGAGTTAATCAATTTGTTCAACTTTCACACAGGAAGAGGAAGAGTTATATCTTTAACAATAATGCATAAAATATAAATGCGGTATATATTTAAGACACTTTAACATATATTTTTATGTAGGAAGGTTGGTACACCAGGGAAAAATCTCTACAACCTTTTAATAAAATGTAAATGATATTAAACTTATTTCATAATAGACAGCAAATCTTAAATAAATATTTCCTGGAAAAACATGAATGTGATGAATTTGTATTTTATTGTAGGATGAAGTGTATGACGGAAGACTGATTGGCCTGAGTGTGCAGGGCAAGAACATATCGGGACTACAGCAGCGTGTCAACATCACCATAAACTTTACCAAGGAAATAAATGTACATAATGTGGTGATTTACTCCAGATGTGCCTTTTAACAGTATTATATTATTAAATACATTTTATCTTTTGTTCAGCAAAAGTTAATAAAAAAGGCATATATAATATTAAAACATGCAATATTTCTGTGTCATAGGAAACCCAAGAACCCTCGTGTCAGTTCCTTAATTTCTCAACAAACAGTGAGTAACCAAGCATCACATCTGCCTAAATAATGTAGAACATGAATATTTTTTTTAAACTGGAGTGATTGTTGTCATCCAAAGCTGATCTGATCTGACTTGGATGTAAAATCATCTTATGTATAATTGATTTCTTTGTTTGACTTATCAGCTTTTAGTGAGGATGGATGCATTACCCTACGGACACGTGGTCAGAATAATCTCACCTGTTCCTGTGACCATCTCACATACTTCGCTGTGCTCCTGGTAGGAGAGAACTTTTTCATTCAAAAAAGTGGAATTCGGGAGTTACATGTCTTTATAGGTTAGGGCAACTTGATCAACAAAATATAGACAAACACGACAGCAAGGGCGTAGATTTGGTTTTGGCATTGGTGGGGACGGATGATTCAACCACCGAACCCTGCCCTGTTTCTTTTTTTTTCTCCTTTTTGTCTTTGCTTCTTGATAAAAAAAGGAGAAATATACTTGCCTACATATGCTATTCTACATGCTTTTAAACCATTTAAAATCACAATTCATAGTTTTATATGTGAATTATATAATGATAAATTACTATTAAACAAATGACTGACTAAGTATTTTAGACTTTAGTTTACTTCAGCCATATAAATCAGGTATCATACAAAAATAAAAATAGCTTCAAATAGAGTCATGACAATAAAAGAATATGACTTTAAGGACTCAGCAACATTACTTCAGTTATAGTACACCAACATCTCTTATACATTAGCACTAAGGGAACACTGAATGACCTGGTGGTTTTTGTCCATAAAACTACTGATCTAAGATTACCACAAAGTAAAAGATCTCTCAGCAAAATTATGCAACATTTTAGGCACTATTGCCCCGATCAAATCAGTGAGATGGGATTTTTTATTCTAAACATGAACTACTGTTACAGCAACAGACATGGACTACTGGTGCCCCACACAACAACTCAATGTCCACTATGTGAAGAAGCCAAACACATGCCTTCTCCTCTCGTTAACTGAGATGAACTGCTGGCATATTTGTTTTACAGCAAAAGCCTAGCACATACTTGCCAACATTGAGACCTCAGAATTAGCAAGACATTCAAAAGGGCTGTTGGGGGGAGGAGTGGTATACAATATATATATCTATATATAGATATATAGATATATAGATATATCTATATCTATCTATCTATCTATCTATATATATATGTATGTACACACAAAAAACTTGAATCTTACAGTGATAAAATAAGTTAAATGTCACCGTTATTATTGTCCGGCCGGAAACAGGCTGGGGGTGTCCAAATTCAGAGGCTGTGTCCACCTGAGGACCTTGCCTTCGCGATCTAAGTGGGCCGGGTCCTCCGAAAGCCAGGTAGACTAGAAATGAGCAACTGTGAAATTGGACGGGAGATTTTCGGGAGGGGCACTGAAATTCGGGATTCTCACGGAAAAATCGGAAGGCTTGGCATGTATGGCCTAGCATAGCCTGTAACGTTATTATGGCAGACACATTTTATGAGTGAACTTGAGTTTAAGTGACTTACAAGCAGTAGCGGTTTTTGATACGGGCGACATGGGCGGTTGCCCGGGGCGGCATCACGGGCAATCAGTTTTCTATCGCCCATTTGCTGGGAGTAAGGGCGGCCTCCGTTTGCGAGGTGCGCCTGCTGCTTGCGGCACAGGGAGGAGAGGGTGGGGCGGCGGGGGATTCTCTGGCTGGCTGGAGCAGCATCTAATAACCAACCCGCAAAATAAAACAAAACAAAATAAAAACAACCCAACAAACACGAAAACACCAGACATTATAATACAGACTTACATACATACATACATATTATGATACATACATAATTTGCACCGATGTTTTTTCGATATTCTATACGCGAAAAGTGAGCGTGAGAGCCCTCGGTGCGCCTGCTCGCTGCTGAAGTCAAAGTAAACTTTATTGTCATCTCCGCTACATACAGTCCAGTATATAGAGAGACGAGACGCCGAGGCTTCAGTTACAGCACTGCAAGTAAACAAACAATATATATAAGAAGAGTAAGAAAATAAATATCCACTTTAGGACTAGGGGTAAAGGGATCAATGACAATGTAAAATTTATAATTTACAGTTTGATGATTTAAAGTCTCACACACAACCCCTCGAAAGGGGAGGGGGCCCTGCTGTTTCCAAATAGAGCACATTTCATTCATAATGTTGTAAATCCAAGCCCATTCATGATTTGAATCCTGGGTTGTGCAAAATCCCAGAAAAAAACCCTTGACAAAGTGAATCTGTGAACTCAGGTATAGGTCTATTAGGTTATGTTGTGGTGATCCTAGAGTTGGGGGATGGGTGTTCATACTGGAGTGCAAAATTAAAACCAATGGAAGATGGACAAGAAAAGTTCAAAGAAATCAGGTGCTCAGTTTAGAAAAAAGAGAAAAGAAGGGGAGGGGAAACGAGCAAAAGATACAGGTAAGCAGATGTGTCATTGGATAATGGCAGGTCATGTATCCTGAAACAATCAGAATGAGAATACTTTATTAATCCCTAATGTAGCGGCAACCTTCGGTCCTTCTCTGCCGCTTCTGCAGGACGTAAAGTTTCTGACTCGTGCTCCTGTTAAATCGCTTGGATGCGTTCCGGTAACAAAAACGAGGCGAAGGAAAAAAGGGCAAAACATTTATTCTCAGTACAAACCAAAAAAATACAAAACAAATGCCTCCGGTGGGAGCTCCGTTTACTTTCCATTTATGCTACAACGAAAACAACATTAAACGGCGACGGTCAGAAAACTGTTGCTCCACGTCCTGCTTGCTAGCCTAACCTGACTCCCCCCCCCCACATGCGGGCAAAATACACAGCCCCTTTACGACATCTATCAACACTTTACAACAACACAAAAGATTAACAAAGCAGGATTAATTTATGGAGCACAGTATACTACATTATAACATAAAATAATGAAGATTATAACTAGAAACTCAAAGATCATGACAAATACTTAAATATGGCATGATGTAACTAAGTAAAATATTGGCCTGAACTGTCTAAGCTCCAACATCCTGGCCCCTAATTGTTCTTGTAAGCCAAAAAACAATTACTCTTATACATATATATTGTTCAGAACACCAAACTTTCCAGATAACGAACAGGCAAATATACAAAGTACTTGAACTGTCCATATGGCACATTAATGTCCTTATTCCAACAGAAACTTCGCTCTGCCTTGTTACAGCAGGAACTCTTCTTAAGCTGGAACATATCTTCATGGATGCGTGCATGTGTGTGTGTTTTGGGGAGATTAGGGAATGGAGTCAGAGGTTCAAGCACATGACTCACCGTAGGAGACCAGCCTTTACCGCTGTCTCTCGAGTGATATGTAGAAGGGGCGCTACATATCACACTCTAGCAGCACACAAAGCTTCGTCACAGGTCGTAGGAGAACGTTTTTGCTGGTTTTCACCTTGGCCTGACGAACCCGACCTTTGGCATCCTCAAACGTCTGAATCACTCGACCCATTACCCATGAATTTCTTGGAGCGGAATCATCCACGATGAGGACAATATCACCTTGACTGATATTCCTTTGTGGCTGGGCCCACTTTTGTCTCCTTTGCAAGTCTGGCAGATACTCCTTAATCCACCGTCTCCAAAACAAATCTGCCAAGTACTGGACTTGACGCCATCTACGCCTCGAGTACAAGTCGCTCCTGCTGAATACTCCAGGAGGCAGCGGAGTTCTGGCTTTCATCAAAAGCAAATGGTTTGGCGTCAAGGCCTCCAGGTCATTCGGATCGGTAGAGACTCTTGAGATAGGGCGGCTATTGATAATCGCCTCTACCTCACACAGCAGTGTGTGCAGACCCTCCTCATCAAGGACCTGCTGCTCCACAACGGAGCTGAGCACTTTGCGTATTGACCGTATCTGCCGCTCCCAAACTCCTCCAAAATGCGAGGCAGCTGGGGGGTTGAATATCCATGTGATGCCTTTAACCAACAAGGCTTCTTGAATCTTTGCATTATCCAAAGCACGCACTGCTTCCCGCAGCTCCCTCTCTGCACTTACAAAGTTTGTTCCATTGTCAGAACGCATCAACTGAACCTGTCCCCTCCTAGCAATGAACCTCCGCAATGCATGAATACAAGAGTCCGTGTCCAATGAATTTGCCAGTTCAACATGCACAGCCCTTACTGTCAAGCAGGTAAAAACTACGCCATACCTTTTGATCATGGACCTACCCCTTTTGACTTCAAAGGGACCGAAATAGTCCACACCAACACTCGTGAACAGTGGCTCATCGGGCGTGAGCCTTTCAGTAGGAAGATCTGCCATGATCTGACTTGCCGCTTTCCCATGATGCCGTCTGCAGACAACACACTGGGACAAAATCTTCCGGACAGCAGCATGGGATCTTAGTATCCAGTACTTCTGCCGTACCTTTGATAGGACATGATTCCTGCCACCATGTCCAAGATCCTCGTGAGCAGATCTGAGAATGAGAGTGGCTATATGCTGATCCTTAGCCAAGATTGCAGGGTGTTTTATCTCCTCTTGCATGCTAGATCTGCTCAATCTGCCGCCCACTCTCAGAATGCCATCTTGTACAACTGGCGACAACTGACAAAGAGGGCTATCCTTTGACACTGTCTTTCCTTGTCGCAGCTTGGCAATCTCTTCGCCAAACCGCTGCCCTTGACTGAAGCGCACGATCTCTACTTCCGCCTCAGCCATTTCACTCACAGAAAGTGGCAAGATGGGAAGGTTAGCTTTGAGGTGTGTCATTTGCAGTGTTGGGTAAGTTACTTTAAATTAGTAACTTAGTTACATTACTAGTTACTTCTCTAAAAAAGTAACTCAGTTACTTCAAGTTACTCGTTACTTTCAAAGTAACTAGTTACTAGGGAAAGTAACTTTGGTTTTACTCAGAATTCTCTTGTTAATGTGTTGCTTCCTAACTGGATACCCAGCAAGACTGCCAGTCTTCTAGCTTGCTTACTTGCCACAAGTGCACTGTGCCACCTACCAATAGAAAGGAAAAATAATGTGCACATTTCCACGAGAGAAATCCCGCCTGGACCGTCGTTGACCGCCGCCATGATTCTAGCCTGCTTTTACATCCAACACAAAAACTGCAGTCGTGGTGCTTTTGATTGCACTCAGAACTTGGAAATTCTGCCTTCTGAATAGGAAGATGTAGGTAACACCAGACTGCAGATGAGCTGCATACAGGGCTGGACTGGAACAAAAAAATCGTCCCGGGGAATTTGACTAGAGACCGCCCACCATTATAGGAAAAATCATAAAGCCTTTGAATGAAAACAAACACTGTTGTGACAGTGATGTACACTGTTCTGATGGTATATATGTATCAATCTATCAATCGTTTGTTGTAAGACTCAGATAATTATTTTTTAAAAGCTAGACATTTTAAATGAGAATAATAAAGAAAAGTATTTCCTTGTGCCCCCCCTTCCCTGTTAATGCCCTACCTGGCCCCTGGCAAAACTTTGCTAGACCCGCCCCTGCACAGTTACCAGCTGTCAGCTATGTAGAAAAGGATGCTGGTGTTATTTGTCTCTCAGAAACAGTTCATAACTTCCTTCAACTCATCCATGTCACCTAAAAGGTAAACCTGTTTCTCCATCACCTGTTCAGCTCTGATGATTCAGTAAGGACATCTCCTGGTTTCATCTTCATGTTTCCCTCTCACCAGATAACCAAACCGATATCATGACCAGCAGCTTTACAGCTGTGGCTCCAGCAAACATCAGCTGATACTAGAAATTAATATTAAATAAATTCTAACAACAGCTGATCAAGCTTAAACGTGCTGCTGTTGTTTAGCGCGACATCCGCTGGTTTCCTCTTTCTGGCGCAGTGGGCGATAAATAAACAAGAGAGAAAAGCCGATCAGCTGATCACTGATCAGTTTCGTGATTGAAGTAGAAACAGGAGAGGAGAGAATGAGAAGAAGAGGCAGCTGTGCAGCTTCAGCTTTGTGTCTTTTTCATTGTAGCTGAAGTCCAGGACAAACTGTGTTCCTTTTCACCTCAGTACGCAAACGCGAAATATTTTCTCTGAATACGAGACGATTCTGTTTTTACGGGACGGTTGGAAACTCTAATAATTAACCGTATGAACAAAATAAAGTTCAACATCAGTAACATAGCACCCACACAGCTGTATAGAAACTCCGTCATGCTAGCTAGCACGCAGTACGAAAAAGTCAGCATACTGAAAATAAACTCCACCTAAACTTGGTTTATATCTGACTCCGATAGACTGCAGGTCATAACTTCTTACCTGAAGTTCAGTTCACCTGACACGCGGACCGCGGCCGCTTGGGGTCTCTCCTCTTGCCTCCTTTTCCTTCATCCACCTGCTGGCTTCCACCACTTGCTAATGTTATTGAATCTGTGGAAGCTCCGCGATAGCACCACCGCAAGTAACGAGTAACGAGCCTATCTAAATCCCAGTAACGAGTAACGCGTTCCTGGTTTTGGCATAATAACTAGTTACCGTGCTCGTTACCACAATAATAACGTAGTTACTGTAACGCGTTACTTAATAACGCGTTAGTCCCAACACTGGTCATTTGCTTCTCCTGCTCCAGCCTTTGACTTCCTACATCCAACCTTCCAAAATAGAGATTCGCTTCTAAATCCTTCCTCTTTTGAGTGAGAAGCTTCAGCACACCTTTTAATCTCAGGACCCATGCAACGGCTCTTTTAACCCGATGCCAGCTTGAGTAATGATGAATGAGCTGAGAGGTGGCGTCTGCACCTTCTTCAACCATAAGAGCATATACTGATGCTTCTTTGACTTCTGGGTCATTACAGATTGGCTGGCATACACTGTCTGGCATTTCTGGCCACTCCATTTCTGGTTTCATGATGAAATCTGGACCTGTGATCCATGTCTTTGCCTTGAGAAAGGCACCAACACTGAGCCCTCTGGAAGCAAAGTCTGCAGGATTGGCCAAGGTGTTCACATATCTCCACTGAGAGACAGCTGATCTATCCTTAATGGCAGCAACTCGATTGGCAACAAACGTACGAAACCTCGCTGTTTCATTCTTGAGGTACTTAATCACGGACGTGCTGTCCGTCCAAAAGACAGACTCCTCCAGCTCCAACTCCAGTTCGGCTCTTACCATCCTGTCCATCTTTGCTGCCACCACTGCAGCAGTAAGCTCGAGTCGTGGTATGGTAACTGGCTTCAATGGTGTAACCCTGGCTTTACCAATAATGAAAGCACTATGTGGCTGGTTCAGATTGTTTTTGAAACCAGGTATGTGGCTATGCCATACCCCTTTCACTTGCGTCGGCAAAGTGGTGAAGTCGAGCTGAAGTGATCTTGCCAAGGTTGACTGGTCTCACACATCTGTCTACCTCAAACCTAGCTAAGTGGTGCAAACTGTCGACCCATTGTTGCCACTGCAGAGACAGAGCTTCTGGCATGATATCATCCCATGCATGCTTTGTTCTGCTTAGCTCTTGCAGGATGTGCTTCACTGGCAAGATCAGAGGGATAAGATCCCAAGTGGGTCATATATAGTGCTTACCATCGAAAGCAGACCTCTCCTTGTGAGTGGTTTGCTCTCAACCAGAACTCTGAATTTCAGCGTGTCAGACTCCACGCACCACTGAACCCCTAAAGCTCTTTCAATAGGGAGGCAGTCCCTTTCAAGATCGAGCTCCTTGACTTCTTTGGCCCTGTCATCCTCAGGTATAGATGCAAGCACGACTCTGCTGTTGGAAATCCACTTAGTGAGCTTGAAACCTCCTGCAGCGCATAAAGCCCTGAGGTCCTGAATCAGTGAGATTGCCTGCTCTTCAGTGCCAACAGATTTTAGGCAATCGTCCACATAAAAGTTCCTTAGAACAGTGTTTGTTGCAATATGGTTGAACCTCGCCTGATCGTCCTCAGCACACCTTTGCAGCGCGTAGCATGCACAGCTTGGTGAAGAAGTTGCACCGAACAAGTGAACTACCATTCTGTATTCCTTGAGGCCTTTACCAAGATCTCCCTGTGGCCACCACAAGAATCTCAACAGATCAGCATCCTCAGCGGGAACCCTGACTTGATGAAACATGCCTTCAATATCAGACATGAAGGCAACTGGCTCCTGCCTGAACCTGATCAAAACACCTATAAGGGAATTGGTTAAGTCTGGCCCCTGCAACAGCTGTGAGTTCAGTGACATGCCTTGATACGTGGATGCACAGTCAAATACCACTCAATTTGTGCTTGGTTGGGTGGTAGACCCCATGATGTGGGAGATACCATATTCTGCTACCACTTTTAGAAGTTTCTGCCACGGGAACTTCTTCGGCATAGCCCCTTTCCAGTGTCTCTGTCATGAACTTTGTGTACTCTTGATGAAACTCACTGTCTCTTAACAGCCTCCGTTTCAGGCCTTCTGCTCTTCGCACCGCCACAACACGGTTGTTTGGAAATACAGCCCCCTTGTTCTTTAAAGGAAGGCCAATGGTGTAGTGACTGTGAACCTGCTTCACTGACAGCGACACAGACTCCATAAATTGTCTGTCTCTGGCTGACATTTCCATTTTCTCGGACGACTCATGCTCAGGGAAGTCATACTTCATTTGCTGCTGCGAGAGCTCCTCTAGCTTTGTCACCGATATCCTGTTCACCATCACCGGTGGCCACTCAACAGCTCCTTGAGCACTACCCTCTTCTCTTAGCAGAGGTCCATTAATCGTCCAGCCTAGTGCAGTTTTTACAGCATATGGGCCGTTGCCCTCACTGTTGATAACCTTCCAGGGCTCAAGCGCCTTTGGTACATTCGTTCCTATTAACATACCAATTTTTCCATTAATCTGCTTGAGCTGAACCTCCTTCAAATAAGGCCATCTGTCCACATCGCTCTGTTGTGGAATGTTCTGGAATCTCTGCCTGTGTGAAAACCTGGGGAATCTTCAAAAAGTTGTCCTCATCCAAACCACTGACCTCGAGACCCATAATGACATGAGTACTGATTGTCGCTTCTTTTCCCATGGTGCGGAGCAGAATGTTGGACCTTTTTCCTGTGACGTGTAAATCCCTCATCAACTCGTCTGTACAAAAGGTTCCAGTGCTTCCTGGGTCTAAGAATGCATACGATTCAACTGTTGCGTTGCTCCTTGAACATCTGACCTTCACAGGCACAATTGAAAGCGCACAGACTGCTTCGCCAGCCCCGGTGCAACCGCATGTTTCACTGCCTGCTGCTGGAGAAAAAATTGCTGCTGGTTCCCTGATACTTTTAGCGTCACTATCAGGAGGAGAGTACTGCTCCTTATGCAGAATGGTGGGATGTTTCTGAGAACAAGTCTCACACGTGTGTCTTTGCTGGCAACCCTTACTCAAATGCCCCTGTGACAGGCAACCAAAACACAAACTCTTTGATTTGAGGAAATCAAGCCTTTCTCTGTGGGGCTTTTGCTTGAGGAGTCTGCAGGTATTGAGGTTATGCCCTCCCTTATGACAGAAAAGACACTGTCTTCCACCTGTAGAGCCTACATTTTCCCTTTCCCTCTTTGTCTGCTCAGCACTGTTTGACACAGGTGTCGTATTAGTAGCAAAGATGCTTTCCCTCTCCTTGAATTTCAGTGCATTCTCTCTGCGTACATTTGGTTTGCCCTTGTCTCTTGACAAAGTGGTGTCCTGAATGTTACCAAACAATGGGTGAGAAGCGATCTTTGCCTGCTTCTCTACAAAACTGACCAGATCAGCGAATCTAGCTCTCATTGCTGTGCGTTCTTGAATGTCACAGGCGAAAACTTTTCGTCAACACGTAAACGGCGTTACGATTCACCGAAAACGGAGATTATTTAAAACTCCTTTTTTGCGTTTATGTGTGGATGAGGAATACAGAGTTCGTCACGCAACGACAAAGGTATGTGCCTCTTTTCACGTCACGCTGTGCGCCACGTTATTGTTTACATGAGATGAATTGCAGAATGGCAGATAGAGACAAAATACTGTTACTGTTAATCTGACTATCTTCAGGTTTTACACGCTTACATATACACACGCAGTTACTGTCCCTCCATTTAGAAAGGCAGAGGCGTCATGGTGTAATTATTTTACATGTAGTTGTTTTTTTCCCTATGTAATAATATTCAACATTGCTGTCAATACATTTTTCAAAAAATGCCTCTCTGTGCAAAATGGCTTCAAAAACAAAAACAGCTGTGGGATACTGTTAGTCCGTGATTTGAACCGAGGGAACAAATTACGGCAGGATCAGCCTGATATTATTTGTATCCCACTGTAACTTTACTGCATAAAGAGCTAACATGTCCAAAATGTCAGGAGTAGTTAGTCATTACAAGAAGTGTTTGTGAACTAAAAATCAAGAATGTTGGATACTGTCTGTCTGTGATTTGGAGAGCCCAGCGCGTGCTCCCGACGCAGGGAAACTAATTTTGCAGGGGAGACCTACCTTGGCACTTGTGCAGGTGAAGCCAAAGGGAAGATATGCTTCACCATATTTTCTAGTCTTTGGCTTGGAAGGAAGTTGGTTTGGAAACATATTTGGCGATGCTTCATCTCCTGCTTTGCGTTTGTGTGGGAGCCCCGTCAAAAACCTGTCCCTTATGCTAGAAGTGTCCAAGCGTTCTTTTTTTTTTTTTTTTCTTTTCATACTGCGCCCCCCCTGCAATGGCTCTGCGCCCCCCCTAGGGGGCGGGCCCCACACTTTGGGAACCTCTGTTATAGACCAATCTCCAACCTTCCTTTCATATCAAAAATCCTTGAAAGAGTAGTTGTCAAACAGCTAACAGATCATCTGCAGAGGAATGGCTTATTTGAAGAGTTTCAGTCAGGTTTCAGAGCTCAGCACAGCACAGAAACAGCTTTAGTGAAGGTTACAAATGATCTTCTTATGGCCTCTGACAGTGGACTCATCTCTGTGCTTGTCCTGCTAGACCTCAGTGCAGCGTTCGATACTGTTGACCATAATATCCTATTAGAGCGATTAGAACATGCTGTAGGTATTACAGGTACTGTACTACAGTGGTTTGTATCATATCTATCTAATAGACTCCAATTTGTACATGTAAATGGAGAGTCCTCTTCACACACTAAGGTCAATTATGGTGTTCCACAGGGTTCGATGCTAGGACCAATTCTGTTTACATTATACATGCTTCCCTAGGCAGCATCATTAGAAGACATAGCATAAATTTTCACTGCTATGCAGATGACACGCAGCTCTATCTATCTATGAAGCCAGGTAACACACACCAATTAGTTAAACTGCAGGAATGTCTTAAAGACATAAAGACCTGGATGGCCGCTAACTTTCTGCTTCTTAATTCAGATCAAACTGAGGTTATTGTACTCAGCCCTGAAAATCTTAGAAATATGGTATCTAACCAGATTCTTACTCTGGATGGCATTACCTTGGCCTCCAGTAACGCTGTGAGGAACCTTGGAGTCATTTTTGACCAAGACATGTCCTTCAACGCACATATTAAACAAATATGTAAGACTGCTTTCTTCCATTTGCGCAACATCTCTAAAGTTAGAAATATCCTGTCTCTTAGTGACGCTGAAAAACTAGTTCATGCATTTATTACTTCCAGGCTGGACTACTGTAATTCATTATTATCAGGATGTCCTAAAACTCCCTGAAAAAGCCTTCAGCTGATCCAAAATGCTGCAGCAAGAGTCCTGACAGGGACTAGAAAGAGAGAGCATATTTCTCCTGTATTAGGTTCCCTTCATTGGCTTCCTGTTAAATCCAGAATTGAATTCAAAATCCTGCTCCTCACATACAAGGTCTTAAATAATCAGGCCCCATCTTATCTTAATGACCTTGTAGTACCATATCACCCTATTAGAGCACTTCGCTCTCACACTGCAGGCCTACTTGTTGTTCCTAAAATATTTAAAAGTAGAATGGGAGGCAGAGCCTTCAGTTTTCAGGCCCCTCTTCTGTGGAACCAGCTTCCAGTTTGGATTCGGGAGACAGACACTATCTCTACTTTCAAGATTAGGCTTAAAACTTTCCTTTTTGCTAAAGCATATAGTTAGGGCTGGACCAGGTGACCCTGAATCCTCCCTTAGTTATGCTGCAATAGACGTGGCTGCCGGGATTCCAATGATGCATTGAGTTTTTCCTTTCCAGTCACTTTTCTCACTCACTATGTGTTAATAGACCTCTCTGCATTGAATCATATCTGTTATTAACCTCTGTCTCTCTTCCACAGCATGTCTTTCATCCTGTTTTCTTTCTCTCACCCCAACCGGTCGCAGCAGATGGCCCCGCCCTCCCTGAGCCTGGTTCTGCCGGAGGTTTCTTCCTGTTAAAGGGTTTTTCCTTCCACTGTCGCCAAAGTGCTTGCTCATAGGGGTCATATGATTGTTGGGTTTTTCTCTGTACCTATGAAGCGCCTTGAGGCGACTTTTGTTGTGATTTACGCTATATAAATAAAATTGAATTGAATTGAATTGAATGTTGTGGTAAGGCAGAGGTCTAACAGTGTGCAGATCTGATCGGGTGTGAAGTTGGTCACACTGTGTGTTTTTCTATCCAGGTATTCTTTAACTATAGTAATATAATCTTTGGAATCATTTTAATGCTAAAAAATAAAACAATTAGAAACTTTCCAGATGGTATTGCATGGCCAATCAAAATCTGACAGTACCTTTACTGTGTTCATAATTACATCAACTTTGATAAGATTCACAACACCACTGGCTGAAGTGTAAACATGACAGAGCCCCCACTGTGTCTTACAGACAGCTGCAGACACTCACTGTTGTACCTCTCTCATGACCTCCTCCATATAAAAAATGTCATCCCTCCATCAGACATGTTACCAGTGATTTTCAATACAGTTCTTATGTAATTTATTGTGCATCAAGCTTTTCTGAAGAATGGCTTTTTGACAAGCTTTTTTTTTACTGACCCCTTAGAAGCTAAATATAAATACTTAAGGGGTGACTCAAGATTTTCATAGTACTGACTTTACTGTATGTTTAATATTGCTATATGTTAAAACAGAAAGATTCCTTTATACTGTATTCATAACCTACAACACTCATCTCTTGCCAAAATGTTTCCTCAACCATAGTGTGTTAAGAATGTTGCTGCACTGGGTGTGCCCTGCCTACCTCATGTGATTCCTGATACTGCCACTAGATGCCCCAATTTAAAAAAAAAAAAGTCATCTTGTTCTGTTACAAATGCTCCCTTTACACTCATGACTACAATCTTCATTTCTTTGTTAGTATCATCCCTATCTTATCTGTGACTTTTTTTTTTCATCTACATCTTCGTTTTACAACACCTATGCTGGTCACTTTAATTTACTGAAACTCCCTGAAATAAAAATCATGTTCAGGGTGTCGTGATTTTAATTTGATATAGCCAAAGACTTGAATGATGACGAAAAGAAATATTAAAACTTGACAAACGACTGTATTTCCCAAATCATGCGTCTGTCTCCTGCTTATTGTACTCTATCAAACTGCACTGTTACATACACTTCCTCTATTCTTGTTGCTTATTATGTATTGACTGCTTTACTGTTTTTGTGTCTTTTTGTTTTTAATTTATATTCACTGACTACTTGTCACAAATGAACTGCTGCAAAAGTGTATATGTATTTTCTCCACAGGTGCCTGTTTCTGACACAAATGGCACTGGGTCCCTCTCATCTAAAGACCAGGAGATTTTAACATACATCACGCTGATTGGCTGCAGTCTGTCTCTTTTTGCCCTGGTCATCACTGTTTTGCTTTTCATCACAAATAGGTAATTTATTGAATGACATGATTCAAACCTCAATCCGTTCTTTCTCTGCTGTTCTTAGTAGAATCCTCCTACCCCATCGACTCTTCAGCATCTACTATCATCTTCCAGTCCTATCTGACTTTTTTAACACCACTGTCAATGAATAACCTTTTTGTCTTTTTTCTTTATTTTAGTCTTTTTTCCTTATGCCATCATATCTCTGTTTATATTGTCCATACTTCTAGATTTGGTCTAATTTTATCCCTAATAGAACAAAACCAAAAAGTTTGTGAATCACATCTCCTGTATTTGCCAGAAAAGTCAGAGAAGATCTTTCTATGAAGGTCCACATCAACCTCGTGATCGCCCTGATCCTCCTCAACCTGCATTTCCTGTTAACTTCCACCGTAGCAGCAGTGTCCTCCACTGGGCTCTGTTTATACATGGCTCTTGCCCTTCACTACTCTCTGCTGACCACTTTCAGCTGGATGGCCTTGGAGGGATTCCACCTCTACCTTCTCTTAGTCAAAGTCTTCAACATCTACATCAAGAGATATCTGCTCAAACTCAGCATGGTGGGATGGGGTGAGTGGAATAATTTAAGCAAGAAGCTGTTAATATCATCATTTAAATAACTGTTCAGTTCTTGTGTTTCAGGTGTTCCTGCAGTCATTGTGTCAGTGGTGGTGATCATAGGCAGAAGCTTTTATGGTCTTGTCTCTCTGGACACGTCTAACTCCAACAACACTCATATGTAAGGAAAATATTTGCAAGCATGTAAAATTGAAAAAAGAAAATTTAAAATAACAATTCATATTTATTTATTAACTGTCGGTATACGCATCAGAGTGTAGAGGAAAACTGTCATAAAAGGGATAGAAATCAAACTCAATTTTACCAAACACTTATTTGCCTATACTGAGTAGTCTCTGGTATATTTTACTACATGTATCTAAATTATCCGCTATACCCACCCCCAAAAAGTTAATTCTGTTCATCTGGATGTAATGTTTTCAGTAGGAGAAACATTTCGTCACTCATTCAAATGATGGGAAAGGCTTGAGGAAACCTGCAGTCAGCTGAGACTGAAGAAGTCACTTGGATGAGTGACGAAAAGTTTCTCGCACTGAAAACACTACGTCCAGATGAACAGAATCAACCTTTTGGGGCGATTTCCCTACCTGGATGATTGAGCATGCACCAATACACCTGCAATAGGATTTCTATTACAGAAAGTACTTCTTAATTCAAACACGTATTATCTAAACTCCCTTTCTTTTAGATGCTATATAACCGATGACAAGGTAAAGATGGGGACTACACTGGGACCATTCATCTTGGTGTTCCTCTTTAACATGATCATGTTTGCGGTGACAATCAGACGAGTTTGGATTCTACGCAAAAGCACAGAGGTACGGGGCAGTTTTGTGTTGCTATTGTCAACATGTCGTATGAAAGCTCAAAAAATAATAATAAATTAGTCTTATCAACAACTGGTAGTTTTACATAACAAGAAAAATAAAGACTATCTCTAGTCACCACTATTGTTAATTTTTATTTTACATTAGTCATTCCTTTTAAAGGATGAACTATATGATTGTCTGTTAGCTTTTAAGACCAAGTACATTCTCAAAAAAAATAAAGGAATACTTTTTATTCAGAGTGTAGCATTAAGGCAACTTGATGAAGTGAACTTCTGGGATACTGATCTGGTCAGTTCAGTAGCAGAGGGAGTGTTTCATCAGTTTCAGCAGGTTTGACGTTAATGAAATTAACAGCGAGAGCTATGGATGCCATTAGGTATCAGGATGAAATCCTTTGCCCCATTGTCAGACCCTAAACTGGATCAGTGGGTTCTTGATTCCTCCTGGTCCATGGCAATGCCTGGTCTCATTTGGCAGTTCCTGAGGAATGAAAGACCTGATACCTTAACTGCCCCCCACACTTTTCTGACCTAAATTCAATAGAACACCTCGGGGACATTATGTTTTGGTCCATCCGATAGTGCCAGTTTCCAGCTCAACTGTCCAAGAGCTCAGTGATGCCCTGGTCCAGATCTGTGAGGAGATCCTTAAAGACACCATTCATCATATCATTTTTTTTTCCATTGAGATCTGTTGTGTTTTCAAAGTGTTCCTTTAAATCTTTTGAGCACTGTATTACATTTTGTAGTAATTTATTTAAAAACAATCAAACAAAAAACATAGTTTAGTATTGACTATTTAAACACATTTATCTAACTGTGTGAGATTGTATATAATCTCCTGTGTCATTGTATATTTCCCAAATTAGTTTGGGCAGAGTAACCGTGACAGAGCCAAGAAAGACATTTGTACCCTGCTGGGAGTCATGACTCTGCTCGGCATTACCTGGGGCCTGGTCTTCTTCTCTTTTGGCTACCTGACCACTGCTGGCGTCTACCTCTTCTGCATCCTGAACTCACTGCAAGGTCTGTATAACATTTTTGAGCATTAAGCTCAGTTCTGTCATGATATTAGAGCTATTGTAGGTCACAAGTTTCTGTGTGGCCCCCTCATGGGAAACAAAGTAATGCAGGTGTGCAGGTCATTTACAATACATTTTAAAAAATATTATTTTGTAGTGATTCAAGATTTTTGGAGAGTCACAGAAGATTTTGAAATTTTAAAAATAGACCAAAGAATTCAAAGGCTTCTAAATGTCTACTCTATAATATTGGTTGCACTGCATTTCTGAGAGGAACACATTATGTTTAAGGGAAAGCGCTTTCTATTGGAAAAAAAAATACTTAGGTCTCTCATGGCAAAAAATCCATATTTCTGTTTATAGTTGCTAGTGTTGTATTCATCTGTGTTTACTGTGTTAATTTCACCCTCTGTGTACTTTTCTTTTTATTTTGGGCACCATGTATTTAGTTCATTCATGTTTCCGTATTTTCCCTGGTTAGTTATCTCACTTCCTGTTTTATTTTAGAGTTTGTGTTCCTTGTTTGTTGTCTTGGGTTTTATTCCTCTTGTCTTGTCTGATCATTCTGTTCAGCCATGTCTTGTTCTCCCCAGCTGTCTTCGCTCCTCTAATCAACCTTCAGTGTATATATTGTCACTGTCTCCATTGATCCTTTTTCAAAGCACCTGTTTCTGTTACTCGCTTCCCAGTGAGGTTTTTTCCCCCTTTCTTTGCTCCTCCCCAGTCAAGCCTCTCTCCTTGGCTTCATGCTCTAGTTAGTGTGATTTTCTAAATTCTAGATCTGTAGACTACAGTTTCCATTTGTACTCATGGAAGTCAGCCTGTGGTGTTTTTTCATTGTACATGTACAATGAAAATAAAGGTCTATTCTATTCTATTCTATTCATTAAATGAATTATTCGCTTTAAGTTTCAATCAATCTGTCTCCAAGCGTCTGCGTTTGGGTCTCTCACAACTTACAATCTGTACATCCTGCAGATTCTGACACATAGATGAATTACTACTTTTATTTTGAAATGTGCATACTCATTGCATCTCCTGTACACAGTCTAAACATTTGCTTCTCTCCCTCTCTCTTCCTTGTTCCATGCAGGTTTCTTCATCTTCCTGTGGTTTATGATGTCACTGAGAAAGCCTAAAACCGCAGTTACTAAGACAAGCAGTGAAACACGAAGCACCAACACCTAGCTTACACACAACTACCAATACCCTGAGAAGTTCCTTTGTGTGTGCTGTTGGAATGTGTAATGTAATATTAACTTAGAAACATTGTTATATACTTGAGTTTAAGAAGAAACAGTATCAGATAAGATACCAACTGACACAAAAAAATGTATATGGATGTATGAAGTGGGAACATTTTAACAGCTCAAATGTAGTTTGAAGTTTTCTTGTTATTTCAATAGAGTCTTTGCGGCAAGCAGTTTATCTTAGAGATTAGACGATAGATCAACTGTCTTTTCTGCACCTGCTTTCAGAGATCAGAGGCAAAACAACTGAAAATTGCTGTTTTGTCACATATTCACCAGTGGCCTGGTGAATATCAGATGTTAGTTTTAAATGAAACTCATCTGGCATTAGTTTAGTGTTTTATAAGGCTGTTATGTTGATTGATTGCACATACAGCGTTTTGCTTTATTGTAATAGCACTGGTTTGAAAATTATATTATATTAAAGCACATGGTGAATCACTAAAGGCTGTGGTGTTAGTAATAACAGTAATAGCTGCCTTATTGCACATGAATCTTTACTCGCACATGTATTTTCTGATATCATTCCAGGAAAAATAAATGAACAAAGTTTCTTTATAGCTTATGTTTTTGTAAAATAACTTTGCATATTTTTGAAATTAAACAGAATTTTACCTTCACCCTATGGATATTTACAAGTTATGTGCATTCTAAAGGTGTCACGGCTGGGGCAGCAGTCGTGTGGTGTGGTGAGAAGAAGGATCCAAAATGCAGGTACTGGCTGGGGTGCGAGTGAGCTTTATTTACAGAAGTGACAAAGTGGCAAAACAGCAAGAGCAGAACGGGGAGTCAACAAACATAAACTGGGGAAAACTAAAGAACTAACCTGAAAACATAAGGACACAGGATGAGGAGCAAAATGCACAGAGAATGATGGCAGAGAGACGCAGAATGAACACTGGGTTACACAGAGTAATGCAGACGACACGACAAGGAACAAAGGTAGACACGCACTATAAATACACACAAGGTAATGAGGGGAAATAACACGCAGGGGTGGACACAGCTGGAACTAATGGGCATAACGATACACAGACCTGGAAGTAAAACAGAAAAATCACAGACTGCTTTACAACACAAAACTCCGGGACACGAACAGAGCACAGAGGAAAGACGCAGGTAGGGATGATAAAACACTAAACACCAAAACCAACCCTAAGAACTAATACAAAATCAGAATTAACCCAAAACACAAGATGAACCCAAAAGGAAACACAAAACGCTGGGTCAAAATGACCCAGGATCATGACAAAAGGGAAAATCTCAGGTTTGTTCAGTATCATTATCATATGGTAAATCATAGTTTAAATCTCAAAAGTGTAGTAATTTAATGTCTACAACACAGAATAGCAGAAAAAAGCAGCGTTACCCTGCATTTTTCATAAGTAGAGAACCCTTTAAAAAGTGGATTTTAGGTAAACAGTGGTCATATCACCATGTGGGACCGGTGGCTGCTCAGAGAAACTTACAGCATGAAAGGTCTCCTCTTTACCCACACCATGATAACAGACACTTCTACCTGTGTTTGAAGATTCATACAATATATGATAGGTTTTCTTCATTGTAGCACACAGGCAGATTACCCCAAGGCAATGTTGTGCAATAAGGCTTTCCTTCTAATAAATGTTATTTTAAATAAATTTTCTCAAGCAAACTTTCTTCTCACTTGTTTTTTTACCCTTACTTTCTAAATGTATGTGATTCTGACATATTCTTTGTCCTTGTCCCAGTTCAATATCTCATGCGCCTCCAACCTATCCCTAACATCACACCAACCCTCTACATGTCCTCGTTCACTGCATCCATGGATCTTGTCTATGGTTTTCCTCTTTTCCTCCTACCTGGCAGCTTCATATTCAACCTCTTTTTTTCCACTATACCCACTACCTCTCCTCTGTACATGTCAAAACCATCTCAACCTTGCCTTTCTAACTTTGTCTCCAAACTGGTTAACCTGAGTTGTCCCTCTGATGTACTCCTGTGTTATACTCATTTTGAATTTGGTCCATCCTGGTCACTCCCCCCAAAAATCTTCCTGTCTAATTCTGGCTACTGTCTTTTTTTCAGAGCTGCTGCATCCAAACCATACATCACAGCAGGTCTCACGGCCATCTTGTAACCTTCCCTTTCTAACTTTTCACTCTTGCTGCTGTCCTTATTTCACAAATCACACCTGACACTCCTCACCCCATTCAGCCTGCCTGCACTCTCTTCTTCAAAGTGATTGTGATGGACATAGCGATACCGAATCACAGCAACATCAGGAAGGAACATGAAAAGCTGGTGAAATACCAAGGGCTCAGAGAAGAGCTCGAGAAGATGTGGAGGGTGAAGGTAACAGTGGTCCCTGTGGTATTTAGAACACTAGGTACAGTGACTCCTAAGATCGGCAAATGGCTCCAGCAGATGGCTAAGGGGGAGTTTATATATACACACACACACATATATATATATATATATTAGGGGTGCAACAATTCATGTATCTGTATTGAACCGTTCGATACAGTGCTTTCGGTTCGGTACGCATATGTATTGAATGATACAAAATTTTTTATTTATTTGATCAACTTTTCTTCTGACGATGCCGTCTACGTTGAGTGCTCAGTGAATCTGCGTTCGATTACTCCACCTAGGCTGCATTGTCGAGCGCAGATCCACTGCACCAGAAAGGTGCAGGACTCGGGCAAGAAATATTAGGCAAGCGTTAGTAAAAATGTGAGACAAGCAAAAACAGACCTATACTGAAATTGAAAGGACCAAAGGAAAATATGCTCACCTACTGCACTTGTGACCTCGTTTCCTCATCAGTATTATGATCAGTGCTGACTTTTACATTGTCTGGACCCTTTTGAAGACACTCATACAAGAGTTCAAACAAGAAACATGGACTCTGTCCCACATGGGCAATTGACATTGCCATGATCTGGCCATCATAGTAGTATCCATTATCTTTCATTGCTGTTAACAAATAAAATAAAACATAATCTCAAAAGCTTGCATCATTATTTTTGTTACTGTGCCATTTTTTATAGTATAAGTCACCAAATGTTATTTCTGAAAAAAGTATTGCCCATACAGTTGCACCCATAAGAGTTTGGATAATGACAAAATCATCTTAATTTTGCTGTGCACCACCACCTTGGATTTTAAAACCAAACAATCAAGATGATACTGAAGTGCAATTTCTTCAAGGTATTTTATTAAAAAAAAATGGAACCAGCTAATTAGGAATTGCAGTCAATTTTATACATTATCCACCATCTTTAAAGATAGTGGCTTTAGACAAGTGATTGAAAGCTAACACCATTTTATGTATTATTTTTAATACAAGGATTTAAATTCTTTAATATTCTTTACAGCCTTACAGTCAGATCAGGTAACTGAGCTGGCTTGGTATGCTTTGGGTTATTATCAATTTACACTGTCCAATCAATTTAGCATTTGCATTTGGCTGAATCTGAACAGATTGCCCTTTACACAAATCACCAGTGATATCATTGACAACACTGCTTCCACTATGTGTGACTTGAGCTATTCTTTTCTTTACTATACTTTTCTCCTTCCATCATTTTGGTTAATCTTGGTGTCATCAGTCCATATCTTCATAGTAGCATAGCATAGTTCTTTTAGATGTTTTCTGGCAAAGTCCTTCCAGTTATTTACTATTGCACCTTGTTTTAAAACATCTGTGTTTCCATTCATAAGTGCATCTCTTGATTGTTGAATTACACCATATCAGTCATTTGACTAATTACTTTTGAGACTCTGAAAATGAGAGAGCATGTATAAAAATGGCCAGAATTTCTAAATATCTAGGTTTAATTTTTTAAAATCCTCTGTGGTGGTACAAAAATTCTATCATGGCCAAAAAAATGTGTTTAGTTAACTGTATGAGATACTAAACTCATACATGTAATCACAAACCAATTGATGTATAATGTATTGATGTAAAATAACTCAAATGGCAACAATTAATTAAATCATAAGTACCTTTAGAATTGCACGTAAGAACTTTAGCATTGGGTGGACCTTCAAAGATGCCAAGTTTGTCCTTGACTTCACGGAGGCAAAGTCGGAAGAACTCCCGAGTAGGTCCTCCATTGTCAACAGCACCCTCAGATATTCCATAGTCATCAGTAAACTTCACATCTATTTTTTTCTCTGGTGAAAAATTGGATCTGCCCATGGCTCTGGGTGCTCCATCCCACACATTTCGCCTTATGATCTTGAAGCGTACAGTGCCGCATTATTTACTCTGGTAACAATCTGCTCCAAGATTCTCTCTAAGCTCTCGACATCACTAAAACATAAGATAAGATAAGATAAGATAGATAACTCTTTATTGTCATTGCACAGTCATACATAGTACAATAGTACAATGAAATTGGAAAACTGTCCTATGTCGGCACTACATGTAACACAACATGACACGATCGACACATCACAATGCAACACAAACAACACAACACAGTATAATAACTTAGTAATAAAAAAGAAGAATAAGTGTATTTGTATTGCACACTGTTATTATTGCACATTAATTATTATTGCACCTTGTTATAAATATAAATATTATTATTATTATTACTGTTTTTACCATTGTTAACGGTAAGTCCAGGTAGGTAGCCAGTCAGCTCAGCTATTT
Source organism: Oreochromis aureus (assembly GCF_013358895.1). Taxonomy (NCBI): domain Eukaryota; kingdom Metazoa; phylum Chordata; class Actinopteri; order Cichliformes; family Cichlidae; genus Oreochromis; species Oreochromis aureus. The sequence continues at coordinate 37,558,642 of NC_052942.1, read as the reverse complement.
GCGTTGATCAGGGCTATTGCCCTGTTGTAAAAGCTGTCCTTGAGTCTATTTGTTTGGGACCTCAGCAGCCTGAACCTCCTGCCAGACGGCAGCAGCTTAAACACCCCGTGTCCTGGGTGTGTACAGTCCCGTAGGATGCTGCGTGCCCTCTTGAGACAGCGAGTGCTGTACAGGTCCTTCAGGGAGGGAAGAGGATGTCCAATGATTTTTTGGGCCATATTGATGACCCTCTGGAGTGCCTTTCTTTGTGCTGTGGTGCAGCTGGAGAACCACACAATATGTCAGCACACTTTCAATGGAGCAGCGGTAGAAAACGGTCAGCAGCTCCTTCTTCAGGTCCATTTTTCTGAGGATTCTCAGAAAGTGGAGACGCTGTTGGGCCTTCTTTAAAACAGCAGAGGTGTTAGAGCTCCATTGGAGGTCTGTGTCTATGTGCACACCCAGAAACTTGAAACTGGAGACCCTTTCCACACACTCCCCGTTGACGCTGACAGGCTGCAGCTCAGACTTCCTCCTTCTGAAATCAAGTACCAGTTCTTTTGTCTTGTTGGTATTGAGGTCCAGGTTGTTATCTACACACCAATCTGACAGCCTCTGAACTTCAGCTCTGTACGCCGTCTCTTCTCCCCCCCAGAGATGAGCCCCACCACGATGGTATCATCTGCAAACTTGATGACTGCGTTGTCTGGGTGGGAACTAACACAGTCATGTGTGTACAAATTGTACAGTAGGGGACTCAGTACACAGCCTTGTGGAGAGCCGGTGTTAAGGCTGAGGGCTGAGGAAAGATGAGGCCCCACTCTAACTCTCTGTACACGGTCTGAGAGGAAGTCTCTGATCCAGCGGCAGGTGGTAGAAGGAAGTCCGATTTCCAGCAGTTTAACTATTAGTCTGTCCGGGAGTATCGTATTGAAAGCAGAGCTAAAGTCAACAAAGAGCAGCCTGGCGTAACGGCCCTGCATTTCCAGGTGAGAGATGGTGGTGTGGAGCGTTGTAGCAATGACATCTTCAGTTGATCTGTCGGATGTGTATGTGAACTGGAGCAGGTCGAGTGTGGGTGGCAAGCAGGACATGATGTGACGTCGGACCAGTTTCTCAAAGCACTTCATTATAACAGGTGTTAGAGCAACTGGTCGGTAGTTGTTGAGGCTGCTAATGTTAGTACGCTTTGGCAGTGGGACAATTGTGGCTTACTTTAGGCACGGCGGGATGCAGGACTGGGACAGTGAAGTGTTGAAGATCTTAGTGAAGACCCCAGCCAGCTGGTCTGCACACTCTTTAAGGACCCTTGCGGTTACCCCATCTGGTCCGGCGGCCTTCCTGGGGTTCACTGCCCTCAGTGTGCGCCTCACCTCATATTCCTTCACTATGAGGCTTGGGCTGCTGCTGCTGTCCGATGTTTTGCTGCTGCTGCCTCTGGTCCCTTCACCTCAAAGCGTCTTGAAGAAGTGGTTCAGCTCCTCCATAGCGCCGTGTTACCCTCAGTCAACGTGGTATTGCAAGGTTTGTAGTTGGTTAAGTGCTGAACTCCCTGCCATACCTGTCGTGAGTTGTTGTTGCTGAAGTGGTCTTCAATTCTTCTCTTGGCTTCTCTGATGCCTCTTTTCAACTCAGATCTGGCATACCATCACCGGATCTAAAAGCGGCGTCACGTTGCTTCAGCAGGACCTGGACCTCTTTAGTCATCCAGGGTTTCTGGTTGGAATACACCCGGAGACGTTTGTCCACAGTGACACTGTTGACACAGAAGTTAATATATGAGAGCACTGATGTTGTGTGCTCTTCAAGGTCCTGATGTTCGAACACGCTCCAGTCTGTGTTTTCAAAACAGTCCTGCAGCTGATGTGATGCGCCTACTGGCCAGGTTTTCACGGTTTTTGTGACTGGGGGGGCTCTTCTCCTAACGGGAGTGTATGCAGGGATCAGCAGCATGGACATGTGATCTGACAAACCTAGATGTGGTAGAGGGGTTGCTCTGTAGCCTTTTTGGATGTTGCTGTAGGCTTTATCCAGTGTGTTTTTCCCCCTCGTTGCACATTTAATATGCTGTTCAAATCTGGGGAATACTGACCTTAAATCAGCATGGTTGAAGTCCCCAGCTATAATGTGCACTGCGTTTGGATGGGAATTCTGCTGCTTGCTTATTGTCTTGTGCAGCTCCTCCATAGCCGAGTTAGCATTAGCATCGGGTGGTACATACACGGCCGTTACCATGACAACAGTAAACTCGCAAGGTATGTAGAGCGGGTCTGCACTTCACAGTCAAATATTCCAAATCCGGGAACAATGGCTGTCTACAATCTTTGTGTTTTTGCACCAGCTGTCATTGGTGTAGATGCATAAACCCCCTCCTTTGTTCTTACCGGAGTGGCCGTTCCTGTCGTGACGATGGACCGTGCAGCCTGCTAGCTCAATAGCCGAGTCCGGAATTGATGGCTGCAGCCAAGTCTCTGTGAGTAATATTATGCTACTGTCCCGTACACACTTGTTGACTGCAATCTGTAATCTCAGTTCGTCGATTTTGTTGGTTATGGACCTGACGTTGGAGAGGAAAATACTCGGAAGCGGTAGCTTAAATGGCTGTTTCTTTAGCCGTGCAAGTGGGCCCGCCCTGCAGCCACGCTTTTGCCTCCTTTGTTTACGTTTCCTCTTTGTCTTGCCGCTGGGAAGAACCAACCACGGAGACCCTGGAGCTCTCATTATGTCCTCCGGAATGCTGTGAAAGTTGTGGTAGTCCGACGTAATGCTCCTTGCACAGCGTAATCCCAAGATCAGAAGGTCCTGACGACTGTAGGTGGACTCTACTCGATGTATAATAATAAAAAACACACTCATCCACACAGATACACGTAGAAAAAGTAAAAAACGCTGAACGTGAGGAGCAGTGAGCCGCTGCGTCTGTGCGCGCCGCCATCTTGTGCCTTACATACACACACACGCACACGCAGACAAAAAAAAAAAAAAAAACGGTAAAGAAATATACTAGTCTCAATGGCAATAACCCACCAACAGAATAATGATGTTCCATCCTTAAGACTGTAATTGATATTTAACAAAAAAGAGATACAAATCAAGAATGTTTGTGATAATGGAAAAAAAGATAAGTTTAAATTTTTATCTTGTCATAAATACACTAGTATTTATAAATAGTATAAATACACTACATAAATACAAGTAGAACAAGAAAAAAAAACCAAGATCCAACACTGACAAACAACCTCCATTCAAAAAAGTAAAAATAAACCAAAACATATATCAAATAAAATTTAATTAATCTGATAGCCTTGGTAATCATCAAATGACAACAGAAATCGCAGGTTGCAGTTTGTAGTTTGCTTATTCAAACTGATCCAAAACTAGACAGTAGGTGACTCCTTTTCCGCAACAAACATCAAATAATGGTAAATATGTTGACCTTTCAACATGACAAGTAAAAGTTTTTGTTGTACTGACCTTTCACTTGCACTTAAGTCTAAACATCTTGAAATGGCTTCTTGGAGGTCGGGGTCTGAAATGCTCAGGATTACTTACTGATTCATTGTCCTCACATAAAATGACCTTGTCAGGTCTGACATAAATTGACTTCTGATGAAACAGTTTTTTCACAAGGTCTCCATTCAAAGTCTGTTTGGAAGTGAGTGATGGCTCAACTAGTTTGGTGTGGCATGCCAGCAAAATCTGTAGCCTAGGGGAGGAAGAAAACATAGTGTATATGAAATTTTTGTTAAGGGTAACAGACTACAATACAATACAGTACATTAAAGGTTAAATTTTTGTTTACTCTAAAAGATATCAATCCAGTCATCTGATCAGTGCTCCCAGATCCGTAACGGAAATACCCAAAGTTGACCTTTAATAGTATAATTATCTAAGTAACAAAAAATAAATCTTTTTATGAAAAAGGATCTAAAGCTTACCTGCATCCTTCAACAACTGGCTGGAAGGCAGTCCTTATTGCCTGCATTACTTTGAGTCCCAGTCACAGCTAAACTCCAGTGCAGATTTTATATGTCCATTTTCAAAAAGTCAAGCTTTTTTGTTACGCCTTGGCACATGTGCAGTTAGATGGTGTTGATATGAGGGAAATATTTTACTGCTACTATTCATAACCATCATCATTACCATTGCATTAATCATCATTTCATCAAAGCATTTATTGAAGCTGTTGGCATTATGTTAAAACTTGTATTACAGGTGTTATCATAATCACATATTAACATTTTCATTACAGGTGCAGCTATAACCATTTTATACGCACCCTGCAGTTTGTGCTTATTAAAGAGTTGAAGCTCAGTCAGTTAATTGAAGGTCATAAGCTTCGTCCGGCGCTATGTCCAGACGATCTATTGTGTAAGTGACTTAGAGCCATGGAAGGATTGCCTACACGCTTACAAAACACATATGCCATGTTATTCATTATTATCTTTTATTCGTTTATATTCTTTTTATTAAGTTTTGAGTAGTGGCATTTGATTAGAACATTTATTCAATATATTACATATATAGTTTCAATTAGGTTATTACACATATTAGAGTTGGCCTCTGTCTGGTAAGAGGTCATAAGTTTAGTTGGCGAGGTGAGACAGAGTGCATTGAGGTCGAGACACACGGTTTGCCTGCACACACACACACACACACACATAGTAGGTAGACTCATTTCTAGGTAAGAGTTCAGACATATTCTGCTTGCAACTGCATTTTGTGCCTGCATAAGTGATAGTTTGTGGTAGGACGTGCTTCTGATGTTCCAGAGATAAGCGAGAGTAAGAAGATCTACAGGAAGCACCTGGCGTGGAGATGGAGAAAATGTTCTTTTCAAATGTGTCAAAAGTTGTCAACAGAACAGTTGTGGTTTTGAAACTTATGCATGTAATGTATCTGCTTTGACGCATGAGGGGGCGTAATAATACCCTGATGTTATAAAAACAACTGCTTGTGTATTTTTGGGCGGAGATCGATGCTGATTGTGTGACAGTGTCACACAATCAGCATAAAGAATAAAGATACGTTGAAACCAAGCACACCATTGTTTTTCATGTGACATTACCAATAAGTTTGATGTGTCACATGGCCCTCTTCCTATTGAAAAAACAAAAGTTGTATCCAAGATGGCCGACTTCTAAATGGCCACCATGTTCACCACCCATCGTGAGGAGTTTGCCCCCTCACATATACTAATGTGCCACAAACAGGACTTTAATATCACCAACCATTCCCATTTTATTACGGTGTATCCATATAAATGGCCCACCCTGTATACTCTAAAAGAGATAAGGGTTTTTAAAAGGCTTTTTGGGGGGTAATTTTTCTTTGCTAGGTTTTATTTCACTTTATTGTTCGTCTTCATGCATTGTTTAATATAATTGAGTGCTAAACACACAACAATAAAGTTTTATCTCAAAAGTATTATCTCAAAAGAAGTGTAATTTTTATCACCAAATTCCATAAGACTTCTTTAAGACATCATCAGTGCATGAAAGTAATAGCTTTCATGTTTTACAAAACGTGAAAGAAAATTAAAAGAATTACAAAATACACACTGATATATGGTCATATTTATGCATGTGTTATACACCGAAAGAAGACAATAATGGTTGTTCAAGTGCACATTGAGGTTTTGTCATGGCTGCGATGGCAGACGTGTGAAGGTGAAGTAAGGACCCAAGTGCAGGCAGAGGTTTGTAGAGGAGTGAGTTTAAGTGGAGAGGGTGAGGACAGGAACTAAGAAATAACTAAACTGGGAAAACCTAAACATATGAAACTTAAGGCAAAACTCACGGGATGACATGTAAAGGAACACAGGAAGAAACGTGGAGGAAACACAGGGAGGCTCGGGAAGACATCACAGACAAACCAGCAAACAGCAGGAGAAAACACAGGGCTTATATATTCACAGGGGATTCAGGGAATTGGAAACAGGAGAGAAACACAGCTGGGAGAAATCAGAACTGACGAGAAAGGAAGCAAAGCAGAATACACTAACATGAGACACAGACCTTAAAAGTAAAACAGGAAGTACACAGAGACAGCCTGGAGGGAGAAAGAAAACATGGAGGAGCACATGACGGGATGAGGAAACACAGAACACAAGGAGTGGGAACAAAGCGCAATACTCACATCACTATGTCCACTTAGACACACAGAGGTCAACTACACAGAGGGAAAATTACTAAACAAGGAACACAGGAAACTAGACCCTATAGAATAACTAAAGACTAACACAGAGGACTTAATATATAATTCATAATGACAAAAACACAGGAAACTCAAAACACTGGGTCAAAAAACACAGGACCATAGCAGGTTTATTACTCTGAAACATAGCAAAATAGCATCTTAGTTACTGTTGGCTTCCATAACTATCATTACATGTCTGGCCTGCGTAACACTTTAAAGACATTACTTGTAATGGACCTTTACACTTAAAAAAGTCAGCTAAGGCATTTGTTTGATTACTGATATATGGTCATTAAATGATTCCTTCTTGTTGGTTGTATTTCAAAGAATATTCAGATCAACTATATCTACATATGTTCACCCATAGAGAAGTAATTACTTCAAAACAATGACTCTTTCATTGTTGGTGAACAGGCTGGCAGTAGTTACTTAACTGTTACTTAAAAAGCCATCAATAGACCCAGTTGTCTTAGGTCACTTACTCCTGACTGCTGGCTTGCCAGATTATGTTACACACTGAAGCAAGACAATGTTCATCCAGGTAGACGTTGAGATTTATTACTCTGAAACACAACAAAATAGCAGTTCTGTGTTACTGTTGGCTTTTATTACCATGACTGACCAGCATTACTTTTTTAAAGAAATTACCTGTAATTGCCCATTAGTAATCAATCCATACTACCAAGGATAACTGATAGACAATAGACAATTAAAAACACAACATACATAACAGAAGATTGCATGTTGGTCTCTACCAAATCGTTTCTTATAACATTCACCCAAAGCTGTGAATTCTTTTAAAATTATATTTCTGATGGAACAACACAATTAAAAAGTCACTAACATAGGGCTAATGACATTTAGATAAAGCATCCACATTACTCATCACAGCTTGCATGCAATATTTTCCTTACTTGATCACATTAAACACCTTTTAAACAGGAATTGCACTCCAAAAGTGTTACTTTAAAGAAGTACAAACTTATATACATAAATGTATATAGTGCCTGAATACTGCTCTCATCTATGAGATCAAACTATTGTCACAACATGTAGATGCATGCTCAATTATCCAGGAAAGGAAATCCCAAAAAGTTGATTCTGTTCATCTAGACGTGGTTTTTAGTGGGAGAAACGTTTCGTTACTCATCCAAGCGACTTCTTCAGTCTCAGCTGACTGCAGGTTTTCCCAACCTTATAAACAGTACAATTGCATAAAGACGGAGACTAACAATGGGCTAGAGGTCAGTTTCATGATCATTAATATGCAAATTGTCTCAACCATCGATCAGTTGCAATGTGTACCATGGGGAGTCAAGGATGCTATTTACATGAAAAGGGAAGGACCACCTCTTTCACCACCTTACAGTGCTGTAATTGCAGCCATCCCCCAAATCTCTGTGAATGGAATCTTGGCTATTGATTAATGGTCATGACAATTTAAGTATTAATAATCATGAAACTGACCTCACTGCCATTTGTTTGTCAGTGGTGCTATTTTAGGTTGTTGTGCAAATTTAGTGTTCATACTGTTCAGGCTGAAGACTGAAGAAGTCACTTGGATGAGTGATGAAACATTTCTCCCACTGAAAACGCCACATCCAGATGAACATAATCAACCTTTTGGAATGTCCTTACTTAGATGATTGAGCATGCATCAAGACTTTTTTATGGAGTGTATTCTGTTATTGATATTTGTGACACGTGTCAGAACCAGTCATGAAGCGTGTTCCTAAAATAAATGTTATCTTAAGTTTACATGTGTTTTTTCTTTTAATATTTGGCGGTGAGAAAAAGGAAAGACCATCTCTGAATCAAGGAGGGCGTCTAAGGGTACATTTTTCACCATCTTACAATGATGTGATTGCAGCCACTCCCCAACTATCTGTGAATGGTACTCATGACTATAGATCAATCCACTGAAAACCCTACATCCAGATAAAGAGAATTGACTTTTTGGGCACCATATTCTTCTCAAATTCTCAGACATATCTATGACCATTTTCACACAATGTGGATGGAGAAATTTGAAATTATTACAAATCATAAATCCAAATATACCACATTCGCTGCTCTGTCAGCACATATTGAGAAGTTAATAACAAAAATGGAAATCAATTTATTTTCAGCAAACATCAACATATTCTTATTAAACACCCCCTCAAGAACATCTGTGATCATTTTCAAGTCTTAGGGATTCAGTGTTTTGTTACCTTCCAAAATCATGATATCATCCCATTCACTACTGAATAAGTAAGAATTTGAAAAAAAAAAAAAAAAACACAAAACAAACTTTTCTGCAGTGATATCTGCATCCTTTATAGACTTTAAACTGTTGTTAGAACCCACCCACAGTCTTCCACACAAATCTGTCTCTTAAATTCAAAAGGCTTGTACTATATCTAAATAAAAGTAAAAGCTCATTAATCTTTCATGACATAGCGTATGAATGTTTGTCTGCACTTATACGTTGTTTTAAATGGCTTCTACTTCCCAGGATGAAGTGGTGGCTTCTCTGGTTGCTGGTGTTTTTTCTGTCACACCAACCCTCTGCATTTCGGCTTCTAAAAAGAAACTGTAAGGCAAATAAAAATTCAGGTCCCAGGGAGGATCAGTGTAAGAGAAAAGGTATGTTGCTTTAATATTGATCTGAGGCTCTTGTTGTTATGAAACGGCTGTGTGCAGGCAGGAAAAGGACCCAAAGTGCAGGCCCCGGAGACAAATGTGAACTCAAACAGCTTTAATGCTGAACTCAAAGTAACAAACTTCCAAAATACAAACAATAAACGCAGGCAGGCAGACAGAACACACAGCATGACTGAGGGTAGATAAGAGGGTTAACGACACAGATCAAAGAGAACACAGGGCTAATATACACAGAGGGAGCAATCAGGGAATGAGAGACAGGAGGGAAACATAGCTGGGACAAATCAGGGCTGATGAGACAAAGGAAGCAAAACCAGACACATTAACATGAGACACGGACTTTCAAAGTAAAACAGGAAACATAACACAGAGATGCGAACTTGACAAGGGGATACAGCTGACAGGGGAGACAGAGCAACTAGAGAACACAGAGACCTAAACCATAAGACAGGACTCTAACAAAGAAACCAAAGACTAGAAATGAAACAAACTGAACACACGGAGCCGGAAATCAAAACAGGGAACACAGGAGCCCAGAAACTAACATAAGAACAAAAAATAGAAAAAAAAGAAAAAGAAAAAAAAAAGGCTCACAAAAGGCGCAGGCGGCCAGGAAAACACTCCCACAAAAGTTCAGGGGGCCGGCCCGGAGGTCGACAACGCAAAAGTCCAAAAGACAGTTCAGGAGGCCGACCGCGGAGCCAGCGGCGGAACAGGCCAGGAGGCCGGCCGTGCGGGAGGCAGCGACGGAGCCGGTCAGGAGGCCGGTCGTGCGGGAGGCAGCAACGGCGACGTAGTTCAGGGGGCCGTCCATGACAGCGATGATGTCTAACCAGAGGCCTAGAAGGAGCCCGGCAATGTTGAGGTGCAGGATGTGGACCTGACGGCGGCATGGCCGCCGCAGGACCAGGCGATGTGGAGACCTCTGTCGCAGACGAAGCAGGACCAGATGGCGCCGAGACCTCTGGTGCAGAAGAAGTGGAACCAGCCCATGCGGAGACCTCAGGCAGAGATGAAGCAGCAACAGATGGCAGCACGGCAACCGCAGGCGGCGGAATTGGTGGTGGCACCTGCAGGCGGCGGCGTGGGAGCCGCAGATGGAGGAGCAGGTGGTGCCGCTGCAGGGGGCGGCGTGGGAGCCGCAGCTGGTGCCGCTGCAGGCGACGAAGGCTGGACAGGGCTCTCGGACCCTCCAGTGGAGACGGAAGACGGCTGGAGCGGTTCTCCAGAACCCCAAGCAGGAACAGACGGCTGGATAGGCCCCTGGGTCCCTCCAGCAGAGACAAAATGCTGGTGCGGTTCTCCAGAGGCCCCAATGGGAATAACATACGAAGGCCGACGGGCCCCTCGGACCCTCCAGCACGAACAGGTGGCTGAACGGGCCCTCCAGCGAAGACAGAAGACGGCTAGAGCGGTTCTCCAGAACCCCCAGCAGGAACAGATGGCGGCGTGGGAGCCGCGGAGTCCCGAGCAGACTGTTGAGCAGCAAAGTCCAGGGGTGAAGCCACACCCAAAACAGTTACCTGAGGTGCAGCTCGAACCGTGTTAACTTGGTCTGACTCCAAAACATGGTGAATGAGTTTTAACATGGCTGGCTGAGGAACACAAAGCTCAACTTGATTCATTAGCTCAGTGGCATCAAGTCCAACCTTTTTAGCCAGTTTACCTATGGCAGGTGGTACTTTGTTAGCATCTATGTTTACCAGCTGAGGCACAGAGAAAGCAGTCACTGACTGAGAAACAAGTGGAACAACACAGGGAGTCTCAGACGTAACAACAGGTTCACTAATGTCCAAGGCAGCTGACCGGAAAACTAAACAGTCCAAAGAACCAACTTGGCCAACAGTCTCTGCATTAGCTGGCTCAGGCGAAACAGAATCCTCAGAGTGAAACACATGTTACTCAGTGGGTGTGATGTCTGAATGTCCAGAGTCAGAATGCTCAAACAGAGCATGCAACAAACAGTCACCTTCTCCCCTGAGAGGAGTTTGCTCAACAGTTCTGGAGTGGCGGCGTGAACGCTGTTTACTCTGCAAAGGGGGAGGAGGCGAGCCAGGCCGCGAACCCTCCAGCTGACCGGGCTGCAAATCCTCCGGCTCATCAGACAGGAGCGGTTCTCCAGAACCTCGAGCAGAAACGCCGTCCTGCTGTGGCGAATGCAGCTGCTTTACAGCGAGCTCTGTCTGCTGCGTTGGTGTGGAGAGAGAGATAGCAAGCTTGCTGGCTCTGACTTGCTCCCTCCACGCGGCTATGGTGTGGCCCAGATAAGTGTCCACGGAGAACTGATGAAGCCGGGGGTTGGTCGTAATCATTGCCTCCACCACGCTCAGTCCCACAGCCATAGCCTGTAAGCTATTGGCCTGAGAGATGCGGTCCAGCAAATCAACCAACCTCTCCATTTCAACATCAAACTCCGAGGCAGAACAGTCCTGCGGGGTCCATGTTCTGGTCGCGATCTTCTGTTATGAAACGGCTGTGTGCAGGCAGGAAAAGGACCCAAATTGCAGACTCCGGAGACAAACGTGAAGTCAAAGTGGCTGGCAGGCCACACAGCATGAATGAGGGTAGATAAGGGAGATCACAACACAGACCAAAGAGAACACAGGGCTAATATACACAGAGGGAGCAATCAGGGAATGAGAGACAGGAGGGAAACACAGCTGGGACAAATCAGGGCTGACGAGACAAAGGAAGCAAAACCAGACGCATTAACATGAGACACGAACTTTCAAAGTAAAACAGGAAACATAACACAGAGACGCAAACTTGACAAGGGGATACAGCTAACAGGGAAGACAGAGCAACTAGAGAACACAGAGACATAAACCATAAGACAGGACTCTAACAAAGAAACCAAAGACTAGAAATGATAAATAATATCAAAATCAATTTCAATAATATAATAAACTCAAAACCGTGGGTCAACGATCCAGGCACCCTAACACTTGTTTCCATTCTTCAGGGTTGAAGTGTCCCAGCCACACATTTTTGTGCTACACATACATTCTGTATGACTTTTAAATTATTTAATAACTTGAATTTAGTGAAAATGTGTATATGTGTTATTTATTTTATTTTACAGGTGATTCCTGTTGCTGTATGAACCATGTAGACAACATTTTGGAATGTGGAAAATGTAGACTTCTTTAATTGTTTGGAGCTTTCTATTTGTAAAAACTCTTTGATGAAACATGTGGGAGTAAAACACTTATTTAAGATGCTCTATGGTATGAATTTAATATAAGGATTTACATCAAAATAAGGCATAATAATGTTTTCTTGTGTTTTTCCACAAGAGCTATTAAGAGTCTACAAGAGTTTCTAGGGAAGGAAGAAATAAACAAGACCAACTCATCAATAAGTTCTGACAACGTTGTTACACTCGTGTATACACCCACTGGTACCTTTGAAGGCCTCGACATTTATGTCAGTGATAATGAGGTATTTAAAAAGAAAATTAGATTTCAGAGTAATTAAAACCACTGTGCTAAATGTTTACCAGCATAACTGGCAATATCAAAATATTTTTGTCTGGACCTGCTAGGTGATATGCTTTAAAATCATGTGCATCCATACTTTGAATCATTCTTAGATTAAAATATGTGTTGCCACTGTAAAGAAACAGGATGGGTTGTTTAACATTGGGATTGCCTTTGCAAATTTGGCATAATTTTGACTAAAAATATCTAAACAACAGTGATGGATTCCCAAGATATTTAGTATACACATTTAGGAATATGCTAATTAACATTTAACTATTGTCCTAATCATCACTGTCAGGTCATATTTTAGTTTGTTCTGGAACACAAAACCTCAACCTTAGTTGAGTTCATTGTGTTATTGCAGGTGTTCACATGTAATGTTGCTCTTCTTGTTTTTTGGTATTGTGGTGATGAATCTAGATAATATCATATGAGCCTCTTCAAAACAGCACAGTGAGTGTTCAACTGCCGAGAGAATTGACTGCTGGACCGAACAAGATTGTGTTCTGCATGATTAAGTGGCCTGAAACAAACCAGGTTAGAGATGGTTGGTTTTTTTTCATTTTTAAAAAGGGCAACACATGAGCCTTATTTGTTACCCTGTTTTAATTTCATAAGAAACCTTTCTCTCACTTTCTTGATGACGGACTTTCATCAATCCCCAAATGTTCCACCAATATGCATCCCTTACAGTGGAGTAGACAGGATGACACAATTCAAACTATTTGGTTTCTTACTGCAGGCCAATGCTATACAAACATATACTCATTGTACACCCTTGAGAAATGGAGCCACAGTTATAAACATGCAAAATATTTGTCTTAGATTGCAGAGGCAATCTTTTCTCAGTGCAGACCTCTACAGAACTAGCACAGCTTAAGTAACAACCACATGAATTTCAAGCCCCAAGGTTTTGTAGTAAAACACTGCTTATATACCATATATGTTGCTGCTTATATACCAAAATATACCAGTCAAAAGGTTTAGAACACCCCAATTTTTCCAGTTATTTATTGCAATTCAAGTTCTTCAAGTCCATTGAATAGCTTGAAATGATGCAAAGGTAAGTGGTAAACTGCCAGAGGTTAAAAATAAATAAATAAATAAATAAATAAATAAATAAATAAAAAGATAAGGTTACCCAAAAACTGAAAAATAATGCAAATGTCAGAATTGTACAAAAAGCCCTTTTTTTCAAGGAACACAAAATGGGTTAACAAATTAAAGCTTTCCAACTTTTCTGGACTGCTTACAACCCCTCTGTCTCCATAAAAGCAGTGTTGGAACACAATGTGGCACCATAGCCTCATGAGCATCAGTTGAACTGTATGGTACTGCAGAAAGTAGTGCATTGCTGTAAAAATTGGTGAGAAAAAAGGCAATTAGCAATAGAAGAGAGACAGACCATCATAATACTTAAAATGTAGGTCAGAGAAATTCAAAAAAAGTCAAGGTATAGGTAAGTACAGTTTCCTTCACCATCAAATGGCAGAACCAAAGCCACAACTGTATCAGAGGACAAGTATCAGAGAGTTAACAGCCTGTGTTATGGTGGCTCACAGGACAACAGCTTCAAGCACAGCTTAACAGTGGTCTGAGTAAGCAAGTCTCAGTTTCAACTGTGAAAAGAAGACTTCGAGCTGCAGGTTTGACAGGACGAGCCATTGCTAAGCCAAAAATGCTTGCCTGGGCCACAAAACACCACCATTGGACTACTGAGGACTGGAAGAAGGTATTATGGATTGATTAATTAAAATTTGAAACCTTCAGTTCATCACACAGGATGGTTCCACAGTGTGTGGCATCAAATGTCAAACATGTAATAGTCTGAGGCTGTTTTGCTGGATCCAGCGTACAGAGTGCAAGGCACCCTAAACCAAGATGGCCACCACAGCATTCTGCAGCTCCATGCAATACCATCTGGTATGTGCCTGGTAGCTCAGGGGTTCATCCTACAGCAAGATAACCACGCAAAACATATGTCCAAGCTATGCCAGAACTACCTCAGGAAAAAAGAACAGGATGGCAAACATGGAGTGGCCAGCACAGTCTCCAGAGTTGAACCCCATCAAGCTGGTTTGGGATGAACTGGACAGAAAAGTGAAAGCAAAGCAACCTACAAGTGCCACACATTTCTGAGAACTTATGCAACTGATATGGGAAGAACCTTCTGAAGAATATTTAATTTCTATTGGAGAAAGAATGCTGTGGGTGTGTTCAGCTGTTATATCTGTCAAAGGTGGCTACTTTAATGAGTCAAAAGTTTAGAATACATTTCGGTCTATCAGTTGATTCCATGATTTCTTTTTTAACTCCAATTGCTTATTTGTACTATGCCTTCAATTCAGAATGCAATGAGACATTAAACTGCATAATTTTCAATTTAAAAAAAACTGGAAAAAATGGGGTGTTCTAAAGCTTTTGACTGGTAGACATATATTTGATGTAGGAAGGTTGGTACACCAGAAAAGAATCACCACAACCTTTTAATAAAATGGAAATCATAGTAAACTTATTTCATAATAGACAGCAAATGTTATATAAATATTTCCTGGAAAAACCAACAGATGAATGTGTTTTATATTGTAGGATATTTTAGGATCCCCATATGAAGTGTATGATGAAAGACTGGTTGGCCTGAGTGTGGAGGGCAAGAACATATCGGGACTACAGGAGGGTGTCAATATCACCATGAACCTTACCAAGGAAATAAATGTAACTAAAACTTAATTTATCATGTTCTGTTGTTTTGCCTGTTAACATAATCATATTATTAAATACATTTTATCTTTTGTTCAACAGAAGTCACAAAAAATTCTGGATGTGTAATATTAAAAATTTCTGTGCCATTAGGAAACCGAAGAACCCTCATGTCAGTTCTTTAACTTCTCAACAAACAGTGCGTAACCAAGCTTCACATCTGCTATAAATAATGTCGAACATGGTTTTTTATTTTTGATTGTGGTTTTCCTCAGGATCACAAAGTTGGTATGATGTAAAAGCATTTTATACATAACTGATCTCTTTGTTTAACTCACCAGATTTTAGTGAGGATGGATGCATTACACTGTGGACACGTGGCCAGAGTAATGTTACCTGTTCCTGTGACCATCTCACATACTTTGCTGTGCTCATGGTAGGAGTAAACTTTTTTTTATCATAAAAAGTGGAATTCAGGAGTTACATCTCTTTAGACTTGAGGGGAATTTCATTAACAAAATATTGACAAACCTCAGTAATAAAATGTGAAATCTCTCTTCAGTAATCTAAACAACCACTTTCTGATCTGCTTCAGAGTTGGCAGGTATGCTGCTAACAATCCAACAGGTTCATGCTGAGTTTGATATAGTTTAACTATGTGGCTCTCATGCTTTGGTAAAAAGTTGTTCTGTGTTACTGTTTTCGACAGTAGTGACATTCTCTGTGTAGGGGAAAGTCAAACATAAAAACACAGATGTGTTTCTATGTCTTTGTGAAG
The DNA here is from genome assembly GCF_013358895.1 of Oreochromis aureus. Taxonomy (NCBI): domain Eukaryota; kingdom Metazoa; phylum Chordata; class Actinopteri; order Cichliformes; family Cichlidae; genus Oreochromis; species Oreochromis aureus. Next base: position 37,542,859 of record NC_052942.1, on the reverse strand, counting down.
AAACTCACTGAATTTAATTTGTTCCTAAGTCCTTTAACCCTAAATTTAACCATCATAAAAAGTCTCGTCCTAAATAATACTAACTTTTATTTAATCCTTTATAGGGTATTTATTGAAAAACTTGGTGTGAACCGCAGTCACCACTCCCAGACAGACCGTGCTTGTAGTCGCTGTTTTTATTTTTCTGTGACACTTTTTGGCTGGACCTTTTAAGTTCCCGACTGACGATTCTTCAGTCAAATCCCCTCCTCTACAGCAGTGTCCCTGACAAAAAGAAGGCCCTTGATTAGTAGATGCCCCCACAGCTGCTCTGCCTGCCAGCCTGGCACTGCCCCTCAAGCTCACTGTGCCACCCCTCACCTGCAGCGGAGCCAGAGACCACACCTCTGCCACACAACCCCACCGCCCGACTGAGGCCGAGGAGCCATCTGGCCGAATCTACCTACCACCATGCTGTATCTGTTCTCTCTCTCTGTCAGTATCTGGCTGATGTAGAGGCCCGGGCGGTCGACCCCTTTACCTGCTGGGACAAAACAACCCCCAGGCCTCAGTTTGAGGCATCTGTCTGCAAAGTAAAAGGGAGAGAGAAGTATGTGTGAATAGGTGTGAATGTGAGTGCGAATGGTTGTCTGTCTCCGTGTGTTAGCCCTGCGACAGACAGGCGACCTGTCCAGGGTGTACCCCTCCTCTTGCCCTATGACAGCTGGGAAAGGCGCCCCTCGCACCCCTGAAAAAGATAAGCGGAAGTCGAATGGATGGATATGCCAAAGCAGTGCTGCTGCACACATCTCTGCAAATTGGCACAATTTGAGGAGGTTATCACAAGAGAATTTGCTCCAGGCCCAGGAACGTCAGCAGTGCTTGTACATCTGTACATCCCCACACACTGACCCAAACAAGTTATTAAACCCAGGAAAATTTGTTCCCAAAATAATGGGAATATGGTCGTGAATAAGGTCTCTCCACTGCGAACGACCATTATCAGATGGTGTGAGTGACCATCGCGAACTCTCTGCCACCTAAAATGCAGTTTTGAGATCCCAACCCTCAACTCCCACTCACACATTCTGTCAGGTGATCTTAATAGGTCACATAATAGTGTGAGGCAAGGTTTCCCAATGGTTTCACCCAAAAACTCTCCTGATAATGACCCATTCCTTTTTTTCACACCTTGTTTCATTTGATGAGGCACAAGATCAACAGTGGGTTAACCCTGTTAACCCCCTATTCAGGGAACCCCACTAGGGTTTAAATACCTGGGACCCGTCACCATTTGGTTTTAGAACTGAAGAAGCTTCTCAGATGAGAAGTGAAATGTTGCCACTAATTTTGGCAAAAGCATCTGTTATTTGCAATGTGAAGTGTTTGGTCTTTTCCCCCTACTTCTTAAAAACGTCATTTCTATGATACTGTTCATTTTTTGACCTGCCACTTCTTCTTTTGTCCATTTTCCTCTTTTAAGGATTCACCACCTGGCTCGAGGGGTGGCTCGAGATTTTCATAGTATTGAGATTACTGTATACTCAAAGTGGTACTGTTTGTTAAAAGAGAAAGATGCCTTTGTACAGTATACATACAACAATCATCTCTTGCAAAAAAGTGAGGTTCAACCATAATATGTTTTTAAACGTGGTTGCAATTGGTGCTTCTCTGTGTCATTCCTGATATAACCACTAGATGCCACAAAAGTTCAAAAAAATCTCCAAATAGTCATCTTTTCCTGCTACAAATGCACCCTTTACTATTCATGACTACTCTGTTACAGCTGTCTTTATTCACACACATTTTATTGGTTCATTGATTATTCCCATTTCTTTCCTAATCTAAATATTTTGGAACTGTATTTTGTCCACAGCTGCCTGTTTCTGGCTCTGGCACAAATGGCACTGTCTCATCTACAGACCAGGAAATTTTAAAATACATTTCTCTGATTGGCTGTAGTCTTTCTCTTTTTACCCTGGTCATCACTGTTTTGCTCTTCATCACAAATAGGTAATTATCTGTTTTCTGTTGAATTTCTCTGTCTATTTCTCTCATCAAATCTTCAGGATCTGCTCTCATCTTCCAGTGTTGCCTGAAGTTTTTCTGACTTTTTTAATGTAAATTAATTATCCTTTTTATCTTTTATCCCATGATTTTAAATCTTTTTCTCTTATCCCATCATTTCGCTTCTTAATTCTCTTTATTCTGTATTCTCTTTCCTTTTTTATTCAGGGTATCTATTTTTTATTCCTTACTGGAATTGGGCTAACTTTTTCCAAACACGATATGACCAATTTGCATGAAAGTTGTGACTTACCATGAATCACATCTCCTGTATTTGCCAGAAAAGTCAGAGAAGATGTTTCTATGAGGGTCCACATCAACCTCGTGATTGCACTGATCCTCCTCAACCTGCACTTCCTGCCCAGTCAAGCAGTAGCAGCAGTGTCCTCTACTGGGCTCTGTTTGTACATGGCTCTTGCCCTTCACTACTCCCTGCTGGCCACTTTCGGCTGGATGGCCTTGGAGGGATTCCACCTCTACCTTCTCTTAGTCAAAGTCTTCAACATCTACATCAAGAGATATCTGCTCAAACTCAGCATGGTGGGATGGGGTGAGTGGAATAATTTAAACAAGAAGCTGTTATTATCATCATCTGAATAAGTGTTCAGTTCTTGTGTTTCAGGTGTTCCTGCAGTCATTGTGTCAGTGGTGGTGATCATAGACAGAGGCTTTTATGGCCATGTCCCTTTGGACACGTCTAACTCCAACAACACTCCAATGTAAGGAAAACATTTGCAATCTTGTAAAATGAAAAATAATAATTCACATTTATTTATTAACTGTTGGTATATGCATGAGAGGTTCTCTACATTTGCATTTTTCAACTGAAAAAGTATCATAAAAGGGACAGGCAGGAAACCCCATTTCACCAAACATCTAATTTGCTAAAATTGAGACACTGAGTAGTTTCTGGTATATTTTACTACATGTATCTTAATCACCTGCAATAACATTTCTGTTACAGAATGCACTTTTTAATTTCACAGTGTGAGAGACTGAAACATGTATTATGCGCACCTCCTTTCTTTTAGATGCTATATAATCAATAACAATGTAAAGATGGGGACTACATTGGGACTGTTCAGCTTGGTGCTCCTCTTTAATATGATCATGTTTGGGGTGACAATCAGACGTGTTTGGATTTTACGCAAAAGCACAGAGGTATGGGCAGTATTGTGTTGCTATTGTCAAAATGTCCTATGAAAGCTAAAAAAAAAAAAAAAAAAAAAAACTATAAGAAATTAGTCTTACTAACAACTGGTAGTTTTATATAACAGGAAATATAAAGACTGTCTCTAGTCACCCTTATTGTTTATTATTATTTAATATTTATAGCTTCTTTTTAAACGAAAGACTGTATGGTGGGTTGTCTGTTAGCTTTTCTGACCAAATAAAGGATTAGAGGAACCTGGGCCGTTTACTCTTTGGACAATATTTCCGGTTTTTTTGACACACTACTAAAAATATAAAAAGCATACAGTACTTGGTTGAGACGTAACATTTTAACAACAAAAGTATAGATATCCCCCTCCAAAAATGGTTTGTTCCAGCTCGCCTCTCCCCTACTCTACCCCTACTTTCTGCCAGAGCGATGGTGGCTGAGACGCAGCGGAGTGGAGGTGTGACTGCCTGGCTTAGAACAGGACATGTTAGCTGCATTTAACCTTAAGTTACTCTTTATATAGTTAGGTAGGAGTCAGACCATGTTTCTTTTTAGCTGAAAAACATTACACCCAGGTAACCTGCAGTGTTGAAAACGTGTTTTCTGTCACGTCCGGTGTGGCAGACGTGTGGAGTTTGTAGAAAAGGACCCAAAATGCGGCAGCTCTGGTGCAGGTGAGTATTTATTGAAAGGAGTGGAAACAAACAGCGATGGCGGGGGAACATGAAACTGGAACCTAAACTGGGCAGAGCTAACAAAACAAACCTGAACGAAGATGCAGGGAGGTACGGGGAAATACACCGAGAGGCGGACGGAGAGACGCAGGAAGAGCGAGGTGAACAACACAGACGAACCAGCAACGAGGACAGGTGAATACACACTATAAATACACACCAGTAATCAGGGGATGGGAAACAGGAGGGAAACACACCTGGGAAACATAACAGCTGACGGGGCAGGGGAAACGTAAACAGAACGCGCTGACATAAGACAGAGACCTTCAAAGTAAAACAGGAAACACATGCACGTAATGACACAGACCCAGAGACGCGGACTAAACATAGAGACCTACTACACTAAGGGGATGCACAAGCAGGGAAGACACCAAACAGAGGGAACACCACTAAACCATAGGAAACCCAAAACAACAGTCATAATACAAACCAATAACACTGGGTCACCGACCCAGGACCATGACATTTTCCAACTATGTTTGCTACCCTACAATCCGTCCTACTCTGTAGTAAAATCAGTGACATTTGACCGTCCTGTTGTTCCCATTGAAATTTATACAGCCTATTTAAAATCTAAAACTTAAACTTGTCCGTAGCCTGCTGTTGTTACCACTGTCCTGTTTGAAATGGAATGAGAGAAGCTGGTTATTTTGTCATATGTGCATGTGCCGATGTTAAACCCAGGAGCCACATTCAGGTAAAAGTGTAAGATCAAATGATCTGTCAATCAAGAATAATGTTGGATCAGTGTTTCAATATTTATACCTTTTATTAGATGTTCATGTGGTTTGGTTATTTACCTTTTGGTTAAAAGTACACTGAGAGAGAACTTTTTCATTAGTGATCTTAATAGTATTTTTTTTCATATTAATGTAATTTTTTCATCTAATTGAATACAATCTATTTGTATATGATTGTCAGTCCAATGAGGGAGAGAGGAAAGAGGGCAACGTGAGGAGAAAGTACAAGGTCAGGAAGAACCAGGTAAGAAAACAGACAGGGAACAGTGACAGGCAAAACAGAAACTGTTAAACTGCTTGAGAGAGTTGACCACCAAAAAGTGATTTGTCAACCTCAAGGTGAGGCGACATAGGTTAAAATAAAATAAAAAATCTGCAGAGCCGTTGTAGTATCTGCAGTAAAGATCTTTTCATACATTGTATACATTGTACCATAGGCAAAATTGTCTCCATTTTTATAATTTTTTTAATTAATATTTTGTACATGTGAACATTTCAAGGACTCTTCTGTTTTTGGAGTGTATTTTTTATGTATCTGTATTATATTATACATACACATTAAAATTGAATCTCTGTCTCTGTCAGTTTACTTTTTACTCACTATGAGCATCATTCATTATTCTCCCCCAGTAATTAAGGTTAGGATATGTATTTTTTTATTCCAATTCATTCTTCTTTTGCAGCTTTTAAATAACCTTTATCAGATTTGATGGTTTTGTTACAGACTTTTCAAAAAAGTGTTTTGCTTTTTTTTCACAAATGTGGGGATTAAATTGTGTTAAAATGTACAAAACAGTGATGTCATGTTTTGTGACGAGGACCCAGGCACAGAGAGACTTGATGAATTTAAGAATCTTATAATTTAATAAAGAAATTTGCAGACTTGCACAGAGATGGTAAAATTATGATGACTGATAATGGAGACGAAGACAACAGACGACGAAGACAGGGAGGAACAGGGGTTTAAATGCACCAAGGAGACAGTCAGAGAGAACTCGGGACAACTGGAGACATTTAGGGATGCACAAACTGACAGAGACAGGGAAGAAGTCTCATTATGATGAGTAAAGTTTATCTTGCCTGGCTGGGCAGCTCTTTGGGAGCTCAGCACCCCAAACCTCTGATCCTAGAATCACCCCTGAGAGGAACCCTCCTAATCACAGTGTAGCATCAAGCCAACTTCATTTAAGTGAACTTCTGGGATATCGAGCTGGTCAGTTAACTACTAGAGGGAGTGGTTAATCACTTTCAGATGCTTTGATGTTAATGAAATTAACAACAATTGACTGCCATTAGGTGTCAGGATAAAATCTTCAGCCCCATTGTCAAACCCTAAACTGGTTCAGTGTGTCCTGGGTTCCTCATGGTGCATGACAATGTCTGGCATCATTTGATGAAAAAATGCAGGCAGTTCCTGAAGGATGCAGAATTTGATACAATTGACTGGCCCATACTTGTCTGACCTAAATATAATAGAACAACAATCCGATGCTCCCAGGAGCTCAGTAATCCCCCAGGTCTGTTGTGTTATCAAAGTGTTCCTTTAATTCTTTTGAGCACTGTATTATATTTTAATCATTTACTAAAAACACATACTTAAATTGATATAGACAAACACATTTCTCTAACTGTGCTAGATTGTATATAATCATATTTGTTATTTTATATTTGACAAATCAGTTTGGGGAGAGTAACCGTGACAGAGCCAAGAAAGACATTTGCACCCTGCTGGGAGTCATGACTGCCCGGCATTACCTGGGGCCTGGTCTTCTTCTCTTTTGGATACCTGAACACTCCTGGTCTCTACCTCTTCTGCATGCTGAACTCACTGCAAGGTCTGTCACCATCTCTGGGTTTTTATTACTGGGTTTTTAGTAACACTGTTTATCTGCATCTAAAGCTCAGTTTTTAAAGCCTTACGATGTAACTACAGTCCAACGGCTCATGGTTTGCCAGACACCAAATATTTGAACTGGTCAAAAAGGAATCACTCTGAGGCTAACAAACATATGAATGGGTACATGAAGGTGAGAATCATACATTTTTCATAGCAAGCAATACAAACCATGCAGCAGTGCATTAATGACTAACCTCGTGCTTGAGACGAATCATCTCAGGTGTTCTCCTGACTGATGTTTGGTCTGTTTTCAGCATCTTTTTCCTGCCATGCGATTGTATTTGTCTTTGCCCTCTCTTAGCGTTCTCGTGTTTATATTATCCTAACCATAGCTCTGTAGCTGGCCACCACGTAGCACACCATGATATACCAGCTAGCTCAACTTCATTAACCCTACAAATGTTGCTGCTGTTTAGTTGCTTTTCTTCATTTATGTCCAAAGTGACAGCTGAACTGCACATTTTAATTTTTCAGAAATCCCTCAGTCAGAACATGCTATATCATCTTTAAACGGAAACTAGAGAGCTAACTTTCTGCTAACTTCCAACTCCATTAAACTTCATAAATCCTGTTTTTTACAGACATCTGGATGTTAAATTTTATTGTTAAACCAACCACATTTATCATTTGATTAAAGATGAATAGATAGTTTTTAACTCTGTTTTTTTGAGTTTGGGAAAAGGAGGAGTTTGAACCCGGAAACAGATAATGACATCGGACTTAGGAGTGGGATAACATTGTTTCCAATGCCTTTCTGTTTAAGGGAAAGCACTTTCTATTATACATGGTGCTTGAGTTTTTTATAAGAGAGAAAACAAATATGCTCAAATGATAAGTCTTGCGTCTCTCCTGAGCTTCATGCTCTAGTTAGTGTGTTTTTCTAAATTCTAGATTTATAGACTTCATTTTCCTTTTGTACTCACTCAATAAATGACTAACTTTAGGTTTAACGCACTCTGTCTCCACATGGCTGCATTTTGGTGCTTCACAACCTACAATCTGCACCTCCTGCAGATTCTGACACACAGATAATTTAATACTTTCATTTTCAAATGTGCATACTCATTGCATCTCCAGTACACAGCCTAAACAGTTGTTTCTCTCGCTCTCTTGTGCCATGCAGGTTTCTTCATCTTCCTGTGGTTTATGATGTCACTGAAAAAGGCTAAAACCGCAGTTACTAAGACAAGCAGTGAAACACGTAGCACCAGCACCTAGCTTACACACAACTACCAATACCTCAAGAAGTGCCTTTGTGTGTGTTTTTGGAATGTATAATGTAATATAAACCTAGAAACATTCTTTATTTTTAAGCTCAGGTATAACACAATGTATAAGATAAGACAACGACTGAGACTAAAGAATGTATGTGAATGTATTAAGTGTGAAGATTTTAAAAGTTCCACTTTAGTTTGAAGTTTTCTTTGTATTTCAATAAACAAAATGTTTGTGGCAAGGGGTTTATCTTTCCACCAGAGCATGTAAGATATGATAACGCATTTTTACATTTTTCACTGTTGGGGCACTTCTGAGAGTGAAAATTGAAATAATGATGCAGTAAAGAAAGTCCAGAAAAAGTGGAAGACAGACAGTAGATCAACTGTCTCTTCTCCACCTGCTTTCAGAGATCAGAGGTAAAACAACAGAAAATTGCTGTTTTGTCACATATTCACCAGTCTGCATATCCGATCTAGGTTTTAAATGAAACTCATCTTGCATTAGTTTAGTTTTTTAAGGCGCTGTTATGTTGACTGCACATACAGTGTTTAGCTTTATTGTAACTGAACTGGTTTGAAAATTATTTTATATTAAAGCACATTGTGAATCACTAAAGGCTGTGGTGTCACTAATAACAGTAAAGGCTGCCTTATTGCAAATGATTTTTTACTTGCACATGTATTTTCTGGTATCATTCCAGGAAAAATAAATAAACAGGGTTTCTTTATAGCTGATGTTTTTTTAAAATATTTTTGGAATTAAACTGAATTTTACTTTCACCCTATAGACATTTACGAGTAATGGGCATTCCAAAGGGAAAATCTCAGTTTTGTTCAGTATCATTATCATATGGTAAATCATAGTTTAAATATCAAAAGTGAACAATTTAATGTCTACAACACCAAATATCAGAAAAAAAGCAGTGGCATATTAGTGACATATTTTTTGTCCTTGTCCCAGTTCAATATCTCATGCGCCTCCACCCTATCCCTAACATCACACCAACCCTCTACATGTCCTCATTCACTGCATCCATGAATCTTGTTTGTGGTTTTCCTCTTTTCCTCCTACCTGGCAGCTTCATATTCAACCTCTTTTTTCCACTATATCCACTACCTCTCCTCTGTACATGTCAAAACCATCTCAACCTTGCCTTTCTAACTTTGTCTCCAAACTGGTTAACCTGAGTTGTCACTCTGATGTACTCCTGTGTTATACTCATTTTGAATTCGGTCCATCCTGGTCACTCCACACACCCCAAAAAAATCTTCCTGTCTACTTCTGGCTACTGTCTTTTTTTCAGAACTGCTGCATCCAAACCATACATCACAGCAGGTCTCACGACTATCTTGTAACCTTCCCTTTCACCCTTTTTCACTATTGGTGCTGCCCTTATTTCACAAATCACCCCAGACACTCTCCACCCACTTCAGCCTGCCTGCACACTCTTCTTCAATTTTCTTGTGTGCTGTTTGTTGCTTTGGATGATTGACCCAGGTATTCAAACTGATCTACTTTTGCTATTTCTGCTCCTTACAGCTTTACTGTAACTGTGTGGGCACATCCACTTGAGATACATGCGGGATAAGTCTGGGTTTGCGTGGCCCACATAGATTCAGAGTTCATCTGGACCGACCCACTTTGGGCCTGCACCTTTTTTGATGGAACATATTATTAAATAGGAAAAGGTCACTTAACTGTGACCAGCTTGTTACTGCATCTGCTTTTAATCAGTCTTCAATAGCAAAATATTTCAATGAAATCACCAGGAAACCATTTCTTTTTCCTTGTCCCTAGTCATCCTATTTTTACTCTAAATAGATGAAATGACACAAACACACACAGTCATTAAAGGCATGCAGGGTAGAGACACTTCAGATTTGTCCAGTAGCCTTTAGTATGAAGCTTTAGTTTAGGGTATTGACAATGTCAGGTTTCATCACCTCACAGCATGACTTTGTTGTTCATGATTTGCAATGCAAATCAAGGTTTTTATGCAAAATGCAAAACTTTTGCACCAGCCCCCATCATGTACACTTTCTACAGAGGCACCATCGAGAGCATCCTGTCGAGCTGCATCACTGTGTGGTTTGGAGCCTGCAATGCGTCCTGTCATAGAACCATCCAACGCATAGTGAGAGCTGCAGAGAGGATCATTGGTGTCTCTCTCCCCTCCCTCCAGGACATTTACAGCACCCGTCTCACTAAAAAAGCCCTTTGCATAGCGGCTGATCCCACGCACCCTATGCAAAGCTTCTTCAAGCTGCTGCCGTCAGGGAGGAGACTGCGGAGTCTCCAGGCCAGGACCAGCAGACTGAAGGACAGCTTCATCCATCAGGCTGTCAGGAAGCTTAACTCCCTCCCGATTCTGCCCCTCTCCCTCTCTCTCTCCACGGTCTCACTGAACTCTGTCACACACACACACACACACACACACACTCTCTGACTCACTCACTGGCCTGCACCAGTTATTAGTCACTTTGTGGAGCATTGGACTGCCATTACCTCATAAGACTTTGTTGTTACACTGTCTCCTACCGTACATTACCAAATCTCCATTTGCACTATTTGCCTATTTGCACTACCTTGCCTGGTTTACACTCAATGTCATTTACCCTTACCTGAATATTGTATATTGTATAGCTTTTTTTTGTTATATGTAAAATTGTACTGTATTTATTTAAATTTTTACTTTTTAATTATTTTACTTGCATTTTTAACCACTCTCTTATATTTAAATGTTCATTTGGGTTTGAGAGTAACGAAATTTCTATTCTCTGTATGTCCTGTACATGTGGCAGAATTGACAAATAAAGTTGACTTTGACTTTGACTTTAACATGAAGCTGTGAAATTAGATACAGCTATTTTCTAACAGACTTTAACTTTGAATTCCATTCTTGTAACAATGGGAGAAAATTCCAATGCATACATAAATTGTTCAGCTTTCTATTTTTGAAATCAGAATTTGAATCAGTTTTATTGCCAATTTTATACACAAATAAGGTATATGTCACAATTTCATGGTACTACTGCTTTCTATTGTCCACAGTGATATTGCAATTTGACCTGCTTTAAGGGAAAATGTAGCTTCAAAAGAATGTGTTTTAGTGCTGAACATGTGAACAGTGTTCAATATAATAGTTTCAGTGACATCATTCGGTATTTGCTGCATGCTCAGTAGTGTCAAGGAAGGTAAGAAATGTATTTTTAGCTTTCTTGCTAGTTGATACTTCCTCTTTCTTACTTACTCAGAATGTCATTTACATGTTTCATCAACTTCCTTTGCAACTCTTCAAATTCAGCTCTTTTTTCCCCCCTGCTGTCACTTCTGCTGTGTTCTCTGTCCTCAGAAGAACTGATTTCCGAAGCAACATGCAAAGGTAGGCTACGCTTTGGTTCACTTTAAAAAACATTAAACTTTTTGTGTTGATGCTAATAACAAGGGTTAAAAATAATATATATATATATATATCATTTTTATCATTTTTAACCCTTGTTATTAGCATCAACATACATTTAAACCTTTTTTAATGTGCACATTTTATTTCAATGTATTCATAAGGATTATTTGTAGTAGTACTAATAGTACAAGTAGGAGGAGAAGAAGTTAGTTTTATTTTATTGTTAGTTTTATTTCTATATCTGTGTTTTTTATAAGTTGCAGTCTCTAAAACTCAACATCTTTATGTAGAAAACATCTTGTGGAGTAGCACTGTGACTGACGAGTCTTCAGGGTGATAGTGTGAGAGTTTTGGTGGCTGTCTCAATATCTCTGCATTGGCTAAAGCTCTTACTTTATCAAATAGACCATAATGATAATTTAGCTTTAAATATCTTTGTAGTATTTGAATTTAAAATTGTTTAACAGTATAACATTAAATCTTTCTGTGTGCTACAGTACAATGTAAGATGCTCACATGTGTCCAGTGAGACAAATTAGAACATGTCAGCCTGTTAGTCGTTTACAATCAGTTTGCTGAATTGTTATAAACAGTGTTGATACTGATAACATGTAATACGTTCTGGTCTGTTACATTTTCAGTGCATTCATTACTCATACTGCATTCCAATATTGAATATAAGACGTGTGAACATTCCATGAATTATTAGGCCTACTTTTAGTGGAAATGCAAAAGTAGCACTAATATTTAAGAATGAAAACAAAGAATTAGGGATCACAAGAATAGACATGTAAGGTATGGGGTGACCATACATCAAAGGAACATTGACTTTCAGTTTGAAACAGGAACAAGAGCCGTTTCCAGTGTTCTAATTATCCATCCATACCGCGTGACCACCTCTTATGGCTCAGCTATGTGGTTATATTGCTCTGTACCAACTTAATTCTTGCTTTTCTCCAATCATAAATTCTATAAGACAGTAAATTGTAACAGTTTTTCACTCCCCATACTGTACACTCAAATTTCCTTTTTAGTCAATTAGAAACATTAAATGCGGTGGGAATGCCTTTCTGTCTACCTTCAGCAAAATGGCAACAAAATAAATAACATAATGCTTGAATAGCATTATGTTTAGCATTATGTTTAGCTAATGCTAATCTAAATGAATCAACCAATTTGAATCAGAAAGGAACTTTGACAACATTTGACTGAAAAGGAGAGATTTTTTTTCCTTCTAAATGTGAGAGTCTCTTCACAGGAAGAAGAGCTGGTTATTCTGGTGGCTGATGTCTTTTGTGTCTTATGACATGCTTTCTCAGAATTGTGTGTCAGGACAGGGTTCCTGTGAGACTAAATGCAGTATAACATCTAACATAGGTAAGTTGTTAACTGCTGTAAGAAAAGAATTACTTTAATCTGGGGACAGCGGACAATTTAGATTGTAACCCAAGAAACAAAACCCGGTTGTGAGATACTTTTTCTTTTTGCTTTTTATGAGTTTTTTTAAAGTAAACTGTCAGACATAAAATGTTACATCCCTTTAAATCACTTTACTACATTTTAAGGCTGTGGTAGAATATAAGTAGGAGTAGAAGGTAGGAGAGTAGGAATAGGAGCGAAATAAACAAATGTAGCTAAAAGACTGACAGAAAACAAGCTGTGTTTACTTTCTACTCCTACTTCTATTCTACCACAGCCCTAAAATGTCAGACATAAAATGTTATATCCCTTTAAATCACTTTACTACATTTTAGAAGAAAGCAGTCAATCCTCATTTAAATGTTCTTTAAATTTGAACAAAATGAAAACTAAAAGACTTTCAAATCACATGAGCCAATATTTTATTCACAACAGAACATAAATAACATAACATGTTTAAAATGAGAAATTTTACAATTTTAATCACAAAATTAGCTCATTTCAAATTTGATGCTTGTTACAGGACATGTTTACCATAGCGTAGCATCTGCTCTTCTTTTCAAAACAGTTTGAAGACATCTGGACATCGAGGTTTTGAGTTTCGGGGGTTTTGGTGTGGGAATTTGGTCCCCTTCTTGCCTGATATAGGTTTCCATTTGCTGAAGAGTTCGTGGTCATCTTTAATGTAGCTTTTATTTAATGATGCACCAAATGTTCTCTATAGGTGAAAGATCTGGACTGCAGGCGTGGCAATTCAGCACCCAGACTCTTCTCTGATGAAGCCATGCTGTTGTAATAGTGGCAGTATGAGGTTTTGCAATGTCCTGCTGAAATACAAAAGGCCTTCACTGAAAGGGATCATATGTTGCTCTAAAACCTTAATGTATTTTATTTTATAAATCTTTTTGTGAGGATTTTGTTCATACACAAAAAAAAACATATTGCAGATGACAATTCCAGTGTCCTTGGCTCAACAGACATTATATTGCATTTGCAATATTAGAAGTCTGTTGACAATGGTAAAATCATTTCTGGTGATGCATTTATTCCAACCCATATCATCAAAGATGCTGGCTTTTGAACTGAAAGCTGATAACACGCTGGAAGGTCTCCCTCCTCTTTAGCCTGGAGGACAAGGCATCTGTGATTGCAAACAAGGATGTCAAATCTGGACTCATCTGGCCATAGAAAACTTTTCCATTTTGAAACAGTACATTTCAAATGACTCTTGGCTCAATAATCTCGCCTCTCAACCATGTTCAAATATGGCTTCCTTTCTGTATGACAGAGCTTTAGTTAGCGTCTGCAGATGTCATATCAGATTGTGTTAATCAACAGTGGTTTTCTGGGCCCCTTAGTAATGTCAGTGACACAATCATGCCGATGAGTGATGCAGTGTTGTCTGCCCGAAGACCACAGGCATTTAATAAAAATCTTCAGTCTTGTCCTTTACTCACAGAGACTGTAACAGCAACAATGTAAAAGACTGTTACAGACACATCTCCAGTTTCTCTGGAATCTTTGGATGATGTCATGCACTGTAGATGATGAAAGTTGCAAACCCTTTGCAATTTGATGTTGAGGAACATTTCAAGTATTCCTCAGTCTTTTCACGTACTCTTCCACAGATTGGAGAGCCTATGCCCATCTTTTCTTCTGAGAGACTTCCTCTCTAAGACCCTTTTATAGCTTATTATGCTAGATGTTCTCCCAGCTTAAACTTTTTGATCTTTCTTGCTTTTTCAGCCATTTGTTGTGTGCATGCCAATTTTTTGTGACATGTAGCAAGCCTCAAGTTTTTATTTTCTGTTGTAAAAAAATATTAGCTTGTTTGATTTGAAAGTCTTTTGGTTCTCATTTTTGTCAAAATTTAATGAACATTGTTACTTTTCTGGAATTCAGGTTTTATATATTATAAGTTGTTTTGAACAGCCATTTTTCTTCTATGGTGATATTGCATTTAAAAATGAACCTCTCATCCCTGCCTCTCACATCTCCATTTCCCTATGTCTTCATAACGAAATATGAAGTTGTATAATGGCTGTTTTGAGATTAAACTTTCATACATTCTGGGCACATGTGGGTGTTTTAATGAAACTTTACAAGGGTACAATGTGTGTTCTTCCATTTTCTCTACAGGTCGTACTCATACCGAGTGTTGTATGAATTATACAGACAATGTTTTGAGACGTGGAAACCTCGCTGACACTATGACGTAAACATTTTAATTATTACACAAAATTTTCAGTAATTAAAGCCAAGATTTCAATTTTGTGTGAATTTTTTGTGTTTATGAATTATTTTGAAAAAAATTACATTAATGAAACAATGTAAATCGTTAATATTGTTAATATTTTCCTATCCTCATCCCCAAGAGCCATTAGGACTCTCGAAAGTGTTCTAGAGAGAACAGAAGTGAAAGTGACCATGCAAGTATGTGTCAAGACTTTTGTGGCGCTTCTGCACAGACCCAATGATACCTTTGGAGGCCTTAGAATTTATGCTGATGACACACAGGTAAAAAACAAAAAAACAAAAAAACAAAATCAGCTGATCCTATTGAACAATAGTTTGTAGTCAGACTCAAATTGTAGCCAGAAATACCTACCAACTAGTGATGTACTGAACTGATATTTGGATCCAATATTGAGGTTAGGTCAGATATTGGTTAGGACCTGCTTTTTTAAAGTCTGATACATTGTAATCAGTCTAATGTTGTTCTGTTCAAGGTAATTAAAGTGAACTTAATTACCTTGAACAGGTAATTAACTCATTGTAAAAGAGGAAATAGTGGAAATAAATGTCAAAACTCGGAAAGCCTTTATTAAATTTATGACAACATCTTGCCATTACCTTGAGTAATATTGTTTTACTCCACTTCTATTTGTCAGCTCAAATGTGCAAGGAAGTGATGAAAATTTTAGCTTTCGTTTCATTACACATTGCTTATTTCACTGAAGTTTGTGGGCATTAGTTTATGCGCAGATTGACGTCTGGATAGTTATAAATTATAATTATATCATCACTTTTAAATTTAGTTCACTTTCCCAACAGCAACACCGTGAGATCAACATCTTTTATTTACAATGTCAATAGCAAGAGTTGCATTATGTTACTTCTATTCACATGCAGTTGTTCTCTTTCTCTTTCTTGGCATGTTGATGCTGATACAGGTAACACCAGATGTGCCTCTTCTCAACAGTAAAGTGAGTGTCCAGCTGCCAAGAGAACTGGGTGCTGGACCGAATAACAAGATTGTGTTCTGCATGTTTAAATGGCCTGGAACAAAGAAGGTTATAAACTACATCTTCTTATATAACAATATGTAGGAAAAGGATTTGGTGAGCTATAGAACGATAGGATTTTTGCCAATTTTGTATTTACACATTCAATTTAAACTACTGCTCATGGAGCTCGTGGGTTTTGCTTGTTTTAGTCTAATAAGATAACATTTGGGTTTCAGGTTATGTTTTTTCTTATTTTTACCACTTGTTATGAAATGTACCGTTGTTTATTTTCACATCATTATAAAAGCTTTTTCATTATGATGTCATGGTCCTGGGTCTGGTGACCCAGTGTTTTTTTAATTGTTAAGATTCTATGATTTAGTGTTTTTTCATGGTTTAGCTTTGTATTTCTAGCTAATTTAGTCATTCTATAGTGTTTTTGGTGATTTCTAGTCTTCTAGTTTTGTTACTGTGCCTCCCTTGTGTCCCTTGTGTTATATGTAGTCTCTATTTCCGTGTATTTTCTGTTTTACTTTGGCAGTCCTGTGTCCTGTGTTAGAGTATTCTGTTTTGCTTTCTCCCTGTCTCATTTGTCAGATTAGGTTCAACTGTGTGTCCGTTCTGTTACGTATTCCCTTGTTAGCCTCTGTATTTATTATGTATTGACCTTTGTTCCTCATCGGGTCATTCCTGCCTTTTGTTTTGTAGTGTTTTGCAGTGGTCGGGTCGTAGTGTCACGTCTGCAGAGGCAGACGATTAGGAGAGGCTGAGATATGGGACTGTCAAAGTAAAACAAGAACTAAATGAACATAGAGACAAGTGTTACTAGACATAACACAAGGAACACGAGGGAGGCACAGTAACAAAACCTAAAGATTAGAAATCACTAAAAACACCAAAAGAGCTAGAAATACAAAACTAAACCATGAAAAACCACTAAATCACAGAATCTTAATAATCAAATAACATAAACAATGGGTCTCTAAACCCAGGGTCATGACATATGAACATCAAATCTACATGTCCTTAACAATGGAGTAGTGTATACACATGGCATACAGTTCAACAATCAGATTTTAAAAACCCATCCTAACAAGCCTAACAAACTTACTTATACCAGCTACACCTAACGGCCACAAAATTAAACCCTCCCAGCTTCTAAGTTTGCTGGATGCTTGAATAATTTGTCCAGGGTGGAATTTCTACTCTTTAGCACAGTGTCATTATTTTATTAACAAATAAAATGTAAATTAGTACACATATTTTTGAAGGAAGCTGGGTACACAAGGAAAGAATAATCACATGTTTTAACTAAATGTAAATTACTTGAATATCAAACAGTGGATCTAGATAACTGAGTAGTGTTTTCTCTGAAAATAATAATAAAACTGTCTTTGCAAAACTGTTAAACCAGCTGACGATTCTGAATTTTATTGTAGAGAGTTTTTGAAAGCCAACATGAAGTATATGATCAAACACTGGTTGGTCTGAGTGTGCAGGACAAGAAGATATCAGGACTGCAGGAGCGCATCAACATTACGATGGAGTTTACCAAGGATATCAATGTAACTATCCTTTTTTGATCGTTTATTTCAGTCCTACAACCTGTAACTTTATTGCATAATTAATTGATACATATGATATGCTGTACATTTTGTACAAACATGAAATATTTTTGTGTCATAGGAAACTCAAAAACCCTCGTGTCATTTCTTTGATTATTCAACATGCAGTAAGTAACAAGCATCACATCTGTCATGAACAGTAGTGTACACTGCTCAAAAAATAAATAAAGGAACACTTTTTAATCAGAGTACAGCATCAAGTCAGTTAAACTTATGGGCTATTGGTGTGGTCAACTAGGTAGCTGTCAGGAGTTTTCCTGTTATGCAACT
This sequence comes from Oreochromis aureus, assembly GCF_013358895.1. Taxonomy (NCBI): domain Eukaryota; kingdom Metazoa; phylum Chordata; class Actinopteri; order Cichliformes; family Cichlidae; genus Oreochromis; species Oreochromis aureus. Next base: position 37,525,118 of record NC_052942.1, on the reverse strand, counting down.
CAGGTCAGAATAAAACGCTCAGACAGGTTAACGTGTACACGGGGAGACTCAGAGAGACTCTCCGCTGCAGCAAAAAGAAGCAGTCTTTTATTAAAAGCACATACAGGAAGAGATACAGGAAGAGATAAAATAGCTGCTGCGTGCAGGCTTCCCGTGGAGTACAGAGTGTAACTTCCCCATTTAGGAGTCTGCACAAAGTGTGACTTACTGAAAGAGCAAACATAAACATAAAGAGCAAAAGATAAAGTAATAAAATAAAATTATAATAAAAATCCCCAAATCCTGAAATCTTTTGACAGTAGCAGAGGGGGCTGTAAACCAGTTGTAGATAATTTGGCGTTAATAAAATTAATACCAGGTGCATAGATGGATAATAATGAGACAACCCCCAAAACAGGAAATGTTTTTACAGCTGGTGGACACTGATATCTTTCCATCTTCATCTATTCTGACTGTTTTTTCATTAGTTTTGCATTTGACTGGGATCATTGTCATTACCGGTAACATGAGGAGATACATGAACCCTACAAAGTTTGCAGGGGCAGTCAAACTCCTCCAAGATGGCACATCAAGACGTGTAACTGCCAGAAGGTCTGCTATGTCTCCCAACACACTCTCAAGAGCATAAAAGAGATTCTAGGAGGCAGGAGGTTACTTTAGGAGAGCTGGACAAGACTGTCCTTAACCCATAAGTACCACCAATGTCCTTTGTGTAAGGAAGAACAGGAAGAGCACAGCTAGAGGCCTACAAAATGACCTCCAGCAGACCCGACATCCTCAAGTAGGCTCATTGATTCCTTGGTCCAGATCTGGGAGGAGATCTCCAGCAACACCATTCACAGTCTCATTAGGAGCATGCCCCAGCGTTGTCAGGCAAGCACACAAGCACGCGAACTACTGAGTACCATTTTGAATTGCTGAAATGGAATTGAGCCCACTGTAGGTTTATATTTCCCTTTCTATCAATACATGTGGAATCTGTTCATTCTTAACACATTACCCAGTTGATATCATTGTAGACAACCAGCGTGATTCTTTTCCCCCTCAAACTCTGATCTGTTTTTAAAGTGTTCCTTTAATCTTTTTTGAGCAGCAAGACACCGATTTCTTTCATAAGTTGGACTCAGTGGGGTTTGTGTTTTCACTCAGGGCCCCGAAACTGAGTTTATGTTCAGAAATGTGATCTTTTGCTTAAGGGATCTGTTTGTTTTGCTTACCAGATTTTAGTGAGGATGGCTGCCTCACACACTGGACACGTGGCCAGACTAACATCACCTGTTCCTGTAACCACCTCACATACTTTGGTATCCTCATAGTAAGACTGGACTCATTCATTATATAAAGAGGAATTCAGTGAACTGAAAAACAAAGTATAAATACAACATCCTGTAAAGAATTTGAGAGCTCTCTTGTCCTTCTGTCTGTCCATCTCATCTCACCTATGTCAACAAACACTTATCTGAACTGCTTCAGACTTTGCAGCTGAATTTCTGGGGTCTTGAGTTAACGTGTTACTGAGCTGAATGTCCATCAGATGAGTGGTTCTCATATTAGTCGGTTTTAAAAAAAAAAGGCAGCCATTTTCTGTCAATTGGTTTTCCCCTAGATGATCTATTCCTGGCACTCCATGCTTGGGAGGGGCCCATTAACACACAAACATGTTTTTTGGCTATCTTCACAAGGACATGCCAGACCATTACTCACTCTACCTTAATTCTGCCTCAAACCTTCAAACAGCCTTGTCAAGTGGTGTGGGGCAAAAGAGAGCAAGCTTTAAAAAAAAAACAGCAAAATTTAGTGTTTTAGATTTCTTTTTTAGATCTTAGATCCTCAGTTTCCTTTATCAGAAATGGTGATGAACTCCTAATAAACCCATAAGGTTGCACAGCTACACACACACACACACACACACACACACACACACACACACACACACACACACACACACACACACACACACACACACACACACATACAAACATTCAGGAAGTCCATCTTCTTAGCTACTCTCTTTTTAAAACAACAGACTCTCTGCATGTGATATAAATTTATAAATTAAAGTGACTAAAACACGGGTAACTGTGCGCTCATTGTATTAGTACAACTAAAGAAAGAAAAAACCAAAAGCATCTTTTATATGTTAGCAAATCTCTTTATCCCCGCAATACTGAATCCTGCCTACAAGGATTCAGTAAGGACCTTTTAAAGGTTTTCAGGTCAAGTACAATGTCCCATGTGAAATCAAGCGCATGCATTATCAGTAGTTATTTATCCCAAATCCTTAAACCTAACCGGTGTGCGAAAGTAAACGATGTAGTTTGCTCTTTGCATGCAAAGAAAAGAAACATTTTTGCCATGTTACTGCACAGTTTATATAGCCTACACATTCATTGAATGTAAAAATTATGCATGCAAATATAATAACAAATATGATTTGTTATAATTGTAGATACATTAGTTGTGCATATCCTTCTTTTTCTTCTTTTCAGTTTGGTGTCATTCTTGATGGTGCCACCAGATGACACCAAACTGAAAAGATTTCTTGTACAGAATGTGTTCTACCTTCACCTGCTCTGCTCAACTTGTTTTCATTCAAATTACCATCCTTCCCTGATCAGAGCATGGGAATGTTACATGCAGCCCAACTGCTAAGGGCACACTTAAGAGCTATCTGTCTGACTTGCGGCATAGCTCATCATTGCACTCTATTCCTTTATTCCTCTGACCACCCTTGAAAACACTGCAGCTAAAACTGTCCACACACACACACAGGAAGTGTTTGCACTACTCACACACACAGGAAGTGTACAGTGCTGTCTGTTATTGCATGCCTTTCCTGTATTGCTGCTATGTTGTATTGGTTTTCATGTTAACTGTTTGTGTGTGGTGCTCGTGCTTACTTACCTATCGTTTGCCTACCTTAATTCTGTGTATTTCATTGCATACTGTTGTTATGTTATGCTTGTTATGACTGTATGTTGCATATTTACTTAATCCTTTATTTTATTTTTCAGTTGTATTCAGCTGTTCTTTTAACTCTCTTTTTAGCCCTTCCCCCATTTTCTTCAACTGACTTGTACCATTAAAAATAACAAGCATACTTATTAACTTAATGGGTTAAAGTTAAAGTTACATTTACAGTGTAAAAAAATAATAATAAGTAAGAAAGTATTTGCTTCTGGAATGTGACTAATTGTTATAATACAAAAAGTGAAAGATTATATAAACATGTGTTTTCTCCACAGATACCTGATCATTCCATCACAAAAAAAGACCAAGAGATTTTAACACACATTACTGTGATTGGCTGTAGTATTTCCCTTTTTGGTTCGGTCATAGCCATTTTGCTCTTTATTGCAAACAGGTAATAAATTCATTTTTCATATTCTTCCCATCTTCATCAGTCCTTCCACTCCTTTTTAGTACCTCCTGTAATCTGATTTGCCTCAGTTCCTGTCCTCTTTTTCTGAATCATCCCTCCTTTCTATCACAATCTCTCTTACAGCAAATGCTCTCTTTATTCTGTACTTATCGCTTCATCTTTTCTTTCTTCTCTTTTTACGGCCTACTATTTCTCCAGTTGTGATACAGTATGTTAGTTATAACACATCACTTCTCTGTGTGACAGAAAACTCAGACAAGATGTCTCTATGAAGGTCCACATCAACCTTGTAATTGCCCTGATGCTCCTCAACCTGCACTTCCTGCCCAATCAGGCAGTGGCAGCAGGGTCCTCCTCTGGACTTTGCTTATACATGGCTCTTTTACTTCATTATTCCCTGCTGGCCACTTTCAGCTGGATGGCCTTGGAAGGTTTCCACTTATATCTTCTCTTAGTCAAAGTCTTCAACATCTATGTCAAGAAATACCTGCTCAAACTCAGCATGGTGGGATGGGGTAAGTGGAATCGATTAGTCAGGAACCTGTCATTATCAATCTGGAAATGGTATGGTGAATAATCTTTTTTTATTGGCTCCAGGTTTCCCTGCAGTGATTGTGTCAGTGGTGGTGATCATAGACAGAAAGTTTTATGGTCAGGTTGCTCTGGAAACATCTAACTCTACAATGTAAGATTTGCTAGCATGTAAATTCAGGAATAGTATTTTACATTTACTTATTTACTTATTAATTGTTTTACACATGAGTTTTTGTTTACATGCATGTTTATTTTTTTTAAGGGAGAAGCAGAAAGCTTCATTTCACCAAGCATCTAACTTGCTAAAATTGAAACATTATTTCCTTTGTAGCCCTGGGGATGCTTTTACTACATAGATCTGCATTAATGTGTCTTTTACAGAACACATTGTTGATTTTTCAGTTTGTGAGGTTAAAACATTACCTGATCTTTTTTTAATAGATGCTATATAACCAATTACCATGTGAAAATATGGACTACAGTGGGACTGTTCAGCTTGGTGTTCCTCTTTAATGTAATCATGTTTGGGGTGACAGTCAGACGTGTTTTGATTCTCCACCACACCAGAGAGGTAATTCTGTAGTCTTAAAAGAAATATTTAAGTAGTAATCCATCAGTGTATCCATTGGAAACCCAAAACCAGCAATGAAGTTTTTTTTTATGACAATTCAAGGTCTCAAATTTAACATTGTCTGTAACGTGCTATGTCATTTTATATTTGGCAAATCAGTTTGGGCAGAATAACCTTGAGAAAGCAAAGAAAGACATTTGCTCCCTGGCTGGAGTCATGACTCTGCTCGGCATTACCTGGGGTCTGCTCTTTTTCTCATTTGGCCTCCTGACCACTCCTGTCCTCTACCTCTTCTGCATCTTGAACTCACTGCAAGGTCTGTAAACACACACACACACAATCATAGCGACAGAGGTGACAATGTGGATTGCGCCCATAGAAAAACTGTGATTAAAGTCTCTAGAAACTAGACATATTGCCATTTTCACAGTTTATTTATTCAACAAACAGGGTTCTCAGTCGTATGTGCTAAATCTCGCTTTGTGGAAGTGCATGTTGCTATCTTAGAAGATAGAGTTCTGATCCCAGACTGTGGAGATATGGGACTGCCACTGGTTGCAGAATCTCATCTCAATATCTCTGTTCCTTGACACGGATGAAACTGATGACAAGGTTGCTTTTCTAGTAAAGGAGCTGCTGCTGCCTCACACCATCACGCTGATTCCACCAAACACTGTCACCCATCGTGCAGCAATCAGCACATCATTCTTTGTGTTTGCTCCACACTTTCACTCCATGCCTTAGGCAGATTCAGGACACATTGCTGAACAGAACATTCCTCTGCATGTTCAGGTTCTAGTGCAGATGTTGATGACATCAGCTTAAACTGGCCGGACTGTGAAGTTCAGTCATATTAAGCCCTGTGAGACTGGTTCAGGATTGTCTGAGGACAGAGTTGTCAGCCTTATTGTCCTTCAAACCTTGACTTGAAAGTCTGCCTGCAGGTCCCAAGTGCTGACAGAATGAGGAAACAGTCTTTTTTTGGTGTCATCTTCTTTGGACGCCCACTTTGTTGGTATTGACAGAGAAAATTTGTCAAGTTTTTTTTATGGGTGGACACACATACTCAACTCTGCTGCTTAATACACAAATGCATTTTCCTTATAGATACCATTTAAGGGGAAATAATAGTATAAGATTTATTGCCAAGAAGTGTTATTACAACAAAGAAATAATAGAGCAAATATATAGTCTTTGTTTGTCCTTAAGGGTCAGGTCCTTGCTCAGAGGCCGGAGAGATCCTTAGTAGATGTATGCCCGGCCAGGATTCTAATTAAATCTACAACAAAAATTTTTGTACTAAAAAACAAAAAAAGTCATGTAATGAAGATCCTTCTCCATATAAATTACATTTACATAACATTAAAAAAGAAAATCTCATGACCTATCAGTTGATTAGAGTTAAAAGGTTAAGTGAGCAATAAAGGATTTAAAATATATTAAAAGATAAGCCACAGCATTCATAAGTTTAGGGCACGCATTGCTCAGTAGGTAGAGTGGTGGCCCCCATAATCGGAAGGGCGGGGGTTCGAATCCAGTGAACGGCTACTCTGAGGTGCCCCTGGGCAAGGTACCACTGCTTCACTGAGTGAATGGGTCAAACGCAGAGAGAGTGATTTCCCCATGGGGATCAATAAAATATACATTATTATTAAACAGCTGCTGTGTAATAATAGACTGTCAAAGTGTCGTTGCTTTCCATTATAGGGGAGACATGAACTCTCTCTTCTGCCTAATGAGGACAAACAAACTATTTAAGATTTTTGTTAAAAATCTGTTTATGTTGAGTAAAAGACAGGTAAGATTTTGTGTTGGATATGGATACACAGTGACGCATCTGTGACGCATCTGTGTCAAATCTCTGTCAAGTGACAGAGATTTGACACAGATGCATTATTAGCACCATTTTCATGAACTCATCCGTTTCGTTTCTAAGCCTGTACATCTCTCTCTCTCTCCTTTATGTCTGCAGGTTTCTTCATCTTCCTTTGGTTTGTGATGTCACTGAGAAAGGCTAAAACCTCGGCTACTAAGATGAGCAGTGAAACACGCAGCACTAACAGCTAGTAGCAACACCTCCATAAGAATCTATGTGTGTTGGTATAATTCATATTGTAATACAGTGACAACATGATTATTTCTTCTTTAAATCATGATATTTATTTATAGAACAGCACAGCAGAGAAGGCAGCTGAGTGAGTGTGAGCATTAATGTTATGTTTGAAGTTTTATCGATGAAATACATGGCGTAAAACATTTGTGGTAAGGAATTAATCTCTCCTACGAGCAACTTAGAGGATGGTTTCCCTATGCATTGTAAACTTTTCCATATTTGAGCACAGTATTCTGCCTAAAGTCAGTTATTTACATACATGCATTTATAGAATGTTTTATATTTTGATATTTATTCAGTTTTTATCTTGGTTATAATTTCTTATTATTTTAATGTATATAAACATTATATTTTTTTAGTGCAAATTTGTATCTGAACATATATTCTTGCATACCTTGAGTGTCAGTATTAAAAGTAGGGATGCAACGATACCAATTTTTTCAAACCGATCCGATACCGATACTTGGATCTGAGTACTTGCCGATACCGAGTACAAAATCCGATACTTCTACCACACACAAGTTAAACTTAACCAGTAGTAAAGAAACGACCCCACACAACTCTTTAACACAAACGAAACGTTTACTGAACGTGAGGGCAGAGACAAATACTGTACAACACATCCCTTTTTAAACTCAAATGATATTCCAATTCCTTAACCAAATGAAATACAATGTATAAATGAAATAATTCCTTTCAAATTATATTAAACAACCCAACTTATGTTATCACCTTTTTGTAAGTGACTCACTAATATACACTCCAAAACACGTTATATAACTCCACTAAACATACAATATTCACACATGGGCCCCACACACACTCACATTCACACTTGTTGCAGGCCTGTTTGCTGCTCACGCTGGACGATGGAGAAAAAATCCTCTTCTCCCCAGTAAGAGCACAAAAGTCTGACTTACAGTTCCGTTGCTCGGTAGATCGCCGTTCACCAGTCCCACACTAAATCCACTCCCTGCGGACCCGATGCTGTCTCTGCTACAGCACGTTAGCCCGTCACTGTCCAGCTCTCCGACAGTCCATAGCGGCTGCCTCCGTGGTGCAGCCAAGCAGTCCGGGCTAGCCTTTAGCCTCGGCGATCGTAGCTGGAAACACAGTTTTCCACGGTGGTGCGACCGTTGAAACAAAAAGTCACTTCACCCACACTCTGTTGCGAAGCTCCCACACGGTTAGCTTTCTAGTTACACACTCTTTTGTGCTAGTTAACCTCAGTAAAACTAACCGAGTCTCTCACTTTGGTTCAGCTAACCTCGTGCATCTCTCCGTGCCGTTCTCTTCTCCTCCTCCATTGCAACAGATACACAGGTCCCGTTTTATGCTGCCTTCACGGGCCTCCAGAAAATTAGAACTCTGAACAATATTTTAACTCCTTCAGAGTTACATACCATAAAATAATACTTTATGATTAACATAACAGTTTGATTGCTCTAATTACCTGTATTTACCTTGTGACATATTACAGGGCAAATTAAATTCAGGGTACAGTTACATCACATAACTGTGAACACCTTATGTTACCGTGGCGTTCAAGTCCATGGGAATTATGAGTATCTACTCCCAAATTCGGGCTACATTAGTATCGGTTCATGGTATCGGTTAACTTTTACGAGTACGAGTACGCACACATTTTACAGTATCGGCCCCGATACCCGATACCAGTATCGGTATCGGTGCATCCCTAATTAAAAGCATAATCAGGTTACTGCATGCTTGTTTAGCTCTTAACAGGAAAACAATTATGATTTACCGAGTTTATGACTAAAACTGTAGATATCAGTCCACGTTAAACCAATCAGATCTGAAAACAGTTCCAACTTGACTCCTTAAGAATCAACTGATATTTATTAATTTGTAGAATACAATTCTAATGTAATGCAATGTGGCCAGACAGATTTTTACTTTCATCAACTAATAAAATTTAGAGTTTTAGCCATCTAGTGCCAAAATCTTGTTTTATTGTCAGTGGCTGGGTCTGTGACCCAGCATTTTCAGTATATGTTTTTCATTTCTTTTGTTATATTTTGAGATAATGTTGAGTTCTAGGGTTATTATTAGTTTGCCTTGAGTTTTAGTCTAGGTTATGTTTCACCTAGGTCTTCTTTGTTAGTCTGTCACGTATTTCTTGTGTTTCATATCGTCAAGCCTGTGTTATCATGTCTACGTCTCTCCATGTTTGCTGTTTTATTTTGACAGTCTTGTGTTTCCATGTTCAATGTATATGCTTATTTTTACTTTTGCCCTGTGGTGTCATTATGTTCATTCCAGTCAGCTGCTTCCCCATGTGTTTCCACCTCCTCTGATCATCTCCTGTGTGTATTTAGTCTGTGTTTTCATTCAGTCTTTGTCATGTCGTCTGTGTTCCTTCCTCCCATGTAACATCAGGTTAAAGATTTCATGATTCTGTTCATGTCACTTTTTTAATAGAGTTTTCTCAGTCTAGGTTTCAGTTTAGCTTTTCCCTCGCTTTGCCTTTTTTGTATTTCATGTTTAATCAGCCATAATAAACGGCGCTCCCTTTTGTTTAAACTCAGTTCCGTCTCCTTCCATGTTTTTTTTTTTTTTTACATTTTTACATAAACTAAGCACCCTATGGTTAAGACCCACTAAATTGATGAGCTTATATTATATCTGTGTGACAAATACAATACCTTAATACCTTACTCTTGCCTTAATCTATAAAAATGAGAACAAGGCTTCAATAGAACACAATGAGATAGTTCAATCACTGAGATGAACATTTACTATATTCATGCAATTTATTGTTTTTAAAAAAATTGTGTGAATTTTTGTATTGATGTATTTTTCTTAACCTGTACAGGTGTTCCACTTAGGGCTGGGTATCAATTTTGATTTCAATAATCGATTTGATTCCGATTCACAAATTCCTGATTAAATTCAATTCGCTTTTGACTCAGACAGAAATATTATAATTCTAATCATTTAGCAGTACATGTTCATATTTTTATATCTATGTATAAAAACAAAGCTGACACTTGTGAAACCTCATCAGCCGTGTAAGCGTCACAGCAGATCCCTTTGTGTCAAAGTAACTGAGGATAAAACACAGAAAAACATGAAGGAGACCTTGCCTGGCTTTTTATAGATGCCAGTCATGCTTGAAAAACACCATTTTCAAGTGTGACTGGCATCGTGTTCAGTAGCATGGATTGAATCCATCGCCATCTAAGTATATTTGGTAAGTACAACAATTTAAGGATGACAATACACTAAATGTGGTTAATGTATACTAACTGATAAACATCTGATGCTTTTGGGAGTACTTTTGTATTTTTTAAAACAAATGTTGTCTAGAGCCTGAATGCTCAGAAAGCTCTCAGCCCAGACGGTGTGTCTCCTGCCATTTTCAGACACTGTGCAAACGAGCTGGCCCCAGTGTTCTCTGGCATCTTCAATTCCTCACTGCAGACATGTCATGTGCCTGCCTGCTTTAAGTCTCCACCATAGTCCCTGACCCCAAGAAGCCAAGGATCACTGGATTAAATGACTACAGGCCTGTGGCACTGACATCTGTGGTCATGAAGTCATTTGAGCGCCTGGTTCTCTCCTACCTCAAGACCCTCACAGCCCCCCTCCTGGACCCCCTGCAGTTTGCATACAGAGCCAACAGGTATGTAGACGATGCTATCAACATGGCTCTACACTTCATCCTGCAGCATCTGGACTCCCCGGGAACCTATGCCAGGAGCCTGTTTGTGGACTTCAGCTCTGCCTTCAACACCATGCTTCCAGACCAAGGCAAGCTTTCCCAGATGAATGTGCCTGATCCATCTACTGGTGGATCACTGACTTCCGGACGGACAAGAAGCAGCATCTGAGGCTGGGGAAGATTGTCTCGGACTCCTGGACCATCAGCACCGGCTCTCCTCAGGGCTGTGTTCTTTCTCCTCTGCTCTTATCCCTGTACACTAACTGCTGCACCTCCAACCACCAGTCTGTCAAGCTAATTAATTTGGCAGATAACACCACCCTTATCAGACTCATCTCAGATGGGGATGAGTCTGCCTACAGGAGGGAGGTTGAATGTCTGGTCTCCTGGTGCAATTCAATTCAATTTTATTTATATAGCGCCAAATCACAACAGCAGTCGCCTCAATGTGCTTTATATTGTACAGTAGATCGTACAATAATAGATACAGAAAAAAACCCAACAAACATATGGCCCCCTATGAGCAAGCACTTTGGCGACAGTGGGAAGGAAAAACTCCCCTTTATCTGAGCTGAGCACTAAATCAGATAAAAAGTCTGAGAAATCAGAGAGAAACTCTGTGTAAGGCCCAGGTGGACGATAGATGATAACAATTAAGACTGGTTTCTGAGTTTCACAGCTGGGGTAGACAAGGCTAAGCATCAGGTTTTCAAATGAACTAAAAGTCTGTCTTGGTCTTTCGTTGAGTAATAGGCTGGTGCAGCCACAACAACCGGGTGCTGAATGCCCAGAAGACAGTGGAGATTATTGTGGACCTCAGGAAGCAGCTGAAGAAATTCAACCTGCCAACACGGACGATGATGCAATTCTACACTGCAATCATCGAGTCCATCCTCACCTCCTCCATCACCGTTTGGTACAATTAAGTTAACATGTTGCTTGAAGGAATTCTACCCCATGTTGATATCTGGTTTAGTGTTAATCTCAGTGATTTACAGTTTTTTCTGAATGCTTAAACCCTAACTGTGATTCTTATAGCACAATTTCTAAAACTATTAATACTTATAGCAAAACCACTCACTGAGTTTGCAAAACTAAAAGCACAAACACTGCTTTGCACTCAGTTTGCCATTTTGTAACACACACTTTGCAAACCTGTAGCTACAATCCACTGCACAGCACTCTTTTTGCAGAACTGTAAACACAACTCACTGCTTTACACTCAATTTGCAAAGGATCAACACACTCCTAGCAAAACTATACACATTTATGGCCATTATTTACACTATTTTGCCAACTGTCTGGCACACTGTCACATGTGACAGTTCACTTTGCAATCAGCCTAAGCACCATAATACAGGTAAGCTCTGTGTGTGGAGTACAATGGAGGGAGCAGGAAGAGTGAGAAGAGTGAGAATTAGTGGAGGCCGAGGAGGCCAACGGGTTCAGCCTAACTCGAGCTGCTACACTGTAGCAAGCGTCATAAGGACATTTTGAAATGAGAATCGGTTTGTACAGTCACTTTGCACTAAGATTTGTAGCACTGCCATATGCTAATGAGAAACACAACAGTACCATAGATGTAAAAATACTGAAATTGTTACTTTACAGAATTGCTAGACGACCAGATGCTGGGGGCAGAGGAAGCATGTTCACTGCAGACCAAGAAACCCATATAGTCAATATGGCGATTACAAATAATCCTATACTTGGAAATAAACACTTGTGTTTGTTTTGATGTGTGTGAATAAACACCAGTACTTGAAGTTTGGATCCCTCTACGCTTACAGATCTATGACAAAAGTATGACCTCAATCTGACATAGCCTACCTTGTGCACAGAGAAAGCAAAAGTCAGATGTGTTGTTTATTCATACCATCAGTGTGTAGTTGGTGCAATGTGTGCTTATTAATGTGATGGCTTGTGTTAACTGTTGGATACCAAAATACAATTTTTACAAAGGTGTGGAGAGTTAAGCAAAGGTTATTCGCTTTTACAAGAAAACTACAATGTTTATGCTGATTGGGTGAAGAGTCTTCTTATTTGTGTGTAGAGTTTTGCAAAAATAGCCAATAGTTACAAAAAATGTGCTTAAGCCATCAGAAAAAACTGTAAGCGATTAACAATTTTGTTTGTAAAGTGTAAGACATGCATTCATCTATTGTCATTGAAATTTTGTATAATACTGTTATATGCAATGCATTTACAGTTTTTGCCCGTTGCTTGAACACTATAAACCCATGCTTAGACTAAAGTAACACAACTTAAAGCTTTTGTTACCATACCTCAAACACATGTACCCATACCTTAAACAAAAGCGCTGCTTTGCACTGTAGTTGCAATTATGCAACACACTTACTCCTTTATGCAACACACATGGTCCTGCATGCTACACTCTATTTCATACATAAGACACTTCGTTCAAAAATGAAATTTCAGGGTGCCATTTGGAAAACACATGTATCCAAAATACAAAACACATCGGGTAATTGCAACCACTCAAATACACACCTGAAGGCACTTACTTGCAAAACTGAACACCAATTAGCCAACTACAAAAGCCCTCAGTTTAGCCATTTCAAGAACTTTGCAAGCATGGATGGAGGGGGAGCAAGAGGAAGAGGAGAAGGAGATCGAAGAGGCCATGCACGGACCCATATTTCTGATGATATAAGAGCAACTTTGGTGGACCATGTCATCAACCATGGCCTGACCATGAGGGAAGCTGGGCAGAGAGTCCACCCACATCTAAGCCGCTTCACAGTGGCATCTGTAATAAGAACATTCCGACTAGAAAACAGGTATGTCGTCACCTCTCCACCTTCTACTCTACTCAGATGGTTCTTATAGCACTGTTCTACAGTATATCACATTACCATATCAAGTGTACAGGATATTGCAGGGTGCTAATGCTCCTTCTGCAGCCAAAGTGGTAGTTTTTGTGAAACATACCATGATTACTTATATTGAAATACAGTGTTGTACAGTGGATGATACAGTATATACAGTAAAGTACTGTAAGAAAAATAAGCAAACCGATGACAATATGTGGTTGTATTTCTCTAGAATGACTCGAAGACTTTCTGGGGGAGGACGCCAACGCCTGTTCACACAACAGCAGGAACTTGCCGTTGTGGACCTAGTGAGGGCAGACAATGCCATCCGTCTCCACCAGCTACGAAAGACAATACTTGCAGACAGGCAAGTGTTCAACAACATAAACCATGTGAGCATCACCACCATCAGACGCATCTTGGGAAAACACAGCATCACCATGAAGCAGCTCTACAGAGTCCCATTTGAGAGGAACAGTGACAGGGTCAAAGGACTTCGAGCTGAATATGTACGGGTAAGTGTAACTGTCCTTTACATTTACAATACAGTATTGGTGAAATCCAGTAGCAGCTGAATATGTACCACATGGATCCATTCTGAGAGCTACACAGGTACCTGTGTGATGGGGTGAGGTTCTGTATGTGTAGCACTGTAGTACAGTAATATGTTCTCTTTATTTTTTTTACAGAGAATCTTGGCCATGGATGGAGCTGCACAGCCTCATGAATTCATTTTCATTGATGAAGCTGGATTCGACCTGTGCAAAACAAGACGACGGGGTCGTAATGTAATTGGCCACAGGGCAATTGTGCACGTGCCAGGGCAGCGCGGGGGAAATATCACATTGTGTGCCGCCATAAGCCTTCGAGGGCTTCTGCATCATCATGCAAAACTAGGTCCATACAATAGCCAACATATACTCACATTTCTAGATGCTCTCCATAATATAGTTGTACAGAACAGACCAGATCAGCCCAGGTTTGTGGTGATATGGGATAATGTCAGTTTCCATCGGGCTGCTCCGGTCCAGGCCTGGTTCTCCAACCACAATCAACTTGAAGTGGTATACTTGCCCCCTTAGTCACCATTTTTAAACCCTATAGAGGAATTTTTTTCGGCTTGGAGATGGCGTGTATATGACCGCCAACCACATGCCCGCATGCCTCTTCTGCAGGCAATGGAACAGGCCTGCGGCGACATTCAGGTGACAGCAATCCATGGATGGTTTCGACATGCAAGAGGATATTTTCCCCGGTGCCTAGCGGGAGAAGACATTGCTTGCGATGTCGATGAGGTCCTGTGGCCAGACCCCAACAGACGGCGGGATCCATGAGCCCACGTATGCACAATTGTCATAATTTTTTGTGTTTACAGTATAGTGTTTTTTCTATTACTGTATTATGGGTTGTTTTTTTGTTTTTTTTTGCTTTATCTGAATTCATGGTACTGCAATGTACAATATTAAGTAGGCCTATTTGCTTTTTTGGTTGTTTGAAAATGTGTCTCCTGAAAATATGCCTTCTGAATAAACAATGAAAATCAAAGACTGCAGTGTTTTATATAAAGTAGACTAGTGTCTTCCCCCTGATCTGAAAGTGTTTGCATATGATGCAAGTATGTGTCATTTTGTCAACAGAGTTACATTTTGACAAAGGAATGTTAGGTTTTGATAGCAGAGTTTAGGTTTTGAGAGTAGAGTTTCAATTTGGCACAGATGTGAATGGTATATTTCCCAGTGTTGTGTCATGTTTACTTGTGTTTAGAGTTTTGGCACAATGAGTGAAGTTTTGCAAAATGTGTTCAAGCAACGGGCAAAAACTGTAACAATCCACATTGCTGGCATTGCGTCTTTCAACATATTTGTGGGTAGATTTGGATGTACCAGGGCTAAGTGCAGCCACTCAGCCTTTACTCAATGTGATCATAGCAGCAGGTGCAGATGTGTGTCACAAGTGAATCTAGTAGTAGGCTATGGTACTTGGCCACAGGTGGCAGCAGTGGACTGACCTGCATTGGAGACTGGTCCAGCTGCTATGTGGTAGTCAGTAGATGGGTTCCAAATTGAGGATTATATGCAAGTTTTGGAGACTGTTTATTACTGACCACTGTGTAACTGCTGTACATTCAGCGTAACTGCCATCTCCTTACGGATCGGTATTAGATTGACCACACTTATACAGACTGTATATAACAACCAACTCTAAAATGTTCGTTTGCAGAGAAAAGACACATGCAGACTATGCTAACGACATGTGATGTTACAACACTGGTGAAATATTAGTGTGTCATATATTTGTTCACGACATTTTTCTTATAGGCAAAAGTATTGATATCATGATGAACAAGGGTGGTGATTCTTATGACTTTGTGTATATAATTTGGCATTTTGTACAAATGTAGGCTGATAATACATACATGATATCATTTCATTCATTTCAAAGGTTTATTTGCATGACGCATAAACACACAATTGAAAAGTACAAATGTATTGTGCATGAAACGAATTCAAACGTGTTGCAGATGTGTGTCACAAGTTGATCTGGCTGTAGGCTGTGGCACTTGGCCAGAGGTGGTGCTGGTTGATTCGAGTCCATGTTAGTGCACACAAAGTAAACTGCACGCTTTAGTTGTGAAGCAAAAACGCTGAAACCGGAGAAATTAAACGTGCGAGGGGGACGATAACGACGACAAGAGTCTCCTGATCGTTTACTCTTGCTGTCCTGTGAACAACATCGGCGTGGTGTTAATTGTTTGCTGTTTTCGCGATCGCGTCGCGCATGAGGATATCACCAGGTAAACTCGCGACATTTTTAAACATTTTGTTGTTCAACAGCATCAAGACTGACGGAGTGTGTTTGAGATAACCTCACAAGTGTCACAGATGACACATTTGGCGTTTTTTTGCTGGTTTGTCGGTAGCAGCTCCTGAAACGCAAGAGTGCCACACATCTGTTCGACCAACGCCAGTTGATCTAAACACCAGTTGATCTGGACGGTGTTCCAGATCCAGATCCCTGCCTCTGTCAGTCCCTGCATCCTTAAATGTCTCCAGTTGTCCTGAGTTCTCTATGACTGTCTCCTTGGTGCATTTAAACTCCTGTTTCTCCCTGTCCTCGTCATCTGTTGTCACACTGTGATTAGGAGGGTTCCTCTTACGGGCGATTCTAGGATCAGAGCTTTGGGGGTGCTGAGCTCCCAGAGAGCTGCCCAGCCAGGCAAGATAAACTTTACTCATCATAATGAGACTTCTTCCCTGTCTCTGTCAGTTCGTGCATCCCTAAATGTCTCCAGTTGTCCCGAGTTCTCTCGGACTGTCTCCTTGGTGTATTTAAACTCCTGTTCCTCCCTGTCCTCGTCGTCTGTTGTCTTCGTCTCAGTTATCAGTCATCAAAATTTTACCATCTCTGTGCAAGTCTGCAAAATTCTTTAAATTCATCAAGTCTCTCTGTGCCTGGGTCCTCGTCTCAAAACATGACATCAGTGTTGTGTACATTTTAACACAAATTAAATCCCCACATTTGGGAAAGAAAAACAAAACACTTTTTTGAAAAGTCTGTAACAAAACCATCAAATCTGATAAAGGTTATTTAAATGCTGCAAAAGAAGAATGAATTGGAATTTTTTTTAAAAAATACATATCCTAACCTAAATTACTGGGGGAGGATAATGAATGATGCTCATAGTGAGTCAAAAGTAAACTGAGTACATTTGTGGACAGAGATTCACTTTTAATGTGAATGTATATAATACAGATACATAAAAAATGATCCCAAAACAGAATAAATTATTACAAAATATTAATAAAAAACTATAAAAATGGAGGCAACTTTGCCTGTGGTAGAATTTATCTTTAGTGCAGACACTAATTTTACTAATTCAATAAGACTAATTTTGTGTTGTAAGATTTATGAGTTTCATGCTTTCATAGTGGTACTTGAGAGCTTGATATTTTCTCACACTGTAAAAAGTTTGAGAAACACTGATAAGTGTATGTGTGCTTTTGGAAAACATTTAAAGCTGCTGTACAGAATCTTTGAAACCAGCTTAAAACATTTTTACAATATAAACAGAGCACTCTGCTTCTCTTTACAGCTCCTCACTCCACCAGGGCTGTTTGGCTCTTTCTGATGTACGTACTGCAGCAGCACATACAGACAACTGGACGGTCCAAAAGTTGGCCTACCTATTACTGGCTGAGGTTTTAGTAGAGTTGTGGCTGAACCATATAAAAATATATCGTTAATTTTAATCTCCCCAATCAATGATAATGTTATGTTGGAATCTTGTTAAAGAGGGTCAAAAATGTTTCAACCCAGTTTGTTTTGCAGATTCTGTATAGCAGCTTTAATATAGGGAGGACACAACTTCCAGATTGTATGAGTAAAATCGGGTTTTTTCTCTTTGTCAGATTAGCAGTTTCTGTTTTGCCTGTCACTGTTCCCTGTCTGTTTTCTTACCTGGTTCTTCCTGAGCTTGTTCTTTCTCTCCTCTCTTTGGACTGACAATCATACACAAATAGATTGTATTCAATTAGATGAAAAATTACATTAATAGGAAAAAAATATTTATTAAGATCACTAACGAAAAGTTCTCTCTCAGTGTACTTTCAACCAAAAGGCAAATAACCAAACCACATGTACATCTAATAAAAGATATAAATATTGAAACACTGATCCAACATTATTCTTGATTTACGGATCATTTGATTTTATACTTTTACCTGAATGTGGCTCCTTTAAAAAAACAACAACAAACAAACAAACAAACTTCCTAATATCCATTATGAACCTGGCTGTCTCTCTGTACACACACACACACACACACACACACACACACACACACACACACACACACACACACAACAGGAGTTATAAGGTTAATGGGCATTCAGTCAGCTAGCTAGTTAGTATCCATTTCATACAGGACAGTGTTAACAAAAGGAGGCTACGGACAATTTTAAGTTTTAGATTTTAAATAGGCTGTATACATTTCAATGGGAGCAACAGGACGGTCAAATATCACTGATTTTACTACAGAGTAGGACGGATTGTAGGGTAGCAAACATCGTTGGAAAACCTAACTATATAAAGAGTAACTGAAGGTTAAATGCAGCTAATATGTCCTGTTTCACGCCAGGCACTTACACCTCCGCTCCGCTGCTTCTCAGCCACCATCGCTCCGGCAGCGAGGATGCTAGAGCCAGAGTGGGGGAGAGGCGAGCTGGAACAACCCATTTTGGGAGGGGGGAGGGGTTATCTATACTTTTGTTGTTAAAATGTTACGTCTCAACAAAGTACTGTATGCTTTTTATATTTTTACTAGCGTGTCACACAAACAGCAAATATTGTCAAAAAAGTAAGAAATCTTTGGGGGTGGTTTGATTCATTTTTGGGGGTGCTTCAGCACCCCCAAAAATGGGCTAAAATCGCCCCTGGGCTATGGCACTTGGCCACAGGTGGCAGCAGTGGACTGACCTCCATTGGAGACTGCTCCAGCCGCTATGTGATAGTGGATCTGCTACAAATTGAAGATCATATGCACGTTTTGGAAATTAACCCTTGTATTGTGTTGAAAAACAAAAAAATGACATTGATTTTGTTGCGGGTCATTTTGACCCGTACTGTGTAAATCCACTCAGAATTGTCAAGAAACTGCAATATGACAATAGCAACTTTATTTTCCATTAGATAAACATGTAGAACACAGACATACAACAGTTAGACTTTCCATAACTATTTTAGGAACAATTTGGTAAAGGTTTTTCGTTCTTACAAACACATTTCTGGGCAAGTTCTTTTGAACTTGCCCAACGTTGTCAGTTTTTCAATGTTCAACATTTTCAATTTTGTCCACATGATGAACAGAATGTAACTGTGTGCTTTCTGCAGATGTACTTCTTGCATTTCTCACAAAAGGTGCTTGTTTTAAAACAGGAATCTTCCTAACTTAGATTTAAAACAACAGATTTCTACGTCTCCTCCAGACTCAAAAACAGATGACAAACCAATTGACACACCTGAGTCACTGACTTTCTTCAATCCACTCACTCTCACTGGCTCTGTTTATTACTAATCACTGTGTAACTGCTGTAAATTCACAGTAACTGCCATTTCCTTACAAATGTTCATTAGATTAACCACACTTATACAGACTGTATATAACTACCAACTCTCCAGCCATGTTGATGGATTGCCTATATTGGCTGGAAATATTCATTTCCAGAGAAAAGACACAGACAGAAGATGCTTACAGGATGTGATGTGACAACACCATTGAACTATTGATGTGTCATATTTGTCCAAGGCGTATTTCATTGTTATGGAAAAAGAGAATATTAAAATCATGATGACCAATTGGAGTGGTGACTTCTATGACTTTGTGTATATAATTTGGAATTTTGTATAAATGTAGGCCACAATAAATATATGATATCATTTCATTCATTTCAAAGGTTTATTTGCATGACGCATAAACACACAATTGAAAGGTACAAATGTATTGTGCATGAAACGAATTCAAACGTGGTGCAGATCAGGGGCGGAGCAGGGGGGTGGCTTACTGGGCTTAAGCCCAGGTTGTTTTTCCAGAAGCCCGGGGTCTTTTGGAGTGTAATTTTTTCATAGTTAGATGCCTGGCTGACAACTGTATAAAACAAAAAACTACACACAATATTCGAAGCACATAGTGCACACTTTGGGAATTTACGACTGTGCGTAAATCCCCCCTAATATTGGTATGATCCGAGCTCAGGCACTAAGCGACTGAGCGAGGGGGCGGGGGGAGCCGCTGTATGGGCTCAAAATGTGGTCATAAATATTTTGTACTTGTAAATCAGGATTTGTATGTGTAAAAAGAATTTGTGTGTGTGTAAAAAAGATTTGTATGTGTAAAAAGAATTTGTGCGTGCGTAAAAAAGAGGAGCCTCTTTCAAAGAAAAAACTCTGGTAGATGTTATTTTATATATTATGCTTAGTATGTTGTTCAGTATATTCCTATGCAAAACAAGAGGAATTTCAATACACAGCAGTATATTCACAGTTTAAACCAGATATTTACATACACTTTATGGAAAACACAAGAACATTTTTTTCCTGTACAACATCAATTTAGAGTAAACTTGTTTTGTTTTGGATAAATAAATATTGAAATATCTTTTGAATTAGTTAAATGTCAGAATAAAGAGAGACAGAGCTGTCTATTTTTATCCCTTTCATCAAATTTAGGAGTACATATACACTAAGTTTATTGTTAATTAATAAGAAAACTCCAGACGATTCCATTGTGAGCTGAAGAAGCTTCTGATAGGTTAGTAGAGTCCATGTGAGTAAATTGGTGGCACACCTGTGGATGCTGTTAGGGTTCAATGTTGAGAGAAGAATCCATAAATAACCACAGATCCAGTCCGGTGTGCAATTAGACAGTATTTTAATAAACACATGTGTGAGTTCAACAACCCAATCAGTGTTGAACTGTCTTTATCATATTCAGACAACTGTTTTATGGGGTTAAGATAGTACAGCCCCCTTTCCTGTTACTAGGCAGATTTAAACAAAGCATACGTCAGCCTAAACCACAACGACTTTTAACATAGAACATCATCTTCGTGTCGACGGCTGATGCTTCCTGTCTCCATCCTCGCTGTCGCTCCATGAGCGCCTCCTTATCTCCCGATCAGGTGGACTTCCTGTAACAGACTACCACGTGCGCCTCGACTTTGCAGCCATAGCAAAACGTATTTCAACTCTTGCCTACTAAATGAGTCTCTCTAATTTGTGTGTGCGTGCGTGCGAGGCGCGTGCATGCTGTGTACTACTGCGTGCGTGTCATGACCTCTCACTATTTGTCTGTCTGTACGTGCAGAGTTTGCATCTGCTTTCTGAACCTTAGTTGACCTCAACTTAAGCAACCAACCAGGCTAAGGCCATCCTGTGTGTAATGATCTTGACTTATATGTAAAATATATAACAACTGTTTCAGTCTACCACAACTACTTAAGGCTTAATCCGCAGTATGCATAATAAACACCCTGCTCTTCACTTGCACTCACTCTGCTTTCGGTTTCACTTCTGCAAAAGCATGTAACTTCCTGTCCCTGCAGTCAGCTTCTCACCCACTGAAGACTTCAGTATAAGAATATCAAAACATTCGAAAACCTTTAAATTTTAGAACAACCTGTAATAAACATGTTAATATTTGATTATGATAACCCTGTAATACAAATTATAACCTAATGCCAGCACTTCAATAAATGCTTGGATGAAATGATAATTAATGCAATGATAAAGATGATGGTTATGAACAGTAACCCTAAAATAATTCCTATAATTCTACAATGCATATAAGGCAAAACACAGAGCCTGTTTCTTTGACATGGGAAAATCAAGAGATGTCAACCAAAACACCAGGAAAAGAATTGTGGAGCTCCATAAGTGTGGCTCAATTTTGAATACAATTTGGTGCCATTTCCAATTAAGAAATACAGATAGTTTCTCTCTTTACTCTTAAAGTTAACAAATATGTTTTTTATATTTATCAATCTAAAAAAATAAACATTTGGTCTGATTTGATGTTACAATTAAAAAAGTGTTTGTGTTTTTATCTGAAGAGTATGTAAATATCTGGTTTCCACTATATATTTGATGATTGTCAGCACAAAGAGGAGAGAGAGAACAGAGAGGATGGAGAATGAGGACAGAACAGAGATGGAACAAGAGCAGGTGAGACACACATGTTAGTCAAATGGCTGTTTGACAAAAGTATCACCGTATCATAGGTACTCATGTATCTAGTACCTAGTGTTTCTTTTTAGGTTTGTTATTTTTCAAGTTATATATTTATTAAGTTATGCAGGCTTGTTTGCACAACAAGGCTAAATAATTATATAAACTTTTCTGAATCTAAATAGTGTACTTTGGTAGAATTAAAAAATAAGTGTAGTGCAGGTCTATGATGATTTTTAGTGCTACTATTATCTAGTTCTGATTCTGGTTCTGTCTTGGTTAAGTCCTAAGTAGTCCTGATTTTGAACTGTTGTAGTCCTGTTTTAATTCTGGATCAAAAACTAGTTTAAGGTGTCCTGCATATGTGATATATATTTTCCCTATATGAAGTCATTCTTTTTGAACAAAACTCAAAACAGAGCCAATTAATCTTTCAGTCATTTCTACCCCCAAAAAAAAAAAAAAAAAATCCACATGCATACTACCCGTTAGGGCTAAGCCCCGGGTGTTTCAAATGTCTGGCTCCGCCTCTGGTGCAGATGTGCGTCACAAGTTGATCTGGCTGTAGGCTGTGGCACTTTGTCAGAGGTGGCGCTGGTTGACTCGAGTCCATGTTAGTGCACACAAAATATTTGTTTGAGATAACCTCACAAGTGTCACAGATGACACATTTGGCGGTTTTTTTTTTTTTGCTGGTTTGTCGGTAGCAGCTCCTGAAACGCAAGAGTGCCACACATCTGTTCGACCAACGCCAGTTGATCTAAACGCCAGTTGATCTGGAACACCGGCACTCTGAAGAGCTGCATGATGAACGTGTGCAACGTCTTGTGTCCAGACAAAACGCAGATTTTGGCAAATGTGAGCCTGAGGAGAAATACGATTGCTGATCGGGTTTGTGAGATGGCCACTGATTTAAGAAAACAGCTGTGTGAAAGAAGCAAAAACTTTATTGCATACTCTCTTGCTGTGGATGAAAGGATTGACATTGCACAGCTGGCCACTTTCATCCTTGGAGAGGAAATATTGAACATTAAGTCGATGCACGGGACAGCGACAGGAAAAGACGTTTTTTAAAACGTATGTCAAAGTGTAACCGACATGAAACTGCCCTGGGACAAACTTGTTGGACTTACAACAGATGGCGCGCCGGTGTTGTGCGGTGAAAAAAGCGGACTAGTCAGCAGGATGCGAGTAAAGATGCAGGAGGAGAACTGTACCGGTGAGTTAACAGCATATCACTGCATCATACACCAGGAAAGGCTGTGTGGTAAAGTCTTAAAAATGGAGCATGTAATGATCACCGTAACGCAAACCGTAAATTTTATCTGAGCTAAAAGTTTAAATCACCGTCAATTTCAGTCTTTTATGTGGGAAATAGATTCAGAGTTTGCCGACATTTTCCCCGCAGGAAACTTATCATACAGAGGTCCGTTGGTTGAGTTGGGATAAAAATTCTCAATAGAGTTTTTGAGCTCAGCAAGGAAATCTTGTCAGTTCATGGACATATGATGCGGTGAAGGCATTTCAAGTGAAGCTGTCACAAATCATCCACCAGTGCAACTTGCCTTACTTTCCCTGTTGCCAAGTAATGTTGAACCAAGTCAGCGGACTTTGCTGAACTGTACCTGTGCAGATTCAGATGGAGCTGCAGTGTAATGATTCACTCAAGGGAAAGTACGACACTGAATGGCCCGCACAGTTTAGTAGTTCCATTCCTGAAGCAATGCCCCAGGTTCGCCTACATGCGACTCGAACCTTGTGTATGCTGTCATTTATTTTTTCTGGGGTTTTTGGCTGCATGTTCATATTTCTAACTTGCATAATTTTGACAGGATATATTTTTATGAAGAGCAAAATATTTAAAGTTAAAGTTTATTTTTTTTAAGTTTATTTAATCTGGAATAATATTTCTGTCTGTTTTTATTCATATTTATGTTGAAAAACGTTGATTTAGTGTGTTCAAAAAATGTTTATCTTGTTTGGCCCGCGACCTAAAGTGTGCCTTGAGTTTTGGCCCCCTGTGCAATTGAGTTTGACACCCCTAAGAAAACAGGAAAGGCAGATGCTGAATGAGGAACTGAAACAAAAGGTATAAATGTAGCAGACTGAGGGAGCACCCCTCTGATCTGCAGGAGGCTTTTGCGCTGTGCTGTGTGCACGGTAAATAAAGAAGTTGTTGAATTGAAATGTTCTGTCTCGAGTCGTGTCTTACTTACTTACCAGATCCGAATCCAAGAATTGGGGAGGGACAGGTTGGTCCCGCAACATCTGCAATAGCATTTCTATTACAGAATTTTTTTATTTCACAGTGTGAGAGACTGAAACTTGTATCATCTAGAGGCCCTTTCTTTTAGATGCTATATAACCAATGACAAGGTAAAGATGGGGACTACAGTGGGACTATTCAGCTTGGTCCTCCTTTTTAAATTGATCATGTTTGCGGTGACAATCAGACGAGTTTGGACTCTACGCAAAACCAGTTTTGTGTTGCTATTAAAATGTTAACGTTTTTCTTTCAGCGTGTCACTTGAAAGTTAAAAAAACAATGAATTATTCTTCTCTCAGTCATAAGTGGATATTTCTAAATTTAGAGATATTGCGCTAATGGAAGAAAGCAGCAAGGGTTGAAGTAACGCATTACAGATATTCACGTTACTGTGATTAAGTCGATTTTTTTGGGTACTTGTACTTTTATGTGTAATTTTACTCATACCCATAATTTACATCATGTAAGCTACTCTTGATGCAATCGCGACTGTGCCAATTTAAGATGTAAGCAAAGAACAAACTCTGCTGCAACAGCAGGCACAGGTGTCTAGAGGTACTGCACAGTGGAGTATAAACTAATTTATTGACTCAATATTCGGAGACAAAGAAGCCAAAATGGAGACATAAGAGACAGCACTGTCAACCGTGAAAACGATATAGAAAAGACGGAGGACGAGTGCCCGTGGCCGTACCTGGAGGAATTTGCCATGTACAGATGGATAAAAGGAGACAGCGTCCAGATGCAGTGCAAACTTTGTTTGACCTCTACAGTGATATCAGCTTACAAGATTTCAGTGTCTAATCTAAAAAACACACGCTGAGGTAAGAGCTTTTACAATTATACGTGTACATATTGCTTTCTTATTTTTCATGTGTGTTAAGGTTATTAGTTTGGCTAGATATTGTCACTCCCATTGGTTAGCCTGATACTAAAATAAGACAAATAATAACGTGTTCGTGCATGCATGCATAATTGACAATTCTTAGAAATGTTTTAGCTTATTATTTGGACAACCGCCATCATTATAATAAATTAAATCTTTAGTCATTTAAAACTCACAGGCCCTACAATCAGCTGGCCTATATTTAAAAAAAAAAAACTGGCACACAGTGCTGAGCTGCATCTTAAATTAATCTTCCAGCTCTCAGTTGACATATAGCAGAGCCCGACTGACTGACAGTATCATTTGCCTGATATAGGTCTTCGTTTTTGCGCTTTCCTTAATTTAGTTTTGGTATATACACATATAATTTGTTCTCTTAGTATTTTTAGGACTTGAATGATACCGAAAATTTTGGCGTGATTCTGATAAAAAGGAGTTAACATTACAAAGAATTGGTTACCATATTACAACCTCAAGCCAAAGTCATCTCCAGACCCACTGTCTGTGCCAGAATCTGTGAAGCTGCTGATCATATGAATTCAATTCAATTTTATTTATATAGCGCCAAATCACAACAAAAGTCGCCTCAAGGCGCTTTATATTGTACAATAGATCGCACAATAATAAATACAGAGAAAACCCCAACAATCATATCATATGACCCCCTATGAGCAAGCACTTTGGCGACAGTGGGAAGGAAAAACTCCCTTTTAACAGGAAGAAACCTCCGGCAGAACCAGGCTCAGGGAGGGGCGGGGCCATCTGCTGCGACCGGTTGGGGTGAGAGAAGGAAAACAGGATGAAAGACATGCTGTGGAAGAGAGACAGAGATTAATAACAGATATGATTCGATGCAGAGAGGTCTATTAACACATAGTGAGTGGCTGGAAAGGAAAAACTCAATGCATCATGGGAATCCCCGGCAGCCTCGTCTATTGCAGCATAACTAAGGGAGGATTCAGGGTCACCTGGTCCAGCCCTAACTATATGCTTTAGCAAAAGGAAAGTTTTAAGCCTAATCTTGAAAGTAGAGATAGTGTCTGTCTCCCGAATCCAAACTGGAAGCTGGTTCCAAAGAAGAGGGGCCTGAAAACTGAAGGCTCTGCCTCCCATTCTACTTTTAAATACTCTAGGAACAACAAGTAAGCCTGCAGAGCGAGAGCGAAGTGCTCTAATAGGGTGATATGGTACTACAAGGTCATTAAGATAAGATGGGGCCTGATTATTTAAGACCTTGTATGTGAGGAGCAGGATTTTGAATTCAATTCTGGATTTAACAGGAAGCCAATGAAGGAAGCCAAAACAGGAGAAATATGTTCTCTCTTCCTAGTCCCTGTCAGTACTCTTGCTGCAGCATTTTGGATTAGCTGAAGACTTTTCAGGGAGTTTTAGGACATCCTGATAATAAAGAATTACAGTAGTCCAGCCTGGAAGTAATGAAGGCATGAACTAGTTTTTCAGCGTCACTCTGAGACAGGATATTTCTAATTTTAGAGATGTTGCAAAATGGAAGAAAGCAGTCTTACATATTTGTTTAATATGTGCATTAAAGGACATGTCCTGGTCAAAAATGACTCCAAGGTTTCTCACAGTGTTACTGGAGGCCAAGGTAATGCCATCCAGAGTAAGAATCTGGTTAGATACCATATTTCTAAGATTTTCAGGGCCGAGTACAATAACCTCAGTTTTATCTGAATTAAGAAGACGACTAATGAAGACGACTTTGGTTGCAGCATTGGATATAGTCAAATGTGTTGCTACCACTACTGATTGTTAGAGGTGGGACTCACCATACACCCCACAATAAGATATTATTGATTTTTTTATTTTGCGATATTCTGAGTATTGCAGTACGATATTTTGTGATTTATCACATTTTTTTCTACTGCAGATTCTGTCCATAAAGGTAAACTTTATAAATATTCATTTTATCTAATAACAAAGTCTCACACTCAGTCTTTCTCTCATTTCAGTCAGTTTTTTTGAGGACAAACTGAACGGTTTGTATTACAGTCTAGTCCAACTTAACCGAATGCAACCATCTGGTACAATTATAGCTATTCTGAACTATGCAATTTGTAAAAACTATGCAGCCCCTTCAGCAACTGAAGAATTTAGAAGTAAATTAAAACAAAATATAACTTTACATTAAATAAAAAATTTTTTAAATTTGAATAAATTAAAGCATGCTGTCTTAAATTAAAAAAAGTAAATTGTCCTGTTTGTTGCTTCCCTAAAAAAAGTTAAACACATTTGGGCAGTGAAGTAATGTCAGCATTCTAGCCCCAGAATGCTAGAACCCTAGAAAAATTAAATAAATGAAACTTGTATGTTTTGATACTTACTAAAACAATACATGAAAGTGGCCACTTTCATGAGTAAATTATATAAGCCTTATATGATTCACTATATGAAGTAGGCCACATCTGATGCAAGTCTTTTATAAGTTTTTTCTATTTCTTTTCCAAATGGGTAGAGTGCTCTGTTTTGCTGTGACGATGTCTCCAGCCTTCGAGAAGACTCTTTCAGCCGAGACACTAGTACCTGGGATGCAAAGGTATCTTTTTGCCAGCGTGGCCAGGAAAGCATAGACTTGTTCATGGTATTTCCACCAGCTTAGTGGGTCTTCTGTGAGTGCCAGTGGCGTGACCTCCTGGTATCTTTTCACCTCCTCCTCAGCTGTGGCAGATAATGATTTTGGTGGGGCTCCAACATCACTATAAGTCTGACCAAGCAAGTCTGTTAGCCCACACGACTTCCTCATCTTGGCTGGTATGAGAGGGGGTCTGGGATTTTGTTCAGTGTCGTCAGGTTCCTCATGATGTTCGTGGGCTTCTGGCTCAGAGATGGGCTGCTGCCTCTTTTCTTCCTGTAGAAAACCTACACACATACAGAGAGAGAGAGAGAAAATAAATAGGCTCATATAGGCTCTATAAAAACACCCCACGAGTCCTCAAATACCTGTGGAAGCTGATGAAGGTAGCATGGCAGAAAGGAGTGATTCCAAAGGCTTGGCGAAGAGCAGGAGGTATTCTGATCCCTAAGGAGAAGAACTCCTCATCCATCAGCCAGTACCGCCAGATCAGCCTGCTGAACGTAGAAGGAAAGATCTTCTTCAGTGTCTTGGCCCAAAGGCTATCTACCTTCCTGCAAAGAAACAACTATATTGACACATCAGTGCAGAAGGATGGCATCTGGGGCTTCTCGGCATGTCTGGAGCATGCCAGCGTCGTCTGGCACCAGATTCAAACTCCCAAGAAAGAACGAAGAGACCATCATGTGGTCTTTTTAGACCTTGCCATTCACCTTTGGGTCAGTTCCGCACGAGATCTTGTGGATGGCCTTCAACTATTTCAGCGTACCAAACCACATCACAGGAGTGGTCAATACCTACTTTCAGGATTTACAGTTTTGTGTGACAGCTGAGAACACTACCACAGCCTGGCAGCATCTGGAAATTGGAGTAATGGCAGGCTGCACGATTTCCCCTCTGGCATTTATCATGGCAATGGAGTTGGTCATGCGGGCATCCCGGTGGGTAGTGGGAGGTGAGAGGCTCAAGAGTGGCCTTTGTCTTCCTCCCATTAGGGCCTTCATGGATGACATGACCATCAGTACAACAACAAAACCATGTACTAGGCAATTGCTACAGAAGCTCCAGGAAAACATAGAATGGGCAAGAATGGAGTTTAAGCCAAGTAAATCTCGTAGCATCTCCATTATAAAAAGAAAACTGACAGCCGAGCAATTCTATATCAGTGGAGAACCAATTCCAACAGTCTTAGAGAAGCCCATAAAGAGCCTGGGACGGTGGTATAATGCAGACCTCAATGATACGTGGAAACTAGAACAATTAAGGCAGAACTTGGCTGATGACCTCCAGCGGATCAACAACACTACACTCCCAGGGAAACTGTGTCACGGCCGCCTCCAAAGAGAAAGGACTTAAATGCTGGGCGCAGAACAGCACGTAGGAAGTTTCAGTGACAACGTTTATTTTCTCAACAGGTGTACACAATCAGAAAACTGAAATGTGAGTTTAACAAGAACTAGATGCAACAACTAAACCTAAGGGGTTTATGCAGCCTGAGCTAGGTAAGCAATCTGATCGCTCGTCAGTGGAAACAGCTGTTCCAAGGATTGGGCTGAAGGGAGAGTCAAACTGGTTGGCTGGGTCTGGGGAAAGGGCCAGAGTCACTGGAAATAGAGTACAGACATTCAGGTATGGTTCGGGAGGAATATGGGCAAGCTGTTTGTTCTGAATTTTCCCTCACACTGCTTACTTGCGGTCAGTAGTGGCGTGGAGTGGTCTGGGTGAGTGGTCTGAAATCCGAAATCCCTGGCATTGAGGCAGGGAGGCAGGCAGTTGCATGGGGCGAGAAACCCGTGAGACTGTCAGGAGGTCCAGCGTCCAGATGGTTGTTCTTCAGTGGAGATTCGTGTCTGGCAACTTGGTGCGTGGCTATGAAAGAGAGATACAGAATGAGATAAGGTAGTTCGCAAGTCGTGTACAAAATCACAGCGGTGGCCTGCACTAACTAGGGTTAGCTGAGAATCTGGCGAAGAGAGGTCGAGTGCGCTGGCCTTATGAGTCCCCGGCTTAATTACCCACAGGTGCGAGCAATAAGCAGAACACAGAGGCTCCTCCCACGGGTGGAGATGCTGGCTCGGAGGGAGAAACACTGGCACCCACCCAGACCATGACAAACTGAAGCTCTGGTGCTTCCAGTTTGGGTTATTACCCAGGTCTCACGCAATCATGCCAATCGACTAGAGAGGCTAGTGAGCTCCTACGTTAAGAAGTGGCTCGGACTTCCCAAGTGTCCCAATGCTGTCATTGCCCATCCCTAGCCTGGTTGAGGAGTTCAAATGTGCAAAAGTGAGGCTTGAGATGTCACTCATGGACTCCTGGGACCCCATAGTAAGAGGCACTGCCCCCACCCTAGCAATGGGGAAGGAAGTGGACCCCAGCCACATCTGTGCTACAGGCGAAATCCGCTCTTCAGCATCGTGACGTGGTGGGTCACGTGCAACAGGGTAGAGGAGTATTTGGTCTTGGCGCAGTAATACCTTGGTGGCAACAGGCATCTGTAACTGAACATCACAAAATGGTAGTGGAGGAGGTGCGACAACAGGAGGAAATATGCCAGAGCCGTGGCACTGGCCAAACAGGGTCGCTGGATGAATTGGGAGAGTGTGGAAAAGAGGAAACTCTCATTGAGTGAAATCTGGGGCAAGTTTCATCATCCGAGCGACATATGATGTGCTATAAATCTGCAGCCCAATAAATCTGCAGGTGTGGTTTGGAAAGGACCCATCCTGCACCCTGTATACAGTCCCAGCAACACTCAAGCACATCTTGGTTGGTTGTAGGACTAGCCTTACTCAGGGCAGATACACATGGAGACACAACCAGGTTCTCAGGTGTCTAGCCGAGAAAGTTGAGTGCAAAAGGAAATCCATTAATGCTCAACCTTTCACGAACCAAGAGGAGCGTCAGTTTTCATCAACATTTGTCCAGGAAGGAGACAAGCCGAGGACAAGCCCCTCAAACCCAGACCTGGGCCTGCTAAAGGCTGCTAGGGATTGGCAGATGCAAGTGGACTTGGATTAGAGACTAATTTTTCCCACAAAGATCATAACAACTACTCTGCGACCAGACCTCGTCCTTTGGTCTAACTCCCGAAAACTTGCTTGGGATTGAGATTGGGATCAGAGGACAGGCGCAACGGCAGGCTATGAGAGAACTAGCTAACACTGCTGAGAGGACCAGTCACTGGCTATGGTTAAAAAGGGCTGACATCACTTGGGCAGCTAAGGCAGTCAGCTAACCACGAGAGAAAAGAAATATTCCGCTCTTCTCCCCTCTGCTCTTCTTCCCTTTTCTGGGAGGCAGTGGGGAGGTAAAGCGTACAGCCCGATCCGGCGGGGAGGTGTGGGAAGCCAGATCGGGTGCCCCCCTTCCAGCTCTCCCTCTGCTCTCTCCTATCTTGTCCCTTTTGTCTTACTTCTCTCTATCACCTTTTCTATCCCTTTGAAGAAGTTAGGCTCCATAAATGCTGAAGAGGTAAGTATTATTTCTCAGTTGCAGTGAATAGATAGAAAATAAACTGTAGGAAACTAAACAGAAGAAAGAAGAAGAGAAATAACAATTTAACATAAACCAGTGACACACTCCAGGGCCTGATCAACCCTGGCAGGGCCTCCTTGGATGAGTCTAGTGATAATGGCCAAAATAAACACCTGATAAATCCAAGGTCCACTACTGATGATGTGTCCCAAATTTAAAATGATAATCTAGATCGATCTCTAATCCCTAAACCTAACCAAGGAAGGAAAAGGGCAGATTAGCCTGGGTAAAAGACCTAAAGTTGAGGCACACAACGATGTGTGCTGCTGGCAAAGTTTCTGGGCTGCCTTTCCTCATAACAGCCATCCCTCAACAGTCTCTCCATCTAAAGCAATACATCAGGGACTGTAACACCTAGTCCTTTTAACTGAATAAATATGTTATATCTTTTAGTATGCAGTAATATGTTGTTTGTCGTTTAGTAAATTATAATTATTGTATTTAAATGTTAACTTGAACCTTACTAATATGACAAAATATTAATGACCTACTAATATTGTAAGTAAGTTATTTAAAATATAACACCAGAATGTTTGCTTACCTGAAGGGTTATAGCCTCAGCAACCACTCTGGCATAGGTTTCCTTTCTTTCCTCTGGTGACAGGAACGGCAGGGTTTTAAAACGTGGGTTGAGAGCTGATGCTGTGTAGAGGGTGTTCCTCTCGACTGTGCAGGTATATCTCTTTTTAAGGTCTTGACTGATACTTTGCTTGATGTTTCTGACCAGTGCTGTGTCACCAATGTTGTCTTGGGTGTCATGCAACAGCTGTGCTAGCAGCGGTGCTACGAGAGATGGAGTAGGATTCTTTTCCTCAGACAACACAGTAGTCGTAACTTGCATTAACTTCAAAACCCGAACAATTTATTCAGTTTTCCCAATATCTGTCTCATTTAGAGTAAAGATATCTGTGCTACTCTTTCTGACTTCAGGAGACAGCAGCGTGGCACAAATGGCAGGTTGTTGTTCAAGGAAATGCTGGAGCTTGTCATAAGCACTGTTTGATCTCGTGCAGACGTCGGTCTTGTACTTGTAAGTTGGGAGCTGCAACATTTTCTGGTTTTGCTCCAGAGCGTGGTTTGCCACTGTGCTTCTATTGAAAAACACAGGTATGCGTCGCACTCTCCCCATGACCCTGGCTACTGCAAGCAGGTTTAAGGCTCGTTAAGAGTTAAGGCTCGAACACTTACCATGCAGGTATCCCGCTAGTTGAGTGGCAATCGCCATATTAGAAACATTGTTGGTGACAACCACCAGATTTTTGTTGGCAATCCCCCATTCCTGTGCTGCATTTTGCAGGAGATTGGAGATTGTTCGCTCCGCTGTGACTTTCATGTAATGGAACATAAGACAGCAGTCGCCAGTCTGCTGTGAGATAATGAGCTTTTATAGTCACATATAAATCTACAGCCTATGACGTCCATGGGTTGCAAGCAAATGCAACCCTTTCTGCTGTGCTCAAACTTTCCTCAACTTCACGCTTAAAGTCTATGTAGAGATTGGGTACGGCTGTGTCCGTGAAAAAACATCGTGATTGTATCGCATACCTGGGATCCAGCATCTTGAGCATATATGAAAAGCCCTTGTTTTCCACAATGTTGTATGGACGCAGGTCTTTGCAGATGAAGTACGTGATAGATTGTGTTTTTTTCTTAGCTTGCTCTGAATTGGGAGATAGCTTTGTTAAGCCAAGAGTGTTGGTTGATTTTTCAGTTGAGCTGATTTAGAGCTAGCTTTGCCGTCCTTGGTTAATGCTATTTTTGGATGGTGCCATGTAAGATGGACCCTCATGTTTGTAGTATTCCCAGAGTACTTTATTTTCATATGACACACCTTGCAAATTCTGTGTGTTATATCCATCTCATTTTTCTCATCCTTGTTAAAAAACCCAAAATAAGTCCAAACGTTTGATTTAAATGCAGATGACGCTTTCCTGGTTTGTTTCTCTGCCTCCATCTTTGTTTGATCAACTTTCCCATGTGCTGACCTAACCTCTGCTGACCTCACTAGAGTTCAACCGCACCATCTGGTGGACTGGAAGTTTTGCTGTCCCTGTATCGATACATTATTAACAAACAAAATATTGCAATACTACACAGTATAGATGTTTTCCCCACCCGTAGTGATTGTTGGTGCCAGGCCATTTGGAACAAAACTGGCCGGTCTCATTTGGCAAATGAAGTGGTAGAGGACAGGTGTGAGTTACAGATCATTAATCCCAATGCAACACGGTGGAATTCAGCCTAACTTGCCATTGAAATGATAATACACATCATTAATGAGAATGGGGAAGATGCCATCAGGAGCATTTCTGAGGAGTTCAAGGTGAAAATGTGAGTAAAATTAGAGACCTACCAACATGGTTGCAAATTTTGTGAATTTTCCTTAACAAATATTTAATAAGGAGATCCCTAGGGGACTTCTGTTGTGATTTGGCGCTATATAAATAATATTGAATTGAATTGAATTGAATTATTATAGTCATAGTGGGTTTTGTTGTTGTATCTGACAGGTTGAGTCCTGTAGAAGCTGCATTCCTAATGCTGGGCAGACACTGTGCGATTTTTTTCAGTCGTGCAATTCAGCTCCTGCTCAAACTGTACGATTGACTTGCAGGGGTTAGAAGTTCATAGGTCACGATGCAGGGTCTCACACTATACGGCCCGATGCTCTGATGCGACCTGAGTGCTCACACTGTGCGTACATGCACAACACGTCGTGTTGCTGTTTCCGGAAGAAGAACCCAGAAGTCAACCGCCAATAAACAATATTAAGAAGAAGAATCCGGAACTGGGGAGACTGTAATCCGGGAAATTTGAAAATGCTCACCAAAGAGAAACACGCTGCCTTAGGAATGTGTGCCATTCTGTGTGCAGAAAGATCTAAAAAGAAAAAGCGACTGCGTGTATGGACAAGGAAATGGCTGGGCAAACGTGGGCAGTACGGTCTGTCAATTCTACAACGAGAACTGGAGGTAAGCAGCAACAGCTAAATTGCACTTACCTACAGGACTTTATCTGCATGATGATGGGTAAATGTTTCAAGACATCTGACGCTTCTACTTTCAGTAGGCAACCTTTAATTTTAGCCTATTAGTATTTTATTTAATTGGATTACTGGCCATTAACTACAGTACTTTTACATTTTACTTGAGTAGCATTCTAGTGAATGACTTGAACATCTACCAAAGTGATTTTTGGGACATCTTTCTGCTTTATACAACATTGGTTAAATATCAGTCCGACTCTTTAATTATCAATAACATTCAACCACTATTATGTCGCTTTGTTATTGGTGTGTTCTTGACTTTGACTTTGTTCTGTGTAAACAGGTAGATGATATGAGGGGTTTTCGGGACCTTCTGAGAATGTCTGTGGAGGACTTTAACTATCTCCTGGAGAGGGTTAGTCCTGCTATCATCAAGAAGGATACACACCTCAGGAAGGCCATCAGCCCCAGGGAAAGGCTTTCAGTTACCCTACGATTTTTGGCAACAGACAAGTGTGTGGACATGAAAATTCTGTAATGCTCCCTATAAACTCCCTTAAACTATAGAATGCTGGGCATGAGGCAAGGTCATCTATCTATATCACATGAAGAAATCAGTTCACCCATGCAAGTACATACATATTTTTGCTCTTCTATACCAGTTACACTGGCCCTGTAACTGCAAGTCCATCTATCCACCTACACACTAGGAATACGTTCATACTACATAAGCTGCTACTACTGCATTATATTCTACATCTGTCACCTAAAATCTGTCACTCTACAAAGCTCCATCCATGTCCACTATCCACCTGACACTATTTAAGACACTTCAACTCATTAAGTTTCCAGTATAGGATTGGAAGCACCACACTGAGCAGGATTGTCATGGAAACATTCACAGCTCTTACCTGTGCACTGTATGAAGATTACTTGAAGGTAATTTTGACAGGAAATACATTACCCATGCTCATACTATTACTATTATTACATAAATACAAAAATATCTTCCATCAAATTGTGCAAATAGTTCTGCAACACTCCACAAAATTGAGGTAGGAAAGACACATAGTAATAGTGTCGCAAAGAAAATTCTAATGTACAATTTTAATTAACTGTTGGAACATTTAAAACATCTGAATGAAGCTGTAATTTGAATGGACTGTGTTTACAGCAGGAACTAGTAAAGTTGAACTAGTAAACTCGAAAATATTCTTAGATATAACTGTTTGAAATTTATTATTTAAGTTACTCAGAGTTGAGCATTTTCAGAAAGCACATTGGCTGGGTTGGTGGGGCCTGGCAGTCTGGGGGGGGCTGGACCTGATGAGGTTGGGTGGGATACCAAGGTGGCCTAACCTGCGAACCTGCAAATTGTGTCACGGTTCTGGGTTCGTTGGACCCAGTATTTTGAGTTTATTATGCTTTGGTTTATTTTGCATCTGGGATTGTTTTCTTGTTCTCTTGTTGTGGTGATGATTATGATGATGTCTATTATTAGAGTTTCATGTTTCTGTTTATTTGTGTTTAAGGAATTGTTCTTGGTTGTATCTCACGTTTAGTTTAGTTCAGGTTCCATGTGTCATTCTCTGTCTGTCTCTCAGTGTCAGGTCTGCGTCTTGGTGTAGTGTTCTTGTTTCCTGTTTTATTGTGAAGGTCTGCGTCTCATGTGAGTGTGTTCAGTTTTACCTCTTGTCTCGTCTCATTAATTACTCCCAGCTGTGTCCACCACCTGTGTGTAATCTCCCTGTTGTTTCTCTGTGTGTATTTAAGTCACGTCTTTAGTCATTGTAGTTGCTGGTCCGTCTGTGTATCCACCACGTTTCATCCGTGTGTCCCCTGCTGGCATCATTATCGTCTTCCTTCTTTCATGTCCAGGTCCGTGTTCTTGTTCATGCGCAGTAGTTTAGTTGTCCCAGTATAGTTTAGTTCTCCGTTTTGCCGTTTGCCTATCTTTATTTCGTATTCAATAAATCTCCTTCACACCTTCACGCCTGCCTGCGTTTGGATCCTTCCTTACCTTTTCGACACGGCTCTTCTCACTCGCTGTGACAAATTGAGAGTGGTGGCCTCCCTGCTCAGCCTCCTGCGTGTCATAAATCATGTTCATGATGTTTCTTTTGAGCCGCAGCTGTAGAGCTCTGTCCTTTATGTTTCTCAACTCTGAGGCTACTTGTTGGCCAAACAGCTCCTCAGAATCTGCATTAGATGCCGATAGCGTTTGCTGGACCTGCTGAAGCAGGGAAAGTTTGGTCATCTCAATGCTGTGCTCTGCTGATTTTGGTGCATGTTTTTGCACTCTAGGTCTTTTAACAAGCCGACCTGTGGACTCTGAGATTGGTGGACTGTTTGAGGTGTTTTCCTCTTCCTGGCTTACTGAAACTGGGCTAGTGGTGTTTGAAGACATAAGGACATCTGCTTCAATTCCCATAGTGGACTGATCCTCATCCCCCTCCTCTGTTGCGCCTATGTCCTCTGACTCTGTTCCAAGCTGTAGGAAACCGTACCAAAAGCAGACAAAGGGAAAGTAATAAAGATCTAAACAGTATTAGTAACATCAGACACTAATTTTACACTGTATATTTTGTGGCATTTATTTTACTAAAAACATTTCAACTGAGAATTACCTTTGACATCATTCACCACAAATATCCCTTCATAAGGTGTGTGTATCTGTGTATGCTTTTAAACTACTTGGTTATGAACTTACTCTCAGAGTGGACTCAGTCTGTCTATGGACAACATGTGCCTTCAAGAAATCCAAATGTTTTAAGATCCAGGTCTGTTTGGGAGTTGGTGGTTTCTGGCCACTGCCACTAGGTTTCGGTTTGAGCAGTTTGCCATACTGCGTCCGAAGTGATGCAACCTGGGTTTTCACCTCATTCACTGAAAAATTTACATTAACATGTACTTTTTATTTAAATAGTTCAGATTCAAAACTCTCCCCATACTAAAGTTAAAACTGCAGTTTGAGAGAGTGTTTACTTGGAAATTAATTATAAAATAAATATTTCTGAAAGTCGATTTATAGGGTTTTACATCTGTCTCTTTCTCTCCCTCTCTTTCACTCAGTCACAAACACCACTACCACCATCAACTTTGCTAAATTGCTAGTGACAAAAATTACCAGGAAGCTGCAATTGGGCAGCAATCTCCATCCAACTCCTGTCACGTTTGTTGCGGTCATGGTAATTTTTTGAAGCCACATCAAAAAGGCTTGGATGAGCTTGCCAAAGTTCAACCAGTTGTGCCTCCATCGCTTGTGTCCAGACAATACGCTGCACTGCCATGCTACTTCATCTTTTTCGCCGACGTTTATGTGTTTGCGCGTGCGCAGTGTGTGAAGCTGCGGTGACACCCTCACAACGGTCCCGACCAAGCGATTGATGATCGGGAGCTGGTCGTGAGGTATTAATCGCTTCTCGTTACCCCACGTATACTACACGATATACGACACACGATGAAGGCGAAACTCGGGCCGATCACCAAAACGGTCGCACGACTCAAAAATCGGCTCAAAATGGGCCAGAAATCGCACAGTGTATGCCCAGCTTAAGGAAGTACTGTACCACCATGAAGGCACTGGTGAAAGCTACAAACATCCTCCAGTCCGAGTCCACTTCCTTGGAGTCTTGGATTAGATAGATATAATACATGCTCTAATCATTCTAATAGAATATTATGGTCAACAGTAGGTCTAGAAGGACAAGCACAGAAATAAGTCCACTGTCAGAGGCCTTAAAAAGATCATTCGTAATCTTCACTAAAGCTGAAAACAGCTCTGAAACCTGGCTGAAACTTCAAAGCCATTCCTCTGCAGATGCTCAGTTAGCTGTCTGACAACTACTCTTTCAAGAATTTATGAGATGAAAGGAAGGTTAGATAGTGGCCGATAATTAGCTAAGACTGCTGGGTCTAGAGATGCTTTTTAAGTAACGGTTTAAATGCTGCCAGCTTGAAGGCCTGTGGTACATAGCCGATTATTAGAGATAGGTTGATCAAATTTAAGATTGAAGCATTAATTAATGGTGGGACTTCTTTGAGGAGTCTTGTAGGAATGGGGTCTAAAAGACATGTTAGTAATTAAAGTTTTTGTTATTTTGAACAATTAAGAAAACCATAACATAACAACCCAAAACAACAAAAACCACACTCAGTGAAGAAAAATGAATACATAAATAAATAAAATAAATAAATAGATAAACTGTTGCACACACAGTTAATTCTTAATTCATACTGTATCTCACATTGTCTTCATGTTGTAGGCCCATATAAACAAAAAAACTGTCCCATTGTTCTGTTAGAGTCTCTGTCTTGCTGCTCAGTCTTCCCAGCATTTTCTCACATGCGGCATTTTCAGTCATTTTCTCCTTCCACTTTTTTAGGGTTGGAGTCCGAGGGTCTTTCCAAAGTGTTAAAATGAGACGAACGCACGTCACAATCCCAGTGTTTAACATTCTAAAGCCTGCTTAGTCTAACTTTGGCACCTCGCCTCTGTCCCCCAATAGGCTAACGTACCTTTTCCTTCTTGGCACTTCCAGCACAGGTTGTCTTTACTGATTCCCACTTTATAAAGTCTCGTTGGTGTATAATAGTAC
This sequence comes from Oreochromis aureus, assembly GCF_013358895.1. Taxonomy (NCBI): domain Eukaryota; kingdom Metazoa; phylum Chordata; class Actinopteri; order Cichliformes; family Cichlidae; genus Oreochromis; species Oreochromis aureus. The sequence continues at coordinate 37,486,412 of NC_052942.1, read as the reverse complement.
CTATTGAGAATTTTATATTGAATACATTTGCCTCTAGCTTCCCTAATGTAGAACCCATTTTCAGAAATAATTGAATCCCATGTTCCCTCATCGAAGGAACAATCCAGATCTTTTTCCCAAGCCCTTTTAAGACTTTTACATATGTTGTTTTTAACTCAGTGACATAAATGATACCATTTTGATGCCTTTGCAGTTAAGGGTGAAGTGCAAAGAAATTCTCTATGACATTTTTCTCCTGAGACAATTTTATTTTATCTTTCAGACAGTCTCTCATTTGTAAATATTGCCAAAAATGGCCGGGTACTTCCAAATTAAACTTTACTGTCAAATCATTGAAAGACATAAACATGTTATCTTCATATAAATCACTTATTAATCTTATGCCTTTTTTGTGCCACTGTGGCCAATATCTAAAAGATATGTTGATGGTTTGGAGGAAGTAATTGATGAAGTTATCAGATCAATTGGACAGAAAGACTAAATGCATATTAATGGTACTTAAAATAGCTGTAGATAATGTTTCGTCTGTGAGATGGTTATGAGTAATTTTTTCTTTAGTGGTTAAAATTTTATGTGTGACGATGTTCATAAAGTCATTACTAGTTAACGTTAACGTTTTTGTCAGCCTGGCTACAGTGCTGAAGAGAAACCTAGGGTTGTTCTTATTTTCTTCAATCAGTGATGAATAATAAGATGCTGTAGCTTTACAGATGGCGTTCTTATAAAGCAACAAACTATTTCTCCATGCTAAATGATTATCTTCTAAATTTGTGACACACCATTTCCTCCCCAGCTTATGAGTTATCTACTTTAGGCTACGTGTTTGAGAATTATACCACGTCTGATGAAGTGAAGAGGTAAAATTATTAACAAGATAATTGACCTCTGTTGAAGTAGTGTTCAGGTAGCTGCTCTGCTTTGTGTTGGTACAGGGCATTGAAGATGATAAGAGTGGGTGGATTATATTCTTAAACTTAGTGAAGGCACTTTCAGAAAGACATCAAGTGCGATAAAGTCTACTCCCCACTGCTGTGTAATCAATTATTGTAAATTTAAATGTTATCAGGAAATGATCAGACAAAAGAGGGTTTTCGGGAAACACTGTTAAATGTTCAGTCTCTCTTCCATATTTTAAAACAAGATCTAGAGTGTGATTAAAGATATGGGTGGGTTCTTTTACATTTTGAGAGAAGATTTGGAAGAGAAAGACCTAACATTTAATAATCCACATTTCACTGTTTTCTTTTTGTGTGTTTCGGATGAAGCATGTGAGGATTACAATATGAAATAAGAAGTTATCTATAAGTTTTCATTAAATTGCTAGACAGATAAGCTACACAAAAACACCAATGTGTGTTGGAACAGAAATGGGAAGTGATGCTTTAACACAGAGATGAAACACAATTTCATTGATGTTAATAATATTAAAATAGGAGCCATGATTGCCTTTAGGTATCAGGAAGAAATCCTTGCCTTCACTGTCAGACCTTAAACTTGGTCAGTGGGCTCCTCTCATCTAAATTCAATATGCACCTGTGGGATATTAGGTTTTGGTTCCCCCGATGCTGCCAATTTTACAGTGCAACTGTCCAGGAGTGTCACGGTTCTGGGTCGATGAACCAGTGTTTTGATTTTTTTGTATTATTATTAAGCTTTGATTACTTAATAGGTTATCTGTTGAGTCTGTGTTTCCACAGGCCCCGCTAGTTGAGAGTCTTATTCCTCATGAAGAACGGAAAACAAGACAGAACATCTTCAACCGGTCTTTTACTCGCTAACGAGGGAAGTTCTGGTCAGAACCAGCTCTTGGAGCTCACGCTCCTCACCTGTCTCTAGCCCAAATCCTTCAAAGAGCAGCTGTTCTCGTAGCCTTTTTATTGACAAACTGTTACAGTTCACACAATACACATCACAGCACCTCCCTCCATAAACCCCCTTGGTTACAAAGACAAGGCACTATGTGTGTGTATGTGTGTGCACGTGTATGCATGTGCAAGAATGTGTGTGTGTGTGTGTGTGTATGCATGTGAGAATGTGTGTGTGTGTCCTCCTGCTCACCAAAAGGGTCATAAAAGCATGAAGCTTACAACACAAGAAACAGATCTTTCAGATGCAATGTATCTACAATAAAATCTCCCCCAGCACAGAGTGGCTGGAGAGGTGGTCAGGATCAAAGAAATGGCTTTGATCCTACTGCTTGAACTAAGACTTCACAAATTTAAGAAACACAATGACAATATTCAACAATCTGACTTAACATTATCATTACTAGTCTTTTGGTTCATGGTTCTGTAATTTCTAGCCTTTAGGTTTTTAATCTTTGTTCCCTCTTTTTCCTTGCCAGTCATGTCTCTGTGTGAAGCTGTATGTATGAGTCTGTCTGTAAGGGTAGTTGGTGTGTTTCCTGTCTTATTTTGACAGTCCTGCTCTTTGTTCAGCCCAATGACTGTAGAAAGCATGGACGACACGACAGCTCCCCAAAAATGAAGCCAAAACGTCTCTATCGCCCCCTGGTGTCTGGCTGCAGTATAGCTCATAAACCCCACCTCCTCCTCCTTTTTCAGTAAGTTAAACATGTTTGTAACCTAATCCGTAACTAACGTCCTTAGCAAGGTCCTGAGACCTAGCTAGCTAAGATGAGCACTGGGCTGTCGGGGAAACTTGTTTGTAAGGCTCGTTTAGCTAATTCGTGCAGGTGAATGAATTTAATGAAATCAAGAGAAATGCCCCGGGCTGCTCAGTCACTAATTACCGTTACTGTACTTTTATTATAAGTATCATACTGTAGAAACAACAGGCTGCACTCTGCTTCAGCTCCTTTGCAGAGCTTATTATTAAATATCTTCAAACAGCAGCATGTTTTCTGTCTCTTGCCACATCTGTAAAGACAGTAACACCAAATTTAAAAAAACAACAACTTGTACTTCAGTAACCCCTCATTAATTAGTAACTATAGATTAAATAGCAAAGCCCAATATTTATGTACTGAAACCAACTACTTCCGCTTACAGCTTAAGTTAAAATGTATGTTTAATCTTTCCACTGATTAATTTTTTTATCACTGACTCTGCAACAAACTAAGTAAAAAATATACAAATATTCAGGTTAAAAAAAACTGTGAATTATTGTTAATGAGATATGTTCACAAATTCACCTGTGCAGTACTCTGTACAGCTTACATTCTTTAAGAGAAATAATTTGATTCATTAATATTTACCCACGCAGCAGCTTCCACACTGCTGATAATACCTCGGTATGTTGGTGACCAGAATGCAGCAGCAGACTGTACCAGGACTGAAACCTGCTCCATCATCTCATAGTAATGGATTGCATTTATATAGCGCTTTACAATTCCACTATTCATTCACTCACTGATGCAGGCAAACCACAGTTGTAGCCACAGCTGCCCTGGGGCAGACTGACAGAAGCGAGGCTGCCATATCGCGCCATCTGGCCAACACGGGCCAAGTGTCTTGCCCAAGGACACAACAATCAGAGAGAGCTGGGGGATCGAACCGGCAACCTTCCGGTTACAGATGAGCTTCCCAACCACCTGAACCATGGTCGCCCCCATTTTTGCAGAACTCCATTTACCAACAACTCAAAGGTAAACATTATATTGGAAAATCTATTAGTATATAAGGCTCTTTTTAAAAAAATAAACAGCTCATATGTCAGCTGTCAGCAGAGCTGTAGGACTGAAAAATGTAAGAGAAGAACTTCAGTTCCTAAGTGTGTGAGGACAGAGGGTGTGTCCGAATTCAGGGGAAGGATGCTCCGAAGGAGGTATTTTGAGGCAATGACCTCACCGCGACGCGATGAAGGCTGTCCGAATTCAAAGAGTACTCAGAATGTGGCAACAAATGCATCCTACTTTTCAATGACGACCTAACACTTTCACAGACTAGCTACAAAGCAAACTGACGATTCTCTCACAACGATCCACAGCATGTAAGGGTGAAGCAGCTATAACAAATAAGAAGGAGCAAGACAATAAAGAGACTTAAAAACAAATAAAAATTTTAAAATGGATTCAAAACTTAATGGGAAGCCAATGACGCCGAGGTTTGCTTGTACCAGTTAAAAATCGTGCAGCAGCATTTTGTATCAGCTGTAGAAGTTATAGGGATGCCTGGCTAATTCCAATCAACCGAGAATTACAATAATCCAGACAAGAGGTGATAAATGTATGGATCATAGTCTTTGGGTGGCATCTAGACAAGATGGGCTTAATTTTTGAGAGCCACGTCAACTGAAAGAAAGAAGACTTGCCTACAGTATTCCATTAAGCTTTACTGTAACTCTTTGGGCACATCCATTTGAGACTAATGTGGGATAAGTCTGGGTTTGCCCTGCCCATACAGTTTTAGAGTTCATCTCATCCCACCCACTTTGGGCCTGCGCAGCCATTTTTGATAAAACATATTTATTAAATAGGAAATGGTCACCTAACTGCAACCACCTTGTTGCTGCATCTGCTTTTAATCAGTCTCCAACACCAAAATAATTTGATACAATTACCAGGAAACCATTTATTTTTCCTAGTTACATGGACATGTCATCCTGTTTTAACTCAAAATAGATGAAATGACAAAAACACACACTCATTAAATGCATGCATATTAGATACACCTCAGATAGTATCAGGTTCCATCGCCTTACAGCATCACTTTGTTGTTCATGATTTGCAATGCAAATCAAGGTTTTTATGCAAATGCAAAACTTTAACACCAAGCTGTAACATTAGATATAGCTGTTTTCCTACAGGCTTTAACTTTGACTTGTAACAACTGGAGGAAAATCACACTGTGCATAAATTGGAAATTTGTGTTTAGCTTAATTTCTTTTTCAAAATCAGAATCAGTTTTAAAAAAAAGTAGCTTTAGTTGTAGTTTTAGTGCTGAACATATAAACAGGGTAAAGTATAATATTTCAATGATGTCATCCTGTATTTGCTGCATACTGAGTAGTGACAAGGAAGATGAGAAATGTATTTTTTGCCAGTTGATACTTCCTCTTTTTTACTTAGAATAGCATTTACATTTGTTTCATCAACTTCCTTTGCAGCTCTTCAAATTCAACAGTTTTTCCCCCCTGCTGTCACTTCTGCTTTGCTCTGTGTCCTCTATTAACTTAGTTCCACAGCAACATGGAAAGGTAGGCTATGCTTTTGCTCACTTTAAAATACATTTTACTTTTTCTGTTGATGCTGATAACAAGGGTTGTTAGCAATGGTCCCTCTAAGCTGTGCGCGCACTGCTGGCACGGTCTATGCACACAGAAAATCTGTGTTGCGCACAAAAAAAAAAAAATCTAACCTGAATTGAAATTAAAATGAAGACTTTAACAATTCTGTTTTGCAGTGTTACTCAGTGACTGGCTGCTCCTGTATGGGATTAGAACGATGCCACCTTATCCCATAGTCCAGCCAATAATACGATTCACATTCGTATATACGCAGCTAATCAACGTCGTTGACAGGTTATGACAGCGTCCTTATGTGCCGACACCGGTGTTTTAGCTAGCAAAGCGGCGTGGCTGATGTGGAGTGAAGCCACGTTAATGACAACATGTACAACCATTGGAGATGTGAGCAGGACAGACGGAACAATTGACGGAAAAAGTGTGGACTTTATACCAGTTTTTAAATTGTGTTGATAGGCCACGTAAAACCAGAGTTATGATAAAAATATCTGCAATGTTTGGTTTTCTTCCTGAATACTATCGTTGTTTATATTTACTGCGGGAAGAAACGGTAAAAACCGCATTTTATAAGGAAAACGCTCGAAAGCACTCTCTGCCTGTGAGCAAAAACAAAACCAAAAAAACCCCACCCTTTGGTGGAAAAATGTACTATGTCGACCAATCAAAAAATGATATGGCAACGTGGCATTTAGTGATTTAGGAATGGGAGGAGGTTTAAGGAGTGTCGGCGGTGTTTTGAGATGTGAGAGATTTGCAACGTTTAGTGCAAATCTTTTGTAGTTAGTGTGTAGTTAGTGTGTAGTGTAGTCAATAGTTTTATTGTGTGTGTCAGAACAATGAGGCGACTACTGAATGTTAGAGGTGTTACAGGAGTGATACATCTCCTGTTGTCCGGCCTGCAGGTATCAGGCTTGTGATGTTCTCCTTTATCTCATAGTGGACAGAAATTATTTTTTGGAGTGGCACAAATAATTTGTGTGGCATCAAATTTGATGCAGAACACCTGATTGCTCTGTAAATAGTTTGAAATGTTTATTTGAAAAAAAATGCCTTGGCTGCATTTTTAGGTAAACAGCTGCAAAAAACTTTGTTGTTTGCATAACTCAGTTACTTTATTGAAGAAGTAACTATATATAATTAATTGCCCAACATTGGTCATTGTATACTGTGTTTTGCAGACAGAGAGTTACAGGACTCTCTCCCAGACCACAGACTCATAATACTAGTCAGAGCTTTATTTTAAAAAAAAGAAGAAAAAAAAAGAAAGTTGTGTTTTCAAAATTGGAGTTCAAGTTATTTTTACTTCCAATAGTGTTAACATACTACACAGGTCATGAACAAGATTTTTTTAAATTTTCATTGTAAGTGGGCGAAAGCAGTTAATTAAAAGTAATCTGACATAAATGTAAATGCTGTAATTTGATTATTTTAATAAACCATGTAACTTGGATGGATTTGATACTGACGTGACCACAGTGCACATGTCTGATGTCGCTCACACTGGTCCAAGGGACCGCTCAGGGAGTTTGTGTGTTCGCTCAGACACATGAAAAATTCGAGGGAACATTGGTTGTTAGTGTTATTAGAGTTGTTCAACTTTATTCGAATAACTCTAATAACGAATAACTCGACTCTGTGTACTTATAGGGCTTTGGAGCGTTATGTCACGAGAGGGGGCGTGACCAGTTTTTTTGGTCAAGCCGCCATGTTAGTAGGCCAAACAAAGCACATGGAAGCATCAGCTATGGTTCGTACATGCTGTGTTGTTGGTTGCAACATTAGATCACATGATTGGGAAGCTGGAAAATGGTCTCTCTTTTTATCGTTTCCCCTCCTGGAAGCAACGTGAGGGATCTCTGCCGTCATTTTTTGTTGGTGTGCTCCCGACATTTTCATTCCGGTGTTGTGCCAAAAAGTGATTGCCTGCCAAAAACTGATTTCCAATGTTTCCATGTGTTTTTTATGTGTAATATTGTTACGTATGTTGGTAAATACACCTTGGTGAACAGGTATTACAAAGGGGTTATATATATGTCCACTTAAAATATATTTACAGAACTAGTTTTGCATTTGTTGCAATTTCAGCTGTCCTCTTGGCCAGGTTACTCTTTAAAGCGACATTTTTAAAGTTAACAATAATTTTTTTTTTAACTGCATACATAAAGGATACATAAAAGTCACTGCCAAAAACTGATTGCGGATTCTACCTTGTTACAGGAATGTTGTTTGTTGCTCAAGATGATGTGATATCATTCATGAGGGATACATTTGACATATGTTTCACATATTATAGACCAACAAGTTATTTATAGCAGTTTAAATACAAGCAATCAGTTTTTGGCAAATACCGGAAATCAGTTTTTGGCAGACAATCACTTTTTGGCACAACCCCGCTAAGTTCTAAAGAAATTCATATTGCTCTTTATAGGCTTTTAGTTTTATTTTCAATGCGCTGAGGCCATAGAAAGTTAGAACAAACATCCTAACGTGTGATGCAGCAGAACTATGTTCTGTTTATGGAGTAGCTTATCGGTGACAACTCCTCTAGAGTAGCAAGTGGAATTTGCCTTTTTTGCAGACGGCTCCTTTTGTCTTTCACTGCAGATGGTGTGTTTATGTTTTCATCTAGAGCAATTTTTGGGGCAGCTGCTGAGGAGAAGTCAATGTTATGTGCAACCTCTGGCTGTATCTTGGTCATATAGTCAATGTACTCACAACGTGGAGGCTTAAAAATGGTCAAATCTTGTACCCAACCGTTTGTGAATTAGATGTGCGCCTCCAGGGATTTATAATTCCGAAAATGATTCGCCGTGTATGTGCTGACTATACAGACAAGGTACGCGAAGATATCGGGATAGGACAACGGCGGTAGGTCGTCTGGGTTTCCACTCCACTGCCTTATTTCATACGGGTCGACATTACTGATGCACGCTATTTTTTCCAAGTACCGTCTCTTGGCGTCTGGGCGCAGTCGGTCGCGATACAGCCCTTTGTCTTTTGTGGTGATTTCAAGCATGATTCTGGCAGTCCTGCTTCCAACACAGTGTGTTTGTTTTGATTCGTGGCCTTCTAACATGGCGCCGCAATCCCACAATGCACTGCGGCGTGACGTCAACTCCAAAGCCCTATTAGGATTATTGGTAGTAGTAGTAATATTAGAAATAGGAGGAGTAGAAGTTGAATTCATTTTATTTCTATACCTGTGTTTTTACAAGTTGGTACAGTCTATAAAACTAAAAATCTTTATGTAGAAAGCATATTCTGGATTATCCTGATGATGAGTCTTCTGGGTGATGATGTAAGAGTTTTGGTGGCTGTCCACATTGACTGAAAGTCTTACTTGATCAAACAGACCATAATGATAATGGTAATTCTTTATAACTCACAATGAAGTTAGAAACCATTCAGCAAATTGAAACTGTGTTGATACTGATACCATGTAATAAGTGCTGGTCTGTAACATTACCAGCGCATTTATTACTAATAATAAATGATAGATAAGATTTAAACCATCACGGGCAGTCCCCTTAGCTGGTTTAAATCCTATCTATCAGAAAGGTCTTTTTCTGTCGTGATGGGTACCTACTCCTCCTCCACTGCCCCTGCCACCTCTGGTGTCCCCCAGGGGTCTGTGCTGGGTCCTTTGCTGTTCTCTTTATACTTGTTACCCTTGGGCCAAATCTTTGATAAATACAATATTTCTTTTCATTTTTATGCAGATGACATTCAAATCTATTTTTAACTGGCTGAGGATGTTACGTCTTCGTTGCAACACTTCTTTGATTGTATGAGTTAAAAACTGGCTACTGAGCAATTCCCTCATTCTAAATGACAAGAAGACAGAAATTGTAATCTTTGATACTCCCATCCCTCGGGCTGAAGTAACTGGTATATTTGGGCCCTTTGCTAACTCCCTTTCTGATACTGCGAGGAACTTGGGTGTTGTCTTGGACCGTTCCTTCAAGCAGGACAAACATGTGTCCTCTGTAGTTAAATCTGGTTTCTATCAATTACGTCTAATCTCTAAGGCCAAGCCCTACATACCACGTAAGGACCTGGAAAAACTTATCCATGCCTTTTTTACATCAAGATTAGATTACTGTAATTCCCTTTATACTGGTCTCCATTCTGCTCTTGTTCACAGACTGCAGCTCGTTCAAAATGCTGCTGCGCGTCTCTTAAAGGGAACTGGTAGGTTTGAGTCTATTACTCCAGTTCTTTCCGACCTGCACTGGCTCCACATTAAACATCGCATTGATTTTAAAATCTTATTGCTCACTTTTAAAATCATAAATAACACCACGCCCAGCTATCTTACGGATCTCCTCAGCTTTTATACCCCTAGGAGAGCACTTAGATCAGCAGGCCAAATGCTCCTGGTGTGACCTAGATCTTGGCTTAAGACCAGAGGTGACCGCGCATTCGCCTCTGTTGCACCCTACCTCTGGAATAATCTCCCTCAAGCTATCCGCGCGTCTGATTCAATTCAATCTTTTAAATGTCAATTAAAAACATATTTATTTAGCCTTGCCTACCCTGCCTCCTAGACCCTGCATTTGTAAGTGTACCGTAACTTATCTTTTTTGCTTTTATTAATGTTTTTATGATTTAACCTTCAGCCTTTCGGCTCGTGCCTACTATGCCTGGTGTATCATTGGTTAATTATGTCTCCCACCTGTTAGTATATTTTATTTGTACTTATTTTATTTTATTATTTTATTTACTTGTATTTATTATTGCTCTTATTTGGTTTCTGTGAAGCACTTTGGCATATGTTTGCTTTTTAAATGTGCTATATAAATAAAATTGTATTGTATTGTAATAATGCATTCCAACCTGAACAGTTATGTTAATTCCTACTTTTCTCCAATCATACAATCTGTTAGAGTAAAATGTAACAATTATTCCTTCTCTATACTGTGAACTCAAATTTCCTTTTTAGTCAATTAGAAACATTGTTAAATGTGGTGGGGATGCCTTTCTATCTACCTTCAGGATAATGGCAACAAAGTCAATTTTGTGCTAATCTAAAAAATTAAGACATTTTAATCAGAAAAGAACTTTGACTGAAAAGCATAGACTTTTTTTTTCCATTCTAAATGTAAGAATCTCTTCACAGGAAGAAGAGCTGGATATTCTGGTGGTTGATGCCTTTTGTGTCTTATGACATGCTTTATCAAAATTGCGTGTTTGGGACAGGATTCCTGTTGGACTAAATGCAATATATCATTTACAATAAGTAAGTTGTTATATTAACTGCTGTGACAAAATAATTATCTTTTTACTAGAAATGACAGACAGCCAGACAATTTAGATTCTAACCTTAGAAACAAGGCTTATTCACTTTTTCTTTTTTTAACCTTTTATGAGTTCGAATAAAGTAAACTCAGCTTGCTTTCTGTCAATTTTTAGCTACATTTGTTTATTTCTCTCATACTGTATAAAGAGTCTGTACACACTATATTCTACCACAGCCCTAAAATGTCATGTCCCTTTAAATTACATTACTACACTTTAGAAGAAAGCATCCTACCCTCAGTGTACTGTCTGCAACTATTGTAGACACCAAGGGCGTAGATTTGGCATGGACGGAAGGGACATGTCCCCACCAATATCCAGCGATTATTGAATTTTCCCCACCAATAATTTCATCTCTTCGAGTAAAGGAAAACAAACCCGATAGAAAGAAATAACGATCTATCAACAGCTCATTCACCTAGCGGTGCAGAAAGAGTTAAATTACTTCTCTACCAGAGTCCTACCTCATGTGACAAATATGGCCAATGTGATTGGCTGTGCCTTTCAGGGAGCTCTGTTTAGTTTTAGCAGCTGCAAGCCTGCGCTGCCAGGACCTGCAAGGAGGAGAGGATGGCAGCAAAAAGGAAGAACCTGGATATAAGAAAGTATTTTTCAAAGAAACCTGTAAGTCACTTAAATTCAAGTTCACTCATAAAATGTGTCCGTCATAATAACGTTACAGGCTATGCTAGGCTTTGGCCCACATCAGTCTAAAATTGTATGTAACCACGAAAAAAGTGTTTTGGAAGCTAACTGCACAACAGGCAGCACTATTAGTTATCTCAGTCTCAGAGTAGCATTTCTAATTTTGATTGAAACTGTCAGAGAAAACGGCAGCCTCGAGCAAGCCAGGATATTAGTTTACAGAGGCTGTTAAAATTATACGTCTAACGTTAAAATTTCATCCTAATGGTACTGACATATTCATAGGGTTAATTTTTGAGACAATATATCATGAGGTAGCCATGATTTTGCAAATATTCCACCTTGTAGTGCAGTTTGCACAAATTGTTTTAAAAATGCACTCACTCTACAAACATTACTGATGAGTGACTCATCAGTAATGTTTGTATAGTGTGCCTAAAATGTTGCATAATTTTGCTGAGAGATCTTTTACTGTGTGGTAATCTTATATGAGTAGTTGTATGGACAAAACCCACCAGGTCATTCAGTGTTCCCTTAGTGCTAATGTATCAGAGATGTTGGTGTACTATAACTGAAGTAATGTTGTTAAGTCCTTAAAGTCATATTCTTTTATTGTCATGACTGTATTTGAAGCTATTTTTATTTTTGTATGATACCTGAGTTATATGGAATATGGCTGAAGTAATCTAAATTCTAAAATACATTTGTTTAATAGTAATTTAACATTATATAATTCACATATAAAACTATGAATTGTAATTTTAAATGGTTTTAAAGCATGTAGAATAGCATATGTAGACAAGTATATTTCTCCCTTTTTTTTTATTAAGAAGCAAAGACAAAAAGGAAAAAAAAAGAAACAGGGCAGGGTTCGGTGGCTGAATCATCCGTCCCCACCAATGCCAAAACCAAATCTACGCCCTTGGTAGACACAACGACATTCTTTAAATTTGAAAAACATAAATACTAAAAGATTTTCAAGTCATATGAGCAAATATTTTATTTACCACAGAACATCAATAAAATACAAGCTGCTTAAGCTGAGAAATTGTACATTTTAAGCGTAAAATGAGCTCATTTCAAATTTGATGCTTGCTACAGGTGCATGTTTACCATGGTGTAGCATGGTAAGACTGAATGCAGTCAGCTAAGACTGAAGAAGTCACTTGGATGAGTGATGAAACGTTTCTCCCACGGAAAACGTCCAGATAAACACAACCAACCTTTTGGGGTAGTTAATGAATTTATTACTTCTAGGCTGGACTACTGTACTTCTTTGTTATGAGGATGTCCTACACCCCCCCTGAAAAGCAAATTAATCCAAAATGCTGCAGCAAGAATACTGACAAAGACTAGATAGAGAGTTCATATTTCTCATATATTGGGTTCCCTTCTTTGGCTCCCTGTGAAATCCAGGGAATTAATTTTGAATTAAATCCAGAATTGAATTCAAAATCCTGCTCCTCACATACAAGGTCTTGAACAATCAGTCCCCATCTTAGAGCACTTTGCTCTCAGACTGCAGGCTTACTTGTTGTTCCTAGAGTATTTAAAAGTAGAATGGGAGGGAGAGCCTTCAGTTTTCAGGCCCCTCTTCTATGGAACCAGCTTCCAGTTTGGATTCGGGAGACAGACACTATCTCTACTTTTAAGATTTGCCTTAAAACTTTCCTTTTTGCTCAAGCATATAGTTAGGGCTGGATCAGGTGACCCTGAATCTTCCCTTAGTTATGCTGTAATAGGTGTAGCTGCTGGGGGATCACACTGATGCACTGAGAATTTCTTCTTCAGTCACCTTTCTCACTCACTATGTGTTAATAGACCTCTCTGTGTTGAATCATACGTGTTGTTAATCTCTGTCTCTCTTCCACAGCATGTCTTTTATCTTGTCTTCCTTCTCTCACCCCAACCGGTCACAGCCGATGGTCGCCCCTCCCTGACCTTGGTTCTGCCGGAGGTTTCTTTCTGTTACAAGGGAGATTTTCCTTCTGACTGTTGCTTGCTAATAGGGGTGATATGACAGTTGGGTTTTCCTCTATTTGTATTATTGTAGGGTCTACCTACAATATAAAGTGCCTTGAGGCAACTCTCTTTGTACTTTGGCGCTGTATAAATAAAATTTATTGAACTGAACACTTTCCCACTTTGAGACAATCAATTTCAAAAGAGTTTTGGCCCACAGTACATGACGTCGTTTCTCAACCATGTTTAAATTTGGCTTCCTTATTGCATGATAGAGGTTTAGTTGGCATCTACAGATGGCAGATTGGACTGTATTAATTGAGAGTGGTTCCTGGAAATATTCCTTGGCCCATTAAGTAATGTCAGTGACACAATTATGCTGTGTGAGTGATTAATGAACATTTTCAGCCTCGTCCTTTATGCACAGAGACATCTTCAGTTTCTCTGAATCTTTTGATTATGTTATGCACTGAAAATGATGAGAGTTGCAAACCCTGTGCAATTTGATGTTGAGGAACGTTTGAAGTATTGTACAATATTTTTACACACTCTTCCACAGATTGGAGAGCCTAAGCCCATTTTTGCGTCTGAGAGACTGCCTCTCTAAGACATGCCTTTTATAGCTAATTATATTAAAGACCTGATATCAGTTGGCTAAATTACTTGCTAAATGTTCTCTCAGCTGAAACCTTTTGATCTTTCTTGCTTTTTCAGCCATTTGCTGCATCATGACAATTTTTTGGTGAGCTGTAGCAAGCATCAGGTTTGATTTCATTTGAAAGTCTTTTGGTTTTCATGTTTTTCCAAATTTAACAAACATTCCAACTCTTCTGGAATTCAGGTTTTATATACTATAACTTATTTTGAACAGTCATTTTTCCAACATGGCGATATGGCATTTAAAAATATACTTCTCATGCCTGCCTCTTACATCTTCATTTTCCTATACATGACTTCATAAAGAAGTATGAAATTGTATAATAGGTGTTTTGAGATTAAACTTTAACACATTCCGGGGATGGGGACATGTGGGGTGTTTTAATTAAATTGTACAAGGGTTCAATGCGTGTTGTTACATTTTCTCTACAGGTCGTAATCAGACCGAGTGTTGTATGAATTTCACAGACAATGTTTTGAATACCGGAAGCCTCAATGAGACTTTGAGGTTTGAAGTATTTATAATACTTTTTTTTGGGGGGGGGGTATGAATTATTTTGAAAAAAATTAAAGACTTGACTCTTTTCTACATTAATAAAAGGATGTAAATTGTTAATATTGTTAATATTTTTGCATTCTTCTCCCCAAGAGCCATTTGGACTCTACAGAGGGTTCTAGAGGGAACAGAGGTGAATGGGAGTATGCAATTGTATGTCAAGACTTTTGTCGCTCTTCTGCACAAACCTAATGATACCTCCGGAGGCCTTGAAATTTATGCCAATGACACACAGGTTAAAAAAAACAAACTATTCACACAATTTTATTGAACAGTAGTTTGTAGTTAGACTCCACGTGTAGTAAGATAAGATCAACTTTATTAGTCCCACACGTGGGAAATTTGTTAATTTGTTAGTCAGAAATACCTGCCAAGTAGTGATGTACTCAGCTGATATCTAATGTTGTTCTGTTCAAGGTAATTTTAGTTAACGTAATCTAAACTAAATCTCTTTCTATTCTTGGCATGTTGATGCTGATACAGGTAACACCATATGTGCCTCTTCTCAACAGTAAAGTGAGTGTCCAGCTGCCAAGAGAACTGGGTGCTGGACCGAATAACACGATTGTGTTCTGCATGTTTAAATGGCCTGGAACAAGACAGGTCATAAACTACACTTCTTATATAAAAACATGTAGAAAAAGGATGTTGTGAGCTATAGAATAATACGATCTTTGTATTTACACATTAAATTTAAACTACTGCTCATGGAGCGCGTGGGTCTTGCTTGTTTTAGTCTAATAAAATAACATTTGTTTTTTTTTTGTTTTTCTTTGTGAGGTTATATTTTTTTTGTTTACCACTTGTTAGGAAATGTACTCTTGTTTATTTTCACATCATTATAAAGGCATCTTAATAATGAAAATCAAATTTATATGTCCTTATCAAAGGAGTGGTGTATACACATGGCATACTGTAAAAACAATCAGATTTAAAATCCCATCTTAACAACCCTATCAAGCTTCCTTACACCAGCTACACCAAACAGCCACAAAATTAAACCCACTTAGCTTCTGAATTTGCTGGATGCTTGAATAATTTGTCCAGTGGGGAATTTGTACTCTTTAGCACAGTGACATTATTTTATTAACACATAAAATTTAAAATTAGTACACATATTTTTGAAGGAAGGTGGGTACATCAGGACAGAATCATCACATTTTTTTAACAAAATGTAAATTACTTGAATATCAAACCATGCAACTAGATCACTGAGTAGTGTTTTTCCATTTAACACAGAAGAGTCAGAAAATAATATTAAAACTGTCTTTGCAAAACTGTTAAACCAGCTGACAAATCTGCATTTTATTGTAGAGAGTTTTTGAAAGCCCACATGAAGTATATGATCAAAGACTGGTTGGTCTGAGTGTGCAGGGCAAGAAGATATCAGGACTGCAGGAGAGAATCAACATCACAATGGAGTTTACCAAGTGTATAAAGGTGACTGTTTTTTTGAACATTTATTTCAGTCTTACCTCCTGTAATTTTATTGCATAATTATTTGACACATATAATATGCTGTAAATGTTGTACAAACATGACATATTTTTGTGTAGGAAACTCAGAAACCCTCGTGTCAGTTCTTTAATTATTCAACATACAGTAAGTAACAAACATCACATCTGTCATGAACAGTAGTGTACACTGCTCAAAAAAATAAATAATTAATAATAATTTAAACTTATGGGACACATTACCCACTCCATTTCATTATAGATATCCATCACGATTTATTCTCCCCTCAAAATCTGATGTGTTTCCAAAGTGTTCCTTTAATCTTTTTTGAGCAGTATAACGCACCAATATTTTCAGAAGTTAGACTCATTGGGGTTTGTGTTTTCACTCAGGGCCACCAAACTGAGCTGATGTTCAGAAATGTGATCTTTTGCATAATGGATCTGTTTGTTTTGCTTACCAGATTTTAGTGAGGATGGCTGCGTCACACACTGGACACATGGTCAGACTAACATCACCTGTTCCTGTAACCACCTCACATACTTTGGTATCCTCATAGTAAGACTGGACTCATTTATTATGTAAAGAGGAATTCAAAGAATGAAGAATTTGAGAGATCTCCTTCTGTCTGTCCATCTCCTCTTCACTTCTATCAACACACACTTATCTGAACTGCCTCAAACTTTGCAGCTTCACAATGACATGCCAGACCATTACTCACTTTACCTTAATTCTGCCTTAAACCTTCAAACAGGCTTTTCAAAGTGGTGTCGGGAAAGACATGGCAAGCTAAAAAACACTGCAAAATTTTGTCATACTGATGGTTTTAAAGTCACACAGCTTCTCAGAAAGATCTTTTTTAGATTTCTTTTTAAGATCTTCAGTTTACTTTATCAGAAATGGTGATGAAAGGTTAAGACCACAAACCACAAAGTTGCACAGCTAGATTTGGAACACACACATGCGCGCACACACACACACACACACACACACACACACACAAAGAAACTGACTGCTTGCATGTGAGATCTTTAGAAGGAATAGTTATAGTAACTAATACATGGGTAACTTTGCACTCATTGTATTAGTACAATTAAAGAAGTAAAAAACAAAAGCTTCTTTTATATGTTAGCAAATCTCTTTATCCCCACAATACTGAATCTTGTCTACAAGGTTCTTTAACCCTAGAACACTATCGCTATAAATAGTAACACCATCACTTACGCCAGGTGATTTTTACCCGATATAATATACCCAACGAAAGGTACTCGGCATCAAAATATATCAAAATATGACAACACATGACAAATTACCGTGGTCTTCTTTGATTTTCAACTGTGCCTTATCTAACAAAATGAAAAAGAAGAGTCATGGGGGGACACTAAAAAAGTGCTCCTAAATTACCCAAAAATTAGGAATTCGAAAATAAAGAATTCTTAAACAAAAAAACAATGACACTGGAAAGTTGGTCTTTGGTCCACCCATTCCTGGGACATTTGAGACTTCCCTGGTGAAGGCACAGTCTCCTCGACACACAAACAGCTGCAGGAGAGAGAAACAAAAAAATTGCACTTTTTGGTGGGTAAAAATGACCAGGTGACTAAAAGATTTTTTTCATCATATGAATTCCCTTGGAATTCATTTTGCGATATTTATTCATAACAACTGCACTATTCATAACAACTGCACTAAATAAGGATAACATGCAAATTCCAGGACCACTCCTACTTACCTATTCCTTATATGCAGTAAATAGACGCAGGGTAGTAATGGTGTGGACACACTTCCTGTCCAAGGCTGCGGGGCAGTCAGCACACCTCACTAAGGGAGTACTGCTTTCTGCTCCCACTGGTCCTGCCTCACCTGCAAGAGTGCCAGGGGTAGGGATGTCGAGCACACTACAGATCAGGATGCAGCAAGATTGCCTGATTTTATACACTAACACTATCACCAGGTGAAATCCACCCAAAACCTACTTTACCCTCTATCACTATTGCTGGGTGAAAATCACCCAAACACATGCCTGTAGGAAAAAGTGGGCTTTGGGGTAGGGAAACACCCACGCCTTCAAAGACATCAGAGACCATGCTGAAGCTACACAAGGACCCATGACATTCAGACAAACGCAACAAATTGAAAATCATGTAAATATATTTGCTCGGGCGAAAATCCCCCGGCGATAGTGTTCTAGGGGTAAGGACCTTTTGCAGGTTTTCAGGTCAATCCCGCGTGAAATCAACCATGTGCTTTATCAATAGTTCTTTATCCAAATGGGTTTTTTGCTATTAACTTTGAAATTTTCTGTAATTCAGAGAATCTCTACAGTTTTTGATTTACAAAAAGAATGCCCTTTGTATAAATCCATAAACCTAAGCAGTGAGTGAAAGTAAACAGTGAGGGCAAAAATGGGAATATAATGTTAATGAATACAAAGCATTAGATGAGCTCAATCACATCTTAAGCAATGATGTTAATCCATATAACACTGATGGGGGACATTTGTCTGCATAATCTTGGTTTTTTTTTTGGGTTTTTTTTGATAATTTATCTGATACAGTTTTATGAATAGTCAAGTGTTTTCATGCCATTTTATTGCTTCTTTTACAAAAAGGAGGGATTTAAAAAATCCTCCACCACTCCTCATTTTCAGCTAGTATCAAATAATAAATAACAGTAAAAATAATAGTAAATGCTTCCATAGTGTTTCTGTTCTTTGTTTTGTTTTGTAAGTGTTTGAAGCACTCGGATGTCACATGCATGTGGGTTTGGTATACAGCCTTTAGATTCTCTATTTCTTTCTTCTTTCATAAAATCACATGGGATTCATCAGTAAACTGCAGTTTAATGTATTTATAATTTTTCTGGAAGGAGTAGTTCATGTGGTAATGAAAACATGTTGTTATAATTTTGTTGCACAATCAGAATCAGAATCATCTTTATTTAGCCAAGTTTGTGCACACAAACAAGGACGGTTCACTTTGCTCTCTGTGTGCAAAGAAAAGAAACATTTTTGCCATGTTACAGCTCTTCTATATAATAAATGCACAGTTTAACCTACACATTCATTGAATGTCAATAATATGCATGCAAATATAATAACAAATATGATTTGTTATGAATGCAGATACGTTAGTTGTGCGTTTCCTTCTTTTTTGTTTGGTGTCATTCTAGATGGCACCAAAGAAAAATGATTTCGTCTACATAATCAGTTCTTCTTTTACTTGCTCTGCTCAACTTGTTTTCATTCAAATTACTATCCTTCCCTGGTCAGAAGATGGGGATGTTACATGCAGATCAACTGCTAAGGGCCCAGTTAAGAGCCATCTGTCTGGTTTGCATCATAACTCATCACTGCAGTCTATTGCTTTATTCATAAAACACTGCAACCAAAACTGTACTCTCTCTCACACACACACACACACACACACACACACACACACACACACACACACACTTCTTGTGTGTGTGTGTGTGAGTACAGTGCTGTCTGTTATTGTATGCCAGTCCTGTATTGCTGCTATGTTGTATTGGTTTTCATGCTAACTGTTTGTGTGTGGTGCTCGTGCTTGATTACCTACCCTTTGCCTACCTGAATTTTGTGTATTCATTGCATGTTATTGTTATTGTGTTGTTATGTTATGCTTGTCTTGACTGCACGTAGCATAGTAGTAGTTGTTTTATTTTATTTTTTTCACATGTATTAAGCTGTTCATTTAACTTTCTTTTTAGTCCTGCCCCCATTTTCTTCAAGGGACTTGTACCACCAGAAATAAGAAAGTATACTTAATAACCTAGTGGGTTAAATAAAGTTACATTTACTGTGTAAAAAAAAAAAAAAAAATTAAGAAAAGTATTGACTTCTGACATGTGGTATCTATTGGCCTGTTGACCTGTCATTGACTAGAAGATGAAAGGTTTGCTGACTAATTGTTATAATACAAAAAGTGAAAGATTATATAAACATGTGTTTTCTCCACAGATACCTGATCATTCCATCACAAAGAAAGACCAAGAGATTTTAACACACATTACTGTGATTGGCTGTAGTATTTCCCTTTTTACTTTGGTCATAGCCATTTTGCTCTTTATTACAAACAGGTAATAAATTCATTTTTCATATTCTTCCCATCTTCATCAGTCCTTCCTCTTTCACGTTTTTAGTACCTCCTGTAATCTAATTTGCCTCTGCTCTTGTCCCCTTTTCTGGAACTTCCTCATACCTTTGTCATATGGCTAGCCTGTTTTTTTATCTTTCAGTTGCCTTAAAGGATACTGAAATCTTCCATTCACTGGCATTCACTGATCATCTTTCAGCAAATGCTATTGTTATCTCTTCATCTTTTTTTTCTTCTCTTGTTATGGTCTACCATTCCTCCCGTTGTGATACAATATGTTGCTTATAACACATCACTTCTCTGTGTGACAGAAAACTCAAACAGGATGTCTCTATGAAGGTCCACATCAACCTTGTAATTGCCCTGATCCTCCTGAACCTGCACTTCCTGCCCAATCAGGCAGTGGCAGCAGGGTCCTCCTCTGGACTTTGCTTATACATGGCTCTTTTACTTCATTATTCCCTGCTGGCCACTTTCAGCTGGATGGCCTTGGAAGGTTTCCACTTATATCTTCTCTTAGTCAAAGTCTTCAACATCTATGTGAAGAAATACCTGCTCAAACTCAGCATGGTGGGATGGGGTAAGTGGAATCGATTAGTCAGGGAGCTGTCATTGTCAATCTGGAAATGTTTTACTAATATATATATGTCTATATATGTCTATATATATATATATACATGTATACATTTATATATATTTTTTTGCTCTAGGTGTCCCTGCCATGATTGTGTCAGTGGTGGTCATCATAGACAGACAGTTTTATGGCCTTACCCCTCTGGACACGTCTAACTCCTGCAATACTGAAATGTAAGATTTGCCAGATTATGTATGTAAGATTGTAATGAATGTGATGAATGTAATGAATATGAATGTAAGATTATGTATCAAGAATAATAATTCACATTTACTTATTAACTGTTTTGCCTGTCAGAGTTTATGTAAACATACATGTTTGGGTTTTTTTTAAAGGGAGAAGCAGAAATGTGCCATTTCACCAAGCATCTAACTTGCTAAAATTGAAACATTAATTCCTTTGTAACTCTGGGGATGCTTTTACTACATAGATCTGCATTAATGTTTCTTTTACTAAATATATTGTTGATTTTTCAGTTTTAGAGGTTAAAACATTATCTGCTCTTTCTTTTTAGATGCTATATAACCAATTACTATGTGAAAATGTGGACTACAGCGGGACTGCTCAGCTTGGTGTGTCTCTTTAATGTAATCATGTTTGGGGTGACAGTCAGACAAGTTTTGATTCTCCACCACACCAGAGAGGTAATTCTGTAGTCTTAAAAGAAATATTTAAGTAGTAATCCATCAGTGTATCCATTGGAACCCCTAAACTAGCAATGATTCTTCTTTTAATGACAATTTAAGGTCTCAAGTCAAATTTTAAATAGTCTGTAACCTTCTTTTTCATTTTACATTTGGCAAATCAGTTTGGGCAGAATAACCTTGACAAAGTCAAGAAAGACATTTCTACCCTGGCTGGAGTCATGACTCTGCTCGGCATTACCTGGGGCCTGGTATTTTTTTCATTCGGCCCCCTGATCACTTCTGTCCTCTACCTCTTCTGCATCTTGAACTCCCTGCAAGGTCTATAAACTCACACAAACACACACACACATGCACTCACACACAGTGGCAGAGTTTGGTATGTGGGTTACGCCTATAGAAAAACTTCCCAGTATTCTGTTATTTACTCTTTGGTGTCATTCATTGCATTGGGTGAATTAAGTCCGTAGAAACAAGACATACTGCCAATTTGACAGTTTATCAATTCACCGAACAGGGATCTCAGTTGTATCTGCTAAATCTCGCTTTGTGGAAGTGTATGTTGCTATCTTGGAGGATAGAGTTCTGGCCCAGACTGAGGAGATATGGGACTGCCACTGGTTACAGAATCTCATCTCAACATCTCTGTTCGTTGACACTGATGAAACTGATGACAAGGCTTGGTTTTCAGTGAGGGAGTTGCTGCCTCACACCATCACACTGATTCCACCAAAAGCTGTCACCCATGGTGCAGCAAACAGTGGGTGTGTCCCAATTCAGGGTCTGCGTCCTTCAAGGCCACAGCCTTCGCGGTCTGAGTGGGCTGCGTCCTCGAAGACCGGAAGTGCGAGGCTTGTGAAATGGAACGGTCTAGCCTCCTTCTTGCTGCTCAGGTTGCCTAGCAACCATGACACTAACCACTGGAAACGTTCCATACAGGATTGTTTGAGAGAAATGAAGGAGAAAATGTTTTTGTTCATCTGTTTGTTTTTATATGAGCTTTGTTTGATTTTAATAAGCATCTGAGGCTGAGACCACGGGACTGTAAAAAGATGATTGTCAGGCGTCATTTCTGTACTGGACAGTCAATTTAAGATTAGCTAGTAAATAACAATTAGCTAATGTTGTTCATGAGACTAAAGTCATCTCACTGTGGTAATGTAAATATAGCATGGCCGATATTAAAGGTAGTACCTCTCTCAAACCAAAGCAAATCAAATCACTTCTATTGTCACATCATATGTGCAGGTACACTGGTACAGCACATGCGAGTAAAATTCATGCGAGTGAACTCGCGACTGTAAAATACTGAGCTTCAGTAAAGATTCAAGTTGCATGTATTTATATTTCCTATTGTCACTCAAAGACAAGTATCTTTGACAGTGTATATATAGATGTATTATATATAAGAGATAAATGTTATTTTAATATGTTGGCATTACTAAATTTGGCTCTATGCTTACATATATGTATAAAAAGGATATGTACGAGCTGTGATAACTGTTTCTGATAAAATGAAGATCAGACTGATATATGAAATATTCCTTTATTGGGTGAGAAAATCATACCATGTCATAACTGCTTTAAGTCATACAGAATAGATATCAGAGCCTTAAACAGGCTGACTTCTGCTAAATGGGTCAAACTGGGCACAAAGTATACAAACACATAACATCCTTATAGAATATGATGTAACACTATAGATCAACTTACCTCAGAATATATAAAGCATATAAACAATTACAGCAATATGATGCAACAAACACAGCAGTGCTACTAATCCAAAATACTCAAAGCTTCATAGAACTGAAACAAACATAGACATTTAATTTTAGGTGCATTCTGCTGCTGATACATACTTTAGGTTTCTGAATATTAAACTTGTTTCTGCCTTTCATGTGGGTGATCGTGGCTCAAGAGTTGGCAATTCGTCTTGTAATCGGAAGGTTGCCGGTTCAAGCCCCAGTTCGGACAGTCTCAGTCTTTGTGTCCTTGGGCAAGACGCTTCACCCGTTGCCTACTGGTGGTGATCAGAGGGCCCGGTGGCGCCAGTGTTTGGCAGCCTCGCCTCTGTCAGTGTGCCCAGGGCAGCTGTGGCTACAATGTGACTGAATGTGTAAAGCGCTTTGGGGTCCTTAGGGACTAAGCAAAGCGCTATACAAATACAGCCCATTTACCATTTCATAGTGTTTAACTTGAAGGCCCTGAGTACTTTCTCCCACACTGAAAACACTGGAATGATAAAATTATTTGAACATTACCTAATAAGACTGATTCAGGACAGACAATTAGTTATTTTAAACTTTTCTAGCAGTCCTTCACAAACAGGGAACAGTCTGTCTATTCTCTCCATCTGTCAGCTGCTGCTGGCTCTTCCTCCTCCTCTTCCTCACACACTGCTGAGTTTGTCCTGGTGGATCATCAGGGATGCAAAGCCTCACAAATGATGTGCAGCACTGGGTCCCTCAGTCTGTCCTCACTCTGCACTGCTACAAAACAGACTTTAACGTGTGTTTGAACGAGCTGACGGTTCACTCGTTGAGCTGAAAGAAAGATGCTTTAATCACAGGAGTCACACACGTATCCACTGTACCATCTGGGAACTCTTCTTGTTTAGCACTCGTAATAACACAAACAGTGTATACACCTGAGACTGTCACCTGTCTGTCTGTCCTGCACTCTCTCTCTCTTTCTTTCTCTCTGATTGTGTAATAAAAGTATGAACATGTATTTATAAGTTACACTTGTGTTTGAATCCTGCAGCTTATCACACATTTGATTTCCATGTGTGACAACTGCAAGTGTCCAGAGTGAGGACAGACTGAGGGACCCACTGCTGCACATTAGTGATGGTAAATTCGATTCTTTTTACTGAATCGAGTTTGAATGAGTCACTCACCAAAGTGAATCGGGTTTTTTGAGTCATTTGAGTCACTGAGTCAGTTGACCAGAGAGTGCAAAAAAATGTACATTTTCACTCAAACTTAATTTGTTTCTCTTTTCATGTATATCCTACTGCTAAGATGAGTGATTGAAAAAGAAAAACAACTATTTTTATAGAGCAAAAAAGTGCAAGAAAAAAAGATTTCTAAAGGAAACATTTATTATTTTTATTTTTATTTTATTTTATTAGTATTTTCCTCAAATGTGTCAAATATATATTTTCTCATCTAAATGTCCACTGAGCTGTGAGCCAGGGGGCGGTAATGCGCCTTAACATTGGTGGCCAACCAAGAAGAAGAAGCTGTGAGCCAGGAGGGAGGGGGTGAGGGAGTCCTGAGTGATTCGTTTATGCTACGATTCAGCACAGCAAGGGAGGGGGTGAGTGAGTGATTCGTGTCACTACCGTACCGGAAACCCGATCGGTACCACGCATGCGCAAATCTTACGTCACTTCCTCTATTTGGCAACATTGCGACAGTTAATGTATTTGACTGACACGGTTAGCGCCCAGTTAGCTCCTAGCATTCCTCAACAGCTCTGCCTCCTTTTCAACTGCCCGGGACATTTAAACAATGGATAATCCTTTTACAAACAAATTCATGCTTTTCTCCTCAACAGAGAGCGTCCCCCGATTGAACAACAGCGCTGTAAAATAAGAAGAATGATGCCGAATTACAGACTTAATAATACTGACTTAGTAATGTGTCACATGAAGATTCATCAGCCAGATTAAGTGTTTACTGACAATTGACAGTGATAGCGGACATCATCATCACTATTCCAACAATCCTCTCCACACAGACAAGCATAAACACACTTGACTATCACTAAATCAAATTAAACATTCATTTGTAATGACGCTACTTCAGTTTACAATACGGTTCATTCGCTTGGTCAGCAGGTGGCGGTATCCTCGTACACTGGGGAGTAAACTGCCATTAAATGAAAGAGAAGAAGAAGAAAAACCTCTGCACATGCGCAGTACGGATTTGTACGGTCCGACTTTGCACATCCACAGTAAGGATCGGGGAGTCCTGATCCATACCTATCTTTTTATAGTTCGTTTTTGTCTACATCATATTGAAATGCTTCATTATTGCAAACATTTTAAGAGATACTTATTATTCTTAACATCTTAACAGATACTCTGACCTGTAACTATCGTAAAATGCTTCGACCGGAAGTAGACACCGTTCGCACATGCGTGGTACCGATCTGGTTTCCGGTACAGATTGGGTAGTGACAATTCGCTTACGCTACGATTCAGCACAGGAAGGGAGGGGGTGAGTAACTCAAATGTGCTGTTAGCATGTTAGCAGAGCGATGCTACTGTGAACCGAGGAGCTATTATCTTGATGTGAGCTTCTACTCAGGGTTTTTTCTTCCAGTTCAGAGCAGAAATGTTTTTGTTAAGAAACTGGCTGCTGTTTATTTTCCCCACAATTTTAATTTTAAGCTAGATATATTTCTACTAATGAAAATGAGTTTGCTAACAGCAACAGGGATGAGTCAGTGAGTCAGTATAGCTTGTGAATCATGATTTACGAGTCAATAAAGTGATTCTCAACTATTGAACGATTCGTTCATGATTCGCACATCACTACTGCACATCATCTGTGAGGCTTTGCATCCCCGATGATCCACCGGGACAAACTCAGCAGTGTGTGAGGAAGAGGAAGGAGGAAGAGCCACCAGCAGCTGACAGATAAAGAGATTAGACAGACTGTTCCCTGTTTGTGAAGGACTGCTAGAAAAGTTTAAAATAACTAATTGTCTGTTCTGAATCAGTCTTATTAGGCAATATTCAAATAATTCTATCAGTGTGGGAGAAAGTACTCAGGGCCTTCAAGTTAAACACAATTAAAGGCAGAAACAAGTTTAATATTCAGAAACCTAAAATATGTATCAGCAGCAGAATAGACCTAAAAATAAATGTCCATGTTTGTTTCAGTTCAATGAATTTTGGATTAGTGCTGCTGTGTTTGTTGTGTCATATTGCTGTAATTATTTATATGCTTATATATTCTGAGGTAAGTTGATCTATAGTGTTACATCATATTCTATAAGGATGTTATGTGTTTGTAGACTTTGTGCCCAGTTTGAGCCATTTAGTAGAAGTCGGCCTGTTTAAGGCTCTGATATCTATTCTGTATGACTTAAAGCAGTTATGACATGGTCTGATTTTTTCACCCAATAAAGGAATATTTCATGTATCAGTCTGATCTTCATTCTATCAGAAACAGTTATCACAGCTTTTTTTGTTTTACACATATATGTAAGCATTGAGCTAAATTTAATAATGCCACCATATTAAATGAACAATATTTGTCTCTTATATAATACATCTATATATACACTGTCAAAGATACTTGTCTTTGAGTGAAGATTTAAGGTGATAGGAAATTTTAATAAATGCAACTTGAATCTTTACTGAAGCCCAGTGAATGACAGTTCAAGCTCACTGCTGTAATATATCATAAAAATCTGACAATAAATATAATATTGGCCATATTATATTTACATTACCAAAGTGAGATGACTTTAGTCTCATGAACAACATTAGCTAATTGTTATTTACTAACTAATCTTGAAATGACTGTTCAGTACAGAAATGAAGTCCAACGATTATGTTTTTTGACAGTCCCGTGGTCTCAGCCTCAGATACTCAACTAATCAAAGTGATGTCATAAAAAAATTAACGAACAAAAAAACATTTTTTGTTCTTCATTTCTGTCAAACAATGCTGTATGAAACGTTTCTCGCAGTTAGTATCATGGTTGCTAGGCAACCTGAGCAGTCCGCAAAGTGTGCATACTATGAAGCGTGCGGTCGCTGGATTGGGACACAGCCTGTATATCGTTCTTGTGTCTTTTCCATACACCTGAATCAAATGATTAGTTCATTACTAGGTTTCTGGACAACTTCGGGAGCACGAGAATGCAAGTACACACAGGTACGCATATTGGGGGTGACCAAATTCATGGGCTGCATCCTCCTGAGGCCGCATTTGTAGGCCAATTACGTCACAGCGACACGACGAAGGCTGTTCAAATTCGTAGACTCCTCTGAATGCAGCCAACAAATGCCTCCTCCTTTTCCCCGAATTTGAAGGATGGGTCGGGTGTGTCCTTTGTGGCCCACCATGTCCCAGAATTCATAGCGCGGCTCAACCAATTCCAGTTTTCAACAATGGCAGCCCCTACTAAGGTTTTAATATTACTCTTATTACCCTTTCTGGGTGACAAAATAAACTTTTAACATATTTTCAGGCGAGAATGTAGCTGTGTAAACTTCAAATATCTGCTCGGTTTATCGAGATATCACATATTTGCAAAAGTGCTCCGACGTTTTCGGAGATGTCTGTTACCCACCAGCTCGATAGCTAGCTGGGAGTTCGAGGGCCACTGAAGCCGCCGAGAACGGCACAACTCCCGACACATCATTTTCAGATCACCGCGGACTTTCGCTACTTAGGTTAAACGTAATATATAAGTCACTTAGATAACCTAAAAATGTTATTGTTTGGCTTTTTTCAGTGTTTTATTTGTTCATGAGTAAATCGGTTTGGCTGAGATTAAAGTCATTAGATTAGATTAGATTAAAAAAAAACTTTTTTAATGCCCCGGGTGGTTTTCACACAGCTGAAACAGAAAACTGATTAAACAGTGTGAGATGGTCGAGAATTTACATCAGTGTCCTGTTATATTTTAGATAGCAAGAAGCAGACAGCTGAGTTTATTAAACTCCACCGAGACAGCGGTGATGCAAATCTGAAGGCTAGACCGTCCAATTTCAAAGCAGTTTACTTCCGGCCTACCCGATCTTCTGAGGACCCGGCCCACGTGGACCGCGAAGGCTGGGTCCTCAGGAGAGCGCAGGCCATCAATTTGGACACGACTTTCAAGATATGTTGGGGAGGTAATTTAGCCATTTAAATCAGCTGTGTTGGATCAAGGACACATCTAAAACCTCCCTCGAGGATTGGAGTTCGACACTTGTGCTCTACATGTTCAGGTTCCAGTGCACATGTTGCTGACACCAGCTTTAACAGGCCTGACTGTGAAGTTAATTCATGGTAAGCCCTGTGAGATTGGCTGTTTGCAGCCTATTCAGGATTGCTTGGGTAGAGTATTGTCAGCCATATTGTCCTGCAAACCTTGACTGCAAATGTGTGGAAGACTGCCTGCAGGTCCCAAGTGCTGCCAAGGGGAGGAAACAGTCTTCTTGTGGTGTCGTCTTCTTTGGACGCCCACTTTATTCCGTGTTAACAGAGAAATTTGTCAAGTTTTTTTATGGGTGAACACACATACTCAGCTCTTCTGCTTAATGCACATATGCATTGTCCTTATAGATACCATTTAAGGGGAAATAATAGTATAAGATTTGTTTATTTATAATTTTAATTACAATTTTAATTACAATTTTAATTTTTAATTTATTTTAATTTAATTACAATTTTTAATTACAATTTTAATTACATTTTACGTAACATTTAAAAGAAAATCTCGTTGATTAGAGTTAAAAGTGTTTAAGTTTAAGTGAGCAATAAAAGATTTGAAATATATAAAAGATAAGCCACAGCATTCATAAGTTTAAACAGATGCTGTGTAATAATAGATTGTAAAAGTGATGTTACTTTCCATTATAGGGGACACATGAACCGTCTCTTCTGCCTAATGATGAAAATTGCATTAGAACTATTTAAGATTTTTGTTAAAAATCTGTTTATGTAGAGCTAAGATTTTGTGTTGGATATGGATACACAGTTACTGGACAGAGATTTGACACAGATGCATTATGAGCACCATTTTCATGAACTCATCCGTTTCGTTTCTAAACCTGTACATCTCTCTGTCTCTCTCCTTTGTGACTGCAGGTTTCTTCATCTTCCTTTGGTTTGTGATGTCACTGAGAAAGGCTAAAACCTCGGCTACTAAGATGAGCAGTGAAACACGCAGCACTAACAGCTAGTAGCAACACCTCCATAAAGATCTGTGTGTGTTGGTATAATTCATATTGTAATACAGTGACAACATGATTATTTCTTCTTTAAATCATGATGTTTATTTATAGAACAGCACAGCAGAGAAGGCAGCTGAGTGAGTGTGAACATTAATGTTATGTTTGAAGTTTTATCGATGAAATACATGGCATAAAACATTTGTGGTAAGGAATTAATCTCTCCTAAGAGCAACTTAGAGGATGGGTTCCCTATGCATTGTAAACTTTTCCATATTTGAGCACTTCAGAAAGTAAAAGTAGAGGGATAACTACAGAATACTGTTTTTATTGGTTTTCTGCCTAAAGTCAATCATTTACATTCATGCATGAATGTTTTATATTTTAATACTTATTCAATTTTTATCTCAGTCATAATTTCCTATTATTTTTTACATACATACATACTAAAAATCATAGGAAATAACAACTAAAATATATATTAGGGGTGCAACGATACACAAAATTCACGGTTCGGTTCGATACTTTGGTGTCACGGTTCCATATTTTTTCGATACAGAAAAATGTTCATGCCTTTTTAATTTGTCATTTATTAAAATTATATATATATAATATATAATATATATTTTAACTCAAAAGTACAATTTTTAAATTTAATGTTGCTGAAACAACAAAATAATAAAAAAAAAATCTATCTTATCGAGAAATCACTCATCTTTGGAAAAGAGAGTTTATTACAGAGAAATGGCTCTTTCCAAAATAAAAGCTATACTATACCCTTCTTCTGGTATTAAACATATCAGGTCCCCAAAAGGAGAATCATGTGCTGACGGCTGTCTAAATGACTCGGGTAAAGTTTGTAGCATGCGTGCTTGTTGTTTTTGTCTGCTTCCAATTGTCTTTGCACTAGGATGATGTCGGCGTAAATGTGCAGTCATATTCGTTGTGTTCCCACTAGTGCTGTCAGCATTGATCTCGTTTAAATGACATTAATGCCATAACGCGGCAAATCTCCATTAACGAGTTACCGTGGATCGCCCCGTGCGTGGGGCTGGACGGCATCAACACGTTAACAAGCCAACTGCGCTAACGCACTAGTTCCCACCAATTGAGCATTGCGTGGCACATCCAACATACTGTTTTACTTTTGTCCATGATGCACTTACCATCAGGGTCATGCTTCACATGAAAACCAAGATAGTTCCAAATGCCAGATCTGAATGAGGGTGGGGGAGGTTCAATTTTGGTTAGCTTTGAGGCAGTTGCCATGTTGCAACGAGCTTAGCTTCTGTCTTGCTAGCTTGCGCTGCACTCAGTGGATCTGAACTCGACAGTGCAGCCTAGGCGGAGTAGTCGAACGCAGATCCACTGAGTGCTCAACACTAGGGATGGGTACCGGTATCCGGTGCAAATACGGCACCGGTTCTGACATAAACGGTAGTAACCACACCAAAAAGCAGCGCACATTTAGGTGCTTTATTTTGGTGCTTTTTTTACTGAGATGTCATACACTTTGGATTCTAGCCAATCATTTTACCTTTGCAAGCGTAGTAGGTGGGCCCAGGTACGTACGTACGCGAAGCGGTCAAAGTCTGGCTGTACTTCACAGCAAAAGATGCAAATTCAGCAGCCTGCAACAAGTGCTTTAAGCTGATACTGTGCAAAGGAGGTAAATCCTCGAATCTGATGAAACACCTGGCGACGCATAGCGTTTTTTTAAAAGCCGAGAAATGCACCGTATTTGATAGAGTAGGCTAACCACGTTATTAAATTAATGCATGTAAGGTGAACTAGCAAACACCGTCGTAGTTACATGCGGCTGTCTTCTTGTTTGATGGCAGATACTCCCGTCACCCTGGCTAAAAAGGCTAAAATGACCAAAGAAAAAGTGGGAAACAGTTAAACATGAGAGGTTTTTGGACAAAGTTTGTGTTTTCCCATTGTTTAAGCACTGCTTCCAGCCAAGAGTGATACCATATATGCCATATAGCTGCAGAAAAGGCTAACATTGTTATTTTTTTACAAAAAAACAGCTAAACATGAGAGGTTTTTGGACAAAGTGTGTGTTCTTCATTCTTTAAGCCCAGTTCGAGCACCGTTTAAGCACCGGCACCGTTTCAAAAGTACCGGTTTGGTATCGGATAAAACCTAAACGATACCCATCCCTATTCAACACAGACTGCATCGTCAGAAGAAAAGTTGATAAAGTAAATAACAAATTGTTATTGTTCGATACATATGCGTACCGAACCGAAAGCACTGTATCGAACGGTTCAATATCGATACGAGTATTGTTGCACCCCTAATATATATATCTACATATATATACTGTATATATATATATATATATATACATATACTGTATGTACATATATATATATATACATACACACATATATATGTATATATATATATATATATATCCACAGTCACCACTTCATGCATAATGGTAAATGGTAAATGGCCTGTATTTGTATAGCGCTTTTAATGCACCTTCTATGTGTATGGACGTGTGCAGGTATATGTATACATATGTATATTTAGTGTGTACAGGTGTGTGTGTGCGTGTACGTCTATACTTATAGATATCTGTTACTTACATAGGAATTGTAGTGGTAGAATAGTTATGTTATAACTATATAGTTTATAGTTTATGCCTTGCATATTTCCAAAACCATATCCATAGTCATATTCTGTGTATGCTACGTATGTATTACTCTATTATCTTACTTATTTTATATTTGTTTCTATGTTATTTGTAATTTTTGTATTTTCCTTCTGTTATTTGTACCTTAGCTGAGGTAACACAAAAATTTCCCTGCCGTGGGATCGATACAGTCTTATCCTATATATATATATATATATATATATATGTTATATTTTTGTGCAAGTTTGTATCCGAACATATATTCTTGTATACCTGTGTTGTCAATATTAAAAGCATAACGGTGTTAGTGCATGCTTGTTTTGCTGTTAGGAAAACAATTCTGTTTTACTGAGTTTATTACTAAAACAGTAGGTGTCATTCCATGTTAAATCAATCAGATCTAAAAACATCAAAATCAGCAGATTTTTATTTATTTGTATAAAACCTTTGTAATGTAATGTAGCCAGACAGAATTTTCCTTTCATAAACTAATAAAATTTAGAGTTATAGCCATCTAAAGCCAAAATCTTGTTTTATTTCCTCACATTTGTTCCTTCCCATTTTTTGTCTAAACAGCTTTGACCATCAACATGGGATGTATTACAGTTTCAGTATCAAAACTGCACCATTTTAATGCCTTTGATAACATTAGTTCATATAAACAAAAAAATCGGTACGCTAGCTATTTGAACTTAAGATAATTTATTGGAGAACCTTTCAAAGGGTAAATTTTTTCTTTTTTACCTACTTTTGATATCATGCCAATATTTTCATGCCTTCTGTATCTAAACAGTTTTCTAATATACTTTTATAAGTGAATCCGTTGTGGCCCCTCCAGCCTTCTGATACTGCCATTTCTTGATGAATTTTAAACAAATGGCAGAATTTCAAAAATTGTGGATGTGTGTTTGTCTTGGCCCGTTGTCTTGGCTCTCTGTAGACATGAAACTGCACAGGCTTTGGTTTGAACCACAGTATTTCTTGTCTATTGGTACAGGGCATTTTATATACGATCAAGTCTCGATGCTTCAAGCAAACCCATTGGTCCAGTGGAGGTGCTGTGGGAACTCTCTCCTGGGAGTGAAGTTTCACTCTGCTGGCTCTTGCCTCCCATGCTTCCTGGTCTTGTGTATTTTTATTAAGACAGAATCGAGCACTTTCCATCACTCTGGGGTGCATATTCATGTCCCCTGTTCTGCTTTTACATTAAACTCAAGTTTAGTGATAGTTTACACCTAGACCTGGGAGGAGTCCTTCATGTGACATTGAGGGAGATTTCAGACTCAATCTGGCACCTTTCACAGATGAGTTAGTTACAGTGTTAGTTTCAGTTTTCGCCATCATTAGATCAAATTGCTGACTTTTTACATCATGAGCCATATCAGTGCATTGCTATCATAACAATTAAGTGATGTTTACGCTTCAATAGATTCCTATATGTTGTATAGGACACCTGACAGAAAGGCCACCTCCATGGTCAGCCAGTAAACCAGATGGATAAAATATCAAGGGCAACACACACCCTTGATGAAATGTACTGACAAATCAACAGGCATGGAGGGGGTGCACCCCTGCTATGTGTTTCAACGCGACAAACTGTGAATGCTTGGGAAGAAGATAAGTATAAATATGGATACATTTCACATTCGATTTCAAGTAAAATAAGATGCTTTGTTAACAGTGTGGAGCAACTCTTACTGATAAAAACACAATAAAGTTTTACATTTAATATTTTAATAATCTGAATCAACTTTGTGTATGATAATTTTTTGATATTTAGTCGACTAAAACTAATAGAATTTTGATCCCTAAATTATAATAAAAACAAATGACATTTTAGTTAAAATACTAAGACTACACCTAAATTAAAATCCTCTTTCAAAATTAGCACTTATGTCTCAGCATGTCATTTCAGCACACCAGCCTCATGGCAGTTATTGAAATGTGAGACAAAACATGAACATGTTACGTGCACAACCAGAACCTTTACAACCCCCTTCAAAACCACATGCTGACTTCTACTTTTAATCAGTACATATAAGATAAGATAAGACAGACCTTCCCAAAGTGTGGGGCCCGCCCCTCGGGGGGGGGGCGGTATGAAAAGGGGGGGTCGGAACAAAACGCTTGGACATTGCTAGCATGGGGCGCCCCAGAAACGCAAAGCAGGAGATGAAGCATAGCTGAATATGTTTCCAAACCAACTTCATTCTAAGCCAAAGACTAGAAAATCTGGTGAAGCATATCTTCCCTTTGGTTTCACCTGCACAAGTGCCAAGGTAGGTCTCCCCTGCATAATTGGTAGTGATGGGATTTCCAGCTCTTTTTAGAGAACCGGCTCTTTCGGCTCAGCTCACTAAAAAGAGCCGGCTCTTTCGGCTCCAAACTGACTCTTCAGGTTGTTTTGTTGCTTTAATTAATTTATTATTAACAATAATATAAAATTATGCACAAAAGGAATTACTAATGTAAAAAAAAAAGTGGTTTTATTTATATATGTTTATATATAAATATATACAGTGGCCCGTAGAGACAAAACACGTACAAACTCCAAAACACATTTCTAGCGTTAACTGAACTTCCAAAACAGAGCTACCTAGATCACTTAAATTACACGATTCAAAGCATATGTGTATTGTTTGTGTATTTATACACAAGCACTCATATTTATTCAAATAATTAAAAAAAATGTTAATTTACCTGTTACACACACCAAATCTGGTCGTTGGTACTTGCTGGCTTGTGTAGCCACTAGGCAACAAAAGCTCAACACTGCGCCTAGCATTCTGGAGCACTTCTGTTGTGTTTTGTACGTGTTTTGGAATTTTTACATGCTTCTGAGTTTTTACGTGTTTTGGAGTTTTTACGTGCTTTGTCTCTGGGGGCCACCGTAATATACTTTTATTTATTCACTCCACATAAAATGTAATAAATAAATCATATAATACAAAAACCAACTAGTCACAGTTCAACTTTTAACTATTTAAATTTTCAGCTTTTTCCTTTTAAACAAATTTAAAGTGAAACAACACAAAACACTGCAAACCACAACACAATTAAATATAAATTAAAATATGAAAACAAGAAGAAGATGCACATTCTCTGTCATATGGGCCTGCATGAATAAACTTTCTGAATCCTTTATCATCTGCAACTGAAAATAGTTGTGGATGATTACTATACCTTTCTAATGTGACGTTGTTGTCCCCGGCTCTCTTTCTCTCTCTCTCCCTCCCGCTCTCTTCCTGTGCTACTGCGAGTGTAGCTACCGCCCCTCCCCCCTCTTCCCAGCGCAAAGCACAAGGCTCGCGTGCGGAGTGAAGCGGAAAAAAGTGCGAGAGAGAGGGTGAGAGAAAGAAAAAAAAAAAACACGGCTCACGATAAGGAGCCGGCTCGCGTCGTTCACGTAAAAGATCGGCTCTAAGAGCCATTTCGTTCGTGACCGACACATCACTAATAATTGGTTTTCCCTGTGTCGGGAGCACGCGCTGGGCTGTTCAAATCACGGACTAACAGTATCCCACAGTTGTTTATGTTTTTAAACCCATTTTGCACAGAGAGGCATTTTTTGAAAGATGCATTGATAGCAATGTTGAATATTATTACACATGAAAGAAACAACTACAGTAAAATAATCACAGCGTGATGCCTCTGCCTTTCTAAATGGAGGGACAGTAAATGCGTGTGTATATGTAAGCGTGTAAAACCTGAAGATAGTGTGGAGGTAAACACAAACGACACGAGACCTCTCGATTAACACTCCTCGTTTATTACTCATCACCACACAACTGAACTCTTTTCCCTCCAAAACACAGCAACAACACTTCCTGAGAACTGGGTGTGAGTGGAGCCCTCCAGTGGTCCACCACACATGCCCCCCCCCCGAACACCCAGTAGGGTCATCCCCTAGTCCAGAACCCTCACTTTGATCAAATGTCCAGAACGGCTGAACCGGGGAGGTGGACAGCTGGCTGAGGGGAAACGAGCCTGAGGACCAGGCTGGCATGGGCGGTCAGGAAAAGCTGAAGATAGCTCGGGCCCCGCCAGGTGGGGGGCGCTCCCAGAGGAAGAAGCAGGGTTGTCCAGTCCAGTGGAAGGCGGGCGGCCACGGTGGGGGGCCTGAGCCGGCACCACCTGATCATCCAGAAGCACATGTGCCGGTTTAAGTCTGTCAATAGAAACAGCCTCCTGCCGACCCCCAAAGTCCAAAAGGAAATGCTTCCGGCCCGGTTGAATAACCCTAAAGGGGCCGTCATACAGTGGACGCAGCGGAGGCCTATGAGCGTCATGCCTGACGAAAACAAACTGTGAAGAGTCCAACGACCTCGGAACAAAGGTGTCGGGCAGACAATGGTGCACTGGGCCAGGAAGAGAAAACGAGTCTCTTGGGGGACAGAGAGACAGCGCAGAGGGAGCGAAGCACGGGAGTGGGCTCTCGGGCAAGAATTCCCCGGGGACCCGTAGGGGCTGACCGAGGACAAGTTCAGCCGGGGAAACCCCGAGGTCTTCTTTAACCGCGCAGCGCAACCCCAGTAAATCCCACGGAGAGCGGTCAACCCAGTTGCCATCTGTGAGAGAAGCACAGAACGCGGCCTTAAGCGACCGGTGGAAACGCTCGCACATCCCGTTGGCCTGCGGGTGGTACGCAGTGGTTCGGTGGACCTTGACCCCCAGGCCGTCAGCCATGGCAGACCAAAGCTCGGAAACGAACTGGGGGCCCCTGTCTGAGGTGATGTCGGTGGGGGGACCAAAACGCGAAACCCACGTTGACAAAAATGCCCTGGCCACTGCTGCTGCTGTAGTGGACGCCAGAAGCACTGCCTCGGGCCAGCGGGTTGTGCGATCCACTACAGTCAAAAGGTGCGTGAAACCTTGTGACTGCGGCAGAGGACCAACCAGATCCACATGCACATGATCAAAACGCCTCCCTGGAACACGGAAGGATTCGAGGGGCGCCTGTGTGTGCCTATGGATCTTAGCGCGTTGGCATGGGATACACGCCGCTGCCCAGTCTTTCACCGATTTACGAAGGCCCGGCCAAACAAACCTAGAGCTGACCAGCTTACCGAGGCCCGGACGCCTGGATGAGAGAGGGCGTGTACGGAGTCGAAAACGCGACGACGCCACGAAAGGGGAACTACAGGGCGTGGACGCCCGGTGGAAACATCACAAAGCAGGCTAGGCCCGCCGTTCCACACGGGTCTGTCCTCCAGTACAAGGCCCGTTTGCGCAGACCGAAGGGCAAGGACGTCTGGGTCGGCCCGTTGGTCAGCGGCCATGGCGTCAAAGTCTATGCGCTGCTGGCGCCCTCTCCACGGGTCAGAGACCTTGGACATCGCGAATGTCAAGGGTTTATGATCGACGTACGTGGTGAAGCTCCGACCCTCGAGAAAAAAATGAAAATGGTGCGTAGCGAGGTGCAGGGCCAGCAACTCCCTGTCAAAAACGCTATATTTGCGCTCACTGTCCCTAAGCGTGCGACTGAAAAAAGCGAGCGGTTGCCAGACACCGGAGACCCGCTGTTCTAACACTGCGCCCACCGCCACGTCCGACGCGTCGGTGGTCAACGCAATCTCTGCCGACGGAAACGGGTGGGCCAGCAGGGCGGCATTTGCCAGCGCGGCCTTGGCCTCAGAAAATCCCTGGATGTGTTCAGGGAGCCAATCAATCAGGTCCTTAGCTGTTTTACCCTTCAAGGCAGCATAGAGAGGCTGCAGCAGGTGCGCAGCTCTGGGGAGAAAGCGGTTGTAGAAATCCCCAAGAACTCCTGCAGCGCTTTAACGGACGCGGGAAAGCCGAAACGGCCCGGACCTTGTCCGGCAACGGAACCACACCGTCAGCGGAAATGCGGTGGCCCAAGAAATCCAGAACCGGCAAGCCGAACTGGCACTTGGAGGGGTTGACGATCAGGCCGTGTGCCGCCAAGCACTGGAAAACCTGATGCAGATGGGACGCATGCAGGCCCTCCAAGGTTTGAAGGCCTATCTCCCCCCACCACTTCCCCTGCCGGTGGTGGACGCCCTCAGACATCGGTGTGTTGGTGGTTCTCTGTGTCCGGGGTGGGCGCCAGGTACACACCGCTCACTCCTTGGCGGCTGCTTATCGGGGCCTGGAGCCTGGGGCTCGCTCGGGCCCACTGGGAGGCGGGTGCCCTCGGCCTCGGCCCGGGGCTCGGTCACTCAGGCACAGCTGGCTGCCGGCGGAGCTCACGGGCACATCACTGCAACCCCCCCTGGCTTCTGCTCCACGGCTGCTGAGTGACCCCTCATCTGGGACTCTCCTCAGCTCTTTCTGGGATAGTGACGCAGCTGCCCCTCTGTTGGTCTTCCTTGGTCTCTTGTGTTCTGGGGGCCTCTGGATGTCTAGAGTTTTGATCTCCTCCATACCTGCGTCATGCCCTGGAGGACGGGGCAGTGGCCCCCCACACCCTCTAGCAGATCATTACATGAAGGAACCTTTAAAAAAACAAACAAACAAACAAACAAACAAAACAAAAAAAAAAAAGCGCGTCCATGCTCACAGGTGTACACACAGGTGATCACACACAAACTACACCCTTTTTGGCTCTTACCTCAAAGCACACTGTGCGCTGTCGATCTTACGTGCTGCACAATAATGTCTAACATTTAGTATTTACTGTCATATTCCCATAGATCATTGTGATGTTGTTTATTACTCTCGTTTTCTTCTGCTTGCTTTCTCTTTCTTTCTCAACAGGTGATCCAGATGATCGATATATGTATTTTTTTGTCTGCTTATTCTGTTGGTTTTGGTTTTTGCCCTTTTCCCCGTCCCTCTTCCCGCTGTTTTTCTTTCCCTCTTTCTTTCTCCCTTTCTTTCCCCAGTTAAGTCTGTCCCGTATTCAGCAAGTGAAAATAAAATAAACAATAAAAGGTGAATCAAATGGACCATTACGGCAAGGCTGGGATGGTCAATTTGGTAAAGTAAATCCGTTGGGCATCTTTCTTCGCCTTTAGACAATAATTCTGATGGCAAAAGAACCAAACGGGACAGGTTATAAAAAAAAAAAAAAAAAAAAAAGATGGGACGCATGCTGACTCTCAGAGCAGCTGGCCACCAATATATCGTCAAGGTACACGAAGACGAAAGGCAGCCCGCGTAAGACAGAGTCCATCAACTGCTGAAAAGCCTGGGCGGCGCCTTTCAGGCCGAACGGCATGCGCAAAGATTCAAACAGGCCGAAAGGGGTAATAACGGCAGTTTTGGGGACGTCTTCGGCACGCACAGGAACCTGGTGATACCCCCGCACCAAGTCAATTTTAGAAAAAATCGAGATGCCGGCGAGGTGGGTGGAAAAATCTTGGATGTGGGGAATGGGGTAACGGAATGGGGTGACATTATTCAAACGGCGAAAATCCCCACACGGCCGCCACTGACCGTCTGACTTGGGCACCATGTGTAGTGGAGGGGCCCAGGC
The DNA here is from genome assembly GCF_013358895.1 of Oreochromis aureus. Classification (NCBI taxonomy): domain Eukaryota; kingdom Metazoa; phylum Chordata; class Actinopteri; order Cichliformes; family Cichlidae; genus Oreochromis; species Oreochromis aureus. Next base: position 37,447,254 of record NC_052942.1, on the reverse strand, counting down.
ACTATTCGAGCGCTGCACAATGCCGAGGCGCTCCATAGCGGCAAACTCTTCCCGAGCGACGGAGAGTTTCGCGGGGTCGAGGCGGCGCGCGCGTGCCAACACCGTGCTTTGTTGCCGTGTTCGAGAAATTAGGAACAGTCAGTAAAGGGAACTCCAAGAGCAAACGCTGAAAAACATTCCCTGAAGTCACCAAATTAGCCCGATTCAGGGGCTTGATGGCGCAAGTGAAACAGGGTATTGAAGAAAAAGACAGGGCATCGATTAAGCATCTGTTAGCGGCATCGACCAGCAGTCCGTGGGCACAAAGAAAATCGGCGCCCAAAATAGGTACAGAGCTATCGGCAACAACAAAGGTCCACTGGAAATCCCGACCATGTAAACAGACAGTCACGAACCTTTCCCCGAACGTTGCGATGGGAGAGCCATTAGCTGCAATAAGCTGTGGTCCGCAGCCCGCTGCTAAACTGTCAGCGCCGGACGGGGGAAGGAGGCTCTTCTGGGAGCCGGAGTCGACCAGGAAACGTCTCCCGGAGCGCGAGTCTTCTATGAAGACCAGTTTTTCTTTGTCGCCAGCGGTCGCGGCTGCTACAGCGCGCTGGCAGGGCCATGTCCCAGGGTCGGAAAAGCGCAAGGCAGCAGGCAGCGGCACACTCCGGGGCCAAAACGCTGATGGTAGAAACAGAGGTCCAGTCCGTGGTGTCGCTGTGCCGCGATCTTTCCCGTCAGCGAAGGATCGGATACGTCGGGGCAGGTCAGCGGGGAAGTGGAAGGCGCCGCCGGCGAGGCTGGAACTAGGTCGCGATCGTGGAAAGCGCGGGTAGCCAAGAGAATACGATCCGCGTCCTCAGCCAGGGAGCGATAATCCTTCGTGCCCAGAAGCGGAGAGTTGGTGAGGCCGGCTCTCACGGCCGCCGGCAGCTGTCGGAGGAAGATAAGGGCGAAGAGGAATCCCCCATCGTCCGGTCCGAGAAAGGATAGCATGTGCTCCATCAGTTCAAGAGCCGTACCGCCACCCAGGCCTGAGAGGGAGAGGAGCTTCTCGGCTCGCTCTGCGTCGGAGAGGGCATAGCGCCGAAGAAGCAGCTCCTTAAGGGCAGCATACTTCCCTTGGGCGGGTGGGTCCCGGAGGAGAGTCAACGCACGGGTCGAGAGAGGCCACCACATGGTGATATTTCGTGTCGTCAGCCGAGATGCCACGAAGGGCGAACTGAGCCTCCACGTGCACGAACCACGACGGGGGATTGCAGCTGCTGCCGGAGGCAGAGAGCTGGCGGCTGCTGATGCATCCAGAGCGGAGTCGGTGCCACCATCGGACTGCAGCATGTTCGAGTCAGGGGTCACCAATGTGGAGGTAAACACAGAAGACACGAGAGCTCTCGATTAACACTCCTCGTTTATTACTCATCACCACACAACTGAACTCTTTTCCTTCCAAAACACAGCAACAACACTTCCTGAGAACTGGGTGTGAGTGGAGCCCTCCAGTGGTCCACCACAATAGTAAAATTAACAGTAACAGTATTTTGTCTCTATCTCCCATTCTGCAATTCATCTCATGTAAACAATAACGTGCGCACAGCATGACGTGAAAAAAGGCACATACCTTTGACATTGTGTGACGAACTCTGTATTCCTCGTCCACACGTAAACGGAAAAAAAGGAATTTTAAAAATTTCAGTTTTCGGTGATTCGAAACGCCGTTTACGTGTGGATGAAACAGCTGCGTTTTCAAAAATAACCGTGTAGGTGGGGACGTAGCATAAAAAGTTAGTAGTTTATTTTATTACTACCTGTCATTTATTGCAGATTACTTGTATTTGCTTAATTGTTTACTAAATGTTTGAGGTGTGAAAGAAACCGCAATTGAGCAAAATATGGGTGTGTGTGGTTGGAGGATGTGTTTGTGCGTGTGCATGCGGGGGGGGTATATTTTTCTTGTAAAACAAAGGGGGGCCTAGCAAAAAACGTTTGGGAACCACTGAGATAAGATAAGATAAGATAAGATAAGATAAGATAAGATAAACCTTTATTAGTCCCACAGGTGGGAAATTTTTTGGTCAAGGCAGAAAGTACTAGTCTAAGAGCAGTAAAAGCTAAGAAAAACACAATAGAATAGGATAAGATAAAATACAATAAAGTACTATAGAAAATAGAATAAAATACTGTACAAAATAGAAAAAAAAAGCTTTGTTATAACAGGAAAAATTACACTTGATAAATTGCACATCAGGGAGACAGTTACAATTGTGTATGGGATGTGTGTGTCTGTCTGTCTGCACATGCGTAGTCATCTGCAGAGACCATGTTGCAGAGTCTGACAGCAGTTGGAAGGAAAGACCTGCAAATCGCTCCATCCCACATCGTGGGTGCTGCAGCCTGACACTGAAGGAGTTAGTCAGTGCTGTCAGTGTCATGGTGGGGTGCGCCGGTGTGTTTTTGAAAGGACCCAAAAAGCAGACACTGCAGGAGACGGAGCTGGATTGCAAAACAGAAGGCGAGCCTTTATTTGGCTGCTGCCAGGAGATAAACATGAAAACTAAGAAAACTATGAAAAACAGAGATAATTATGAAAAATATGAAAAAGAGATGATTATGAAAACTATGACAACTATGAAATGCTGTGATAACTATGACAAAGACTGAGACAACTATGGTGTGTACAGACGACCTGACGATGACAGAGCGGAAACAGACAGACTAAATACACACAAGGGGTAATCATAGCAAGTGGAAACACATGAGGAAACAGCTGCCACATAATGACATCACAGGGGAAGTATAAACTAAGCACATAGAACAAAGAAACAAGACTTTCAAAATAAACAGGTAACATGACGAGACGCAGACATGACACAAACTTCACCACATGAACCATGCAGACGTGAAACGTGACAGCTTAAGACATGAACCAACAAGAGAGACCTAACTACACAGGGTGAAGACACAAATGGATCGAACAAGCAAAGAAGTAAAACTGAGCAATCTAGGAGCTAATATCTAAATGAACTTAACATAAACAATGAATGACAAAATACAAGGAAACTCAAATCCTAACTAATAATAGCAACAACAACAACTTAACATATCTTAAAAAAGATAAGTCAACAATACAAAACGAACTTAAAATGCTTGGTCATAGACCAAGCCCATGACAGTCAGAGTCTCCAACATGGGGTGGGAGATGACAGCTTAGCCACCATTCTCCTGTCACTCACCACCACCACTGGGTCCAGAGGGCATCCTAGAACAGAGTTGGCCCTCTGGATCAGCCTGTTCATTCTCTTCCTCTCCCCAGCAGAGATGCTGCTGCCCCAGCAGACCACACCATAAAAAATGGCTGAGGTCACCACAGAGTCATAGAAGGTCTTCAGGAGTGTTTAGGGACACAAAATACTGTTGGAAAAGTCATGCTTAGGAACTATCACCAGTAGCCTTCAGACTGGGTAACTCATTTACATGTTGTTTGTAACTTGTTTACATACAGCAAGTTTATTCATTTGCCTTTTTGTTCCTGTTACATCAGCTGTGTTATTGGTTCTTTTCAGATGAAAGAACTTCTACAGGTACTTGGAACGTGCAAAGGTAGGCTCTGCTTTCTCTTAATGACATAGCTTTATCATTATCATTATAATTATTATTATTATTATTATTGTTATTATTACGCTACTGGGCATATTTGATATTTGAGTGTGTTCAAGTGTTCAGTAATGTTAATGTTGTTGATCACATGAGGTGCATTAGAACTCAGTATAAAAAATCAATTTAAGGGACACTGACTGTCAGTCTGAAATAGGAGACAGCGCTCTCCAACTTCCAATTTGTGTTGGGATATACAGGAACCCGTAACTCCATCAAACAGACTTTTTGGCTTCCAAACTATGCTATCTTATTTGCTGCATTCACCTTTTTTTTAGTAATCATAAAATAAGTAAGACACAAAAGGATAACGCTATGGTATTCCCTCCCAAAGGGTAATTTAGGCATGGCACTTGAGCCTCTTAAAGTTAGTGTCACAAACGATGTTAACTCTAGCCTGTAATATGCTGCTAGCACAAATATCTAATAATAAAGTGTTTTTTTACTGACAGAAACAACAACAGAGAACCATCACAGTTGATGGATGAAAGGTGCCAGATAGGAAAAATGTCAAACACCCATCTCGCCCCTGCGGGCGGTTTTAACCTGGGAGCTTGAGGGTCCTGCGCAGTATCTTAGCTGTTCCCAGGACTGCGCTCTTCTGGACAGAGATCTCCGATGTTGTTCCCGGCATCTGCTGGAGCCACTCGCCTAGCTTGGGAGTCACCGCACCTAGTGCTCCGATTACCACGGGGACCACCGTTAACTTCACCCTCCACATCCTCTCGAGCTCTTCTCTGAGCCCTTGGTATTTCTCCAGCTTCTCGTGTTCCTTCTTTCTGATGTTGCTGTCATTCGGAACCGCTACATCGATCACTACGGCCGTCTTCTTCTGTTTGTCTACCACCACTATGTCCGGTTGGTTAGCCACCACCATTTTGTCCGTCTGCATCTGGAAGTCCCACAGGATCTTAGCCCGGTCATTCTCCATCACCCTTGGGGGCATCTCCCATTTTGACCTCGGGACTTCCAGGTTATACTCGGCACAGATGTTCCTGTACACTATGCCGGCCACTTGGTTATGGCGTTCCATGTATGCCTTGCCTGCTAGCATCTTGCACCCTGCTGTTATGTGCTGGATTGTCTCAGGGGCATCTTTACACAGCCTGCACCTGGGGTCTTGCCTGGTGTGATAGACCCCAGCCTCTATGGATCTTGTGCTCAGAGCTTGTTCCTGTGCTGCCATGATTAGTGCCTCTGTGCTGTCTTTCAGTCCAGCTTTGTCCAGCCACTGGTAGGATTTCTGGATATCAGCCACCTCCGCTATCTGCCGGTGGTACATACCGTGCGGGGGCCTGTCCTTCCATGATGGTTCCTCGACTCCCTCCTCTTTCTTGGGTTTCTGCTGCCTGAAGTATTCACTGAGCACGCTGTCAGTTGGGGTCCCCCTTGCCGTAGCATTTATGTTGTACCTCGTCAATCTCTAGCTGTGAGAGCAGTCCCTTCTTTCGAATGTTGGAACACTGCTACTTAGTCCCTATGGACCCAAAAGCGCTTTACACTACATTCTGTCATCCACCCATTCACACACTGGTGATGGCTGGTGGTAGCCACAGCAGCCCTGGGGCGTACTGACAGAGGCGAGGCTGCCGGACACTGGTGCCACCAGGCCCTCTGGCCACCACCAGTAGGCAACGGGTGAAATGTCTTGCCCAAGGACACAGCGACCGAGACTGTCAAAGCCAGGGCTCGAACCAGCAACCTTCTGATTACAAGACGAACTGCCAACTCAGGATTGCCATAATTTATACATCGAGGAAACCAAACAACCTCTGGTGAAGAGGATGGCACAACAGAGAAGCGCTAACTGGTCAGGCCAGGACTCCGTAGTCTATTTACACCCACAGGCCAGTGGACACTCTTTCAATGATGAGGATGTTGTTAGTGGGTTTTTTTCCTTTCTTTAAGAAAGTACAGAAGAAGAACTACCTTTTAAAACCTTTCAGCAGTTGAAATGACAATTTACAGTGGTCTGCTTCACAAAAAGGATGACCCTGTAAGTCATCAATACAGTTATAGACCACAACAAAAACAAATATTATTATGACTATCTTTTTTTGGGAAATGATGTGGCCAGTCCTGCCGTCTCCCAACTGGTTCTTCTCCCACACTCCATACACGTCTGACCTCGTCTCACATCTGCTCCTTTCCTGGAAAAAGATAGAGAAAGAAAAACACCTCACTCCCTAACCTTTCTGTATTATTAGCTAACAATTCACAGTGTATTGATTCTACTTATTATCCACATCTGAGACATTCTGTTCAGACTCGGCCCAGAAAAAATGCCCCCCTGACTTTAACCAATTATGATGTGTAAGCATGTTTTCAAATCCCTCTGCCCCCAACAGGTCAGTCTCAATAATTCAATTCAATCATAGTGCTGAATTGATGCTTTTGACCCTTGTTACATAAAGTGCGACTCTTTAATGAGCACAATTGAAAAGTGTACATAAAAAACAACAAAAAAAAAACAGTTTTATTTAATCATTTTGTTCCTAACAATGTACACATCCTGGACAGGGAGAAACGCTGGTTTGGGCGGGGAGTCAAGGAGGCCATAAGGCCATCTCTGAATTGAGGAGGGTGCCTACATTTTGCTTCTTACAGTCCTGTCAACTATCTGTGAATGGTAGACAGAGGAGGCTTATAGTGGGTTGTGTGTGAGGCTGGACACTGGTCACAGACAGAGTGATTAAGCTGGAGAAGATGTACAGCAGATTAAGGTCGTTAAGGATAGAGATGGAAATATTTTAATGAATTGAAAGAAGTGGAAATGTGGATGAGAGCCCAAAGAGGTGGAATTATTCTCTGGAGACAGGAGGTATGCTCAGAGGTGGGAAGAGGAATATCAGTAGAAGAAAGATTAATTATTATACTGCACCGTTATTATTATTATATTGGAACTTAAGTAGCAAATCTGTTTAAAAATTCAATAGTCAAGATCACTGAATATAAATATTTTGGGATTTGACTAGATAATCATTCGTCCTTCTCCTCATCACTAACCTTTGCACCTTTATCAAAGGTCACCACTGTAAATAAAACTATATCCTCAATGTCTGGTTAAATGAATAAAATATACTGATGACTAAATAAAGGGTATAGAACATTTGTATTTGTAGTTTTTAAAGATTACAGTTAGTAACGAAAAAAAACATAAATTAGAACCTGTGGGTTTTAAACTAATGTAACATCATTGTGAGGATTTATTCACCCTTTATATAGGACACAATTTCAATTCAAGATCTACAGGGAGTGCAGAATTATTAGGCAAATGAGTATTTTGTCCACATCATCCTCTTCCTGCATGTTGTCTTACTCCAAGCTGTATAGGCTCGAAAGCCTACTACCAATTAAGCATATTAGGTGATGTGCATCCCTGTAATGAGAAGGGGTGTGGTCTAATGACATCAACACCCTATATCAGGTGTGCATAATTATTAGGCAACTTCCTTTCCTTTGGCAAAATGGGTCAAAAGAAGGACTTGATTCAAAAATAGTGAGATATCTTGCAGAGGGATGCAGCAGTCTTAAAATTGCAAAGCTTCTGAAGCGTGATCATCGAACAATCAAGCGTTTCATTCAAAATAGTCAACAGGGTCGCAAGAAGCGTGTGGAAAACCAAGGCGCAAAATAACTGCCCATGAACTGAGAAAAGTCAAGCGTGCAGCTGCCAAGATGCCACTTGCCACCAGTTTGGCCATATTTCAGAGCTGCAACATCACTGAGTGCCCAAAAGCACAAGGTGTGCAATACTCAGAGACATGGCCAAGGTAAAAAGGCTGAAAGACGACCACCACTGAACAAGACACACAAGCTGAAACGTCAAGACTGGGCCAAGAAATATCTCAAGACTGATTTTTCTAAGGTTTTATGGACTGATGAAATGAGAGTGAGTCTTGATGGGCCAGATGGATGGGCCCGTGGCTGGATTGGTAAAGGGCAGAGAGCTCCAGTCCGACTCAGACGCCAGCAAGGTGGAGGTGGAGTACTGGTTTGGGCTGGTATCATCAAAGATGAGCTTGTGGGGCCTTTTCGGGTTGAGGATGGAGTCAAGCTCAACTCCCAGTCCTACTGCCAGTTTCTGGAAGACACCTTCTTCAAGCAGTGGTGCAGGAAGAAGTCTGCATCCTTCAAGAAAACATGATTTTCATGCAGGACAATGCTCCATCACACGCGTCCAAGTACTCCACCGCGTGGCTGGCAAGAAAGGGTATAAAAGAAGAAAAACTAATGACATGGCCTCCTTGTTCACCTGATCTGAACCCCATTGAGAACCTGTGGTCCATCATCAAATGTGAGATTTACAAGGAGGAAAACAGTCCACCTCTCTGAACAGTGTCTGGGAGGCTGTGGTTGCTGCTGCACGCAATGTTGATGGTGAACAGATCAAAACACTGACAGAATCCATGGATGGCAGGCTTTTGAGTGTCCTTGCAAAGAAAGGTGGCTATATTGGTCGCTGATTTGTTTTTGTTTTGTTTTTGAATGTCAGAAATGTATATTTGTGAATGTGGAGATGTTATATTGGTTTCACTGGTAAAATAAATAATTGAAATGGTATATATTTGTTTTTGTTAAGTTGCCTAATAATTATGCACAGTAATAGTCACCTGCACACACAGATATCCCCTAAAATAGCTAAAACTAAAACAAACTAAAACTACTTCCAAAAACATTCAGCTTTGATATTAATGAGTTTTTTGGGTTCATTGAGAACATGGTTGTTGTTCAATAGTAAAATTATTCCTCAAAACTACAACTTGCCTAATAATTCTGCACTCCCTGTATAAACATCTCAGATAAGTATGACATGACAATATAAGGGCTACAAGTCATTTTGAATGTGTATTTTCTCTACAGGTGAGTGCTTCCCTCTCAGAAAACGACCTGAAGATATTAACAGACATTACTCTGATTGGCTGTAGTCTTTCGCTTTTTGCTCTGGCTGTCACCCTTTTGCTCTTCATCACAAATAGGTAATTTACTCATCTTTCAATGATTTATTTCCAAGATAAGTACTGTCCACTTTATTACCATGTTGTCCTTGCTCCCAACAACTCTTCAGACTTTTTTACTGCTCTTTTCTAATGCCTTTGTCTTTCTCTCCTTCAATTCATTACTTCAAAAGGCAATGCAGGACTACTCTTCTGCTATTTTCCTCTTCTTTTTGCAGAAAATATAATGCCTTCGTCTTTAATGCTGTCATCTACGCTTTCTTTCCTTACTTGATGATTGGCCTAATGTTCTTCAAACAATGACATCACCTGACAGGAAACTCAGACAAGATGTTTCTGTGAAAGTCCACATCAACCTCGTAATTGCTCTGATGCTCCTCAACCTGCACTTCCTGCCCAATCAGGCAGTGGCAGCAGGGTCCTCCTCTGGACTTTGCTTATACATGGCTCTTTTACTTCATTACTCCCTGCTGGCCACTTTCAGCTGGATGGGCTTGGAAGGGTTCCACCTATATCTTCTCTTGGTCAAAGTCTTCAACATCTATGTGAAGAGATACCTACTCAAACTCAGCATACCGGGATGGGGTGAGTGGACTCGTTTAGGCAGGGAGCTGTCATTAGCAGTCTGTAAGCCTTTGAATGATTGCTCAGTTCTTGCATTTCAGGTGTTCCTGACTTTTATGGTCCTGTCTCTCTGGACACACCGAGCAACTCCAACAATACTGCAATGTAAGAAGCAAATTTACAGACATTTAAAATCTCAATAATAACTTATATTGTTTTGCACGTGCATGGATACTTGAATGTTTGAATGGAAAAAAAGGAATAGGCAGAGTAAAATTGCATCCGCATTAATATTTCTGCAGAATTCCTTTTTGCTTTTACAATGTGAGTGAATGTGACTGAAAAGAACACCTGCACTGTCGTTGTAGATGTTACATCACCACTTATGAAGTGAAGATGGTGACTACAGTGGGATTGTTCAGTTTGGTGTTCCTCTTTAACGTGATCATGTTTGGGGTGACAGTCAGACGTGTTTGGATTCTTCGATGTTCCCAAGAGGTACATGCTAATTTTTTCATCTTTAGTGTTGAAAAGTAAAGTAATATATCATAATCTTCACCATTAGCATATCCATTAAAAGCAACAAAATCACAAATGAATAGAGTGATGGCATTCATACTGAATTTATAGGCAATAAGAAATATATATTGTTATTTATATAATTATATTATAATTATTGCTTCAATCTTTTGGGTTTTATCTTCCTTTCAATTAATACGCACACCTAATGATATACTGCTGAATCTCTTTTATAGTGACCTTTTGTCACGGTTCTGGGTCGGTTCGACCCAGCATTTTGACTTCTCTTGTTTTGGTTTAGTTTTGAGTGATTGTTTTGTTACTCTTGTCCTTCGTTGATTATTATTAGAATTCTATGTTTCTGTTTACTCGTGTTTTAGGAGTTGTTGTCTCAGGTATAGTTTGAGGTCCATGTGTCATTTTCTGTCTCTCTCAGTGTCGGGTCCGCGTCTTTGTGTAGTGTGTTACGGGTCCGAAATTGAGGACGAGAGTAAAACAATGATGGTCCAAAAGAGGTCAGTCAAACAATTGATTTTAATGAATACACGCAGCGTGGGGAGACGTACACTGGAAACCATCAGTTGTAAATCCCCACCCAAAAATACACTTCAGATTGCTTTTATAACATCAGGGTATTATGGCGCCCCTCATGCGCTTACAAGCACATAATTTGCATCTTAAGAACATTCTTTGCCCCTTGTACAGACAATGATCTATTCTAAGAAATAAATGCAGACACAGAAGTTCCCTTTCTGGCATCCTCTTTCAAATATGGTGATGATCTCAGGCCTTTGAGGTCCCCATGGACTTGTCCTCCTCTTTGCGTCACCTGTTGCTAGGCAAACTCAAATGCAACAAGAAGCTGAATACATTCAGGCCTTCACTCAAGCCTGCTTCTTGATTATATGTATTATTACAAATGCTTGTTATGTGGTTTAATGCGATGTTAATTAATACAATGGTAATGCCAATAATAAGTATAAGTAGCAGTAAAATATTCCTTATTCCACAAGTGTTTTCTTGTTTCCTGTTTTATTGTGAAGGTCTGCGTCTCATGTGAGTGGGCCTTTCTCAATATGCGTACTTGTGCGTACTTGCGTTCTCGTGTACGCGTGATACGTCATCAGTCGGAGACTAAGTACTGTTCCAATTCGAAGTACGTATCAAGCCGAGAACGCGAAAAAGTCCCGGATGTGTTCTCGCTCCGCCCGTTTTATCGAGCATGCATCGGTGGTGACTCGTGTGGACTTGGTACAGCTAAATATCCCAGAATGCATTTTGTCCAAAACTCAAACGCGGCAATGGCGGACGAGCGGGACTAAAAACTTTTAAATATTACTCTTTCTGGGTCACAAAATAAACTTAAGTTATTTTCAAGCGAGAATGTAGCTGTGTAAACTTCAAATATCTGCTCGATTTATCAAGATATCATATATTTCCAAACGCGCTCCGACGTTTTCGGAGACGTCTGTGACCCGCCAGCTCCATAGCAGACAGCGAGGTCGAGGATTATTAGAGCCGGCGAGAACAGCGGACTCCCGGCACATCGTTTTTCAACCCCCCCCCCGCGGTCTTTTCGCTACTCAGGTTAAACAAACCCCACCAGCTGTCTATTGTATTGAGTGTCCACTAAAATAAAAATAAAAGCGTTGTAACATCTCACCTGCTTGTTTTTATTAAGGTCTGTACACGTATGTACATGTACACTATTTTTATTAATAGAGGTTTCACTACTGAGGTTAAAAATGATATATAAGTCACTTAGATCACTTCTAAATGTTAATGTTTGGTTTATTTCAGTGTTTTATTTGTTCCTGAGTAAACCGGATTGGCTGTGATTAAAGTTAAGCTTCATAACATATTACTGACAGTTAAATTAAGAGGGGACGGCAGTAAAAACTCCGGCCCTGTGACATCATCAAGTATGCTAGTGTTCCAATTGTACAAATCGCGAGTCCGTGCTCGCGTTCTCGGCGAGTCCGTACTCCCGTGCGTTCTCGGCCAGTACGTACTCGCCGAGAACACGAGTACGTACTTGCGTACTTGAGAATTGAGAAAGGGCCAGTGTGTTCAGTTTACCTCCCTTGTCTCGTCTCGTTAATTACCCCCAGCTGTGTCCCCCACCTGTGTGTAATCTCCCTGTGTTTCTCTGAGTGTATTTAAGTCGTGTCTTCTGTCATAGTAGTCGCTGGTCCGTCTGTGTATCCACCATGTTTCACTCGTGTGTTCTCCCTGCTGTCAACCGTCGTCTGCCTCTGCTCGCTCTCGTTCATGTTCATGTTCATGTTCAGCAGTTTAGTTGTTCCAGTATTGTTTAGTTTATCTTCGTTTGCCATAAATCACCTTCACACCTTCACAACTGCCTGCTATTGGATCTTCCTTTATTTTTCCACACGGCTCACTCCACTTGCCGTGACACCTTTAATTGATGTTCCGGCTTTTGTCTAATTCATACTTAGCTGCTTTTATTAAACACACTGTTTGTATACGTTTATGTTTTCTTGTTTTAATAACTGATTAACACTTGTCATAAAAACAAGAAAACACAACTAATTTAGAAACTAAAAATTACTTAATTCACTGAACCAAATTCACGTTTTATACCCACATTTAGACCACACACTGAACTTCTAAGAGAAGTTACTCAACCACTAAAACTAAGGTTTCTGTTCAAGAATGTAGGTAAATATGAGTGATTTGGCATCTTAGTCAAAAAATAATAATCAATTTGTTTTACAGCTTTTTTGTGAAACAGTAAGAAAATTAATGGATAATAATTATAATTATAAGTTTTACTATTTTTTCCGGAATTTTTGTAAAAATGGTAAATTAGAACATTAGAACAGTAATTTAATTTTAACATTAAAAATAATATTTTGATTAAAGAAATAGTGGTGGCTGTAGCTCAGGAGGTAAACCTGTGAACGCTCCTTCATGCATCCTCGATGCATGAAGGAGCGCTTCAAGAGGTCCTTCCTCCCCTGCAGCTGTCAGACTGTACAATCAGAACTGCTCCCAACAAACACAGATGTTTACATCAGCGCTGTAACAACTTTTACTGTTATAACTGCACATTACTTTTCTCAGCTTATATATACACTAACTTATTGAAAGTTACATGTTTACTTTTTAATGCACGGGTACAATAAACAATCTGCACTTTTCTAATTATTCTAAATATTCTTAACTATTTAAACATCTTTCAGTATCCTGCTATGTTTGCACACTATGTGTACACTAATTTAAACAACTGTACTGTACTCTGCTCTGGTAACTATTGTCCATGATGTAAATATGTAAAAATTGTGCTTCGTTCTGTGTGTCCTGTTCTGTTTGTATATGCTGCATACAACCAAATTTCCTTGTGGGACAATTAAAGGATTATTCTATTCTATTCTATTCTATTCTATTCTATTCTATTCTAAAACAGGTCAATCTTCAAATCAGAAAATTGGTAGTTGGTGGCTGCTCAAGTCTGGATGTCAAAAATCCTTGGGCAAGATACTGAATCCCAAGTTGCTTTGCAATGCATCCATCAGAGTGTGAATGTGTGTGGATGTTGGGTAGAAAGCACTTAGCATACAAAAAAAGTGCTTGCATGAATGAGTGTGAATGGGTGAACGGGGAATGTTGTATAAAGCACTTTGAGTACTCGGATAGAGTAGAAAAGCACTGTATAAGAAACAGTTAATTTAAGATTTAACAACAATAATTATATCATAGCATTAAAAATACAACTTCAATCAAAAAGCTTGCATCCACCTGGCTTAATAGTGGATTAAACACTACAGAAATGTGTATTAAAAAAAAAAAGAAAAAAAAAGAAAAAGATTTTGGTAATTACCAGTTCTGTTAATTTAGAGCAGCTGTAGCATAAACCTTGCACTATAGTGGTGGTCTGAATATGTTAAACACTGTTAAAGAGACCAAATAAGAAATGTGAATTCCCTCATTTGGCAAGAATGTTGTCTCTGAATGTAAATTCACTTTTCAAAATCTCCTTCTACCAGTTTCAGATGTTCTGTAATCTCCTGTGTCACTGTATATTTGATAAATCAGTTTGGACAGGTCGACCGTGACAGAGCCAGAAAAGACCTGTTTACCCTGCTTGGAGTCATCACTCTGCTCTGCCTTACCTGGGGCCTGGTCTTCTTCTATTTTGGCTATCTGACTACTCCTGGCCTCTACCTCTTCTGCATCCTGAACTCCCTCTGCAAGGTCTGCATAACCTGCTTCTTTGTTCAGTTAGTGTTCTGATAATAACTGAAATGACTGATGATGAGTCCATCTAATGGGACATGAGGGTACTGCAGATGCATAATGAATGCTTATTCACAATTAATCAAAAAACATTTTGTCTTTACATTTTTACTCATTTTAAAAAGGGAAAATTTTAAAACTTGCATTTGCCATAAAAAAAAGAACAACAACTACAAAACCAAAAATCTATTTCACTCCAATCTGTTGATCAGAGATACAAGGTTTTGGTGTAAATAAAAAATAAAAATAAAATAACTGTTTCTGCCAGAGCATTTAAAAGTTGTAATTACTGAGGTATACTAATGTCTGCACTTCACCTGTTGTGTATAGTGACATTAATGAATAAAGTTCATGAGTGTTGCTTGTAAATTGACAACCTACCTTCCTAGGTGGGAAATGAATCCTTTCCTTGTCACAGTGAAATTTATCCGAATTGTATGTTGTGTGTAGAAGGCAGTTGGGGTACTATTGTCCTTTGTCCTTACCCACATAGCAAGCAGGTCTGGCCCAGATCTGGTATCAAGCCGACACTGCTGGTTGACTTCTGGCATGATAAGACGTATGTCATCCAGATATGGGCCAGGCCTGGCATAGATGGGACTGTCTATGTGATAGCATGCCATATCTGGCTCGATTGTGGTTTGGTTTATGTGGCCTAGGCCCATAGAAAACAGGTCTGGCCCGGTCTGGCATCAAGCTGGCACTTCTGACTGACAGGTGTCATGGCAACCAGATGTGGGCCAGTTCTGGCAATGATGGCACTATTTATGTTCCTATTTTCCTATTTTAGTTAGAAGACCCAAATGCCTTTTTGCAATACTATACTGCTATGGTAGCCAGCATTTCAAATGCAGGTTTGACAGGTTTGTGAGTGTACACTTTATCCAGAACCTAGTGACAGTTTACTCATCTTTGCCAGCAAGTGGCTGTAGCTCGGGAGGCTAGAGCAGGTCACCTGCTGATCGGAAGGTTAGTGGTTCGATCCCTTGTTCCTCCCGTCTGCATGCAAGGAGTGTGAATGTAGTTAGGAAGCACTCAGTTTAGAGCAGGGATGTCCAAACTCACTGAGGGCCACATACATAAAAATATAGGATCCTATACTAGGATTTCTATACTAGAAATTAGGTATATAACCTTAACTGTAGCGTATTAAAGTTAGAAAAATCATTTATTTTTTTCCACTGTTCAGTCTTTATTTCAATTAAACTTACCTTGTCAAAATATACGCCCAATTCAAAATGTTCTCTTTGACACACAGTGGAGAGTTCCTACTTTTCTAGACCGTTTTATAAACCTCATATCTAGTCAGCTGTGCTTCTAAAATCCCTTTTTTCATTTTCATTAGCATTGTTTTGTACTTGCTCCTAATATATCAACTCTTATCTCCACTCATGGCTCCACTCTTATCTTCCTTTCTTGCTTGAATTTTTTCGCTGCACATTCCTGATGCATTTGTGGATTTATGCATTTATTTATTTTTTTATTTTATTTCAATGCTTTAACTCTTTCTTCATTTTCCTATTTTTACTTCTTATCAAAACTGTAAAAGTTCTTCCCAAGAACGATATGACCCTTAACAACAACCCAGTACTTGTCACTTGCCAAAGACAGCTTCTGCCCATTCTGAGAGGACACGCAGAGAAGATATCCCTGTGAAGATGAACATCAATTTTGTAATCACCCTGACCTTGCTTAACCGGCATCTCCTGTCCAGGCACACAGTAGCAGCACTGTCCTCCAATTGGGCGCTTTTTTTTTTTCTCTCTTGGGTGTCGCTGCTCCCTGCTGGCCAATTTCAGTTGGATGGCCTTGTAGGGGTTCCACCTCTCCCTTCTCTTTATTACAGTTTTTTCTGAATGCTTAAACCCTAACTGTGATTCTTATAGCACAATTTCTAAAACTATTAATACTTATAGCAAAACCACTCACTGAGTTTGCAAAACTAAAAGCACAAACACTGCTTTGCACTCAGTTTGCCATTTTGTAACACACACTTTGCAAACCTGTAGCTACAATCCACTGCACAGCATTCTTTTTGCAGAACTGTAAACACAACTCACGGCTTTACACTCAATTTGCAAAGGATCAACACACTCCTAGCAAAACTATACACATTTATGGCCATTATTTACACTATTTTGCCAACTGTCTGGCACACTGTCACGTGTGAAAACTTCTTTAGATAATTAGTTCACTTTGCAATCATCTAAGCACTATAATACAGGTAAGCTGTGTGTGTGGAGTACAGTGGAGGGAGCAGGAAGAGTGAGAAGTAGAGGAGGCCGAGGAAGAGGACGTGGAGGTGAAGAAGTAGGACGAAGAGGACAACAAGGACAAGGAGGAGCAAGAGGAGGACGAGGAGGAGAGGGAAGGGTAAGAAGAGTAAGAAATAGAATTGCTGATGACATCAGAGCTACAATAGTGGACCATGTAATCAACCGTGGAGTGACCCTGAGGGAAGCTGGCCAACGGGTTCAGCCTAACTTGAGCCGCTACACTGTAGCAAGCATCATAAGGACATTTTGAAATGAGAGTCGGTTAGTACAGTCACTTTGCACTAAGATTTGTAGCACTGCCATGCTAATGAGAAACACAACAATACCATAGATGTAAAATTCCAGAAGATATTTTCCCCTGTGCCTTGGACTAGAGCAGCGCTCCCCAACCCCGGCCTCGACTGGTACCGCCCGTGAGTCGCTTTGGTACCGGGTCGCGAGAGTTGAGGCTCAGGTGTGAAATGTGTGTTTTCAGGGTTTTTATCGGTTTTCAGCGTTGTTTTGTTATCGTTTTTATCATTAACTCGCTTTTCCTGGGTCTTTTCACGTGTGTTATGAATAAATCTTCTTTTTTTTTTTGGTACCGGTACTAGTTTTATTTTGTTGTGTTTATCCGCGACACCTTAAAGGCCGGTCCGTGAAAATATTGTCTGGCATAAACCGGTCCGTGGCACAAAAAAGGTTGGGGACCGCTGGACTAGAGGACATTTCATGTGATGTAGACGAAATTTTGTGGCCAGATCCACAGAGATGACACGATGTAGACTGATTTCTTTTTTTTCCTCAGTGAAATTACTATTTCGTTTTGACTTGGAAATAAACACTTGTGTTTGTTTTGATGTGTGTGAATAAACACCAGTACTTGAAGTTTGGATCCCTCTGTGCTTACGGATCTATGACAAAAGTATGAGCTCAAACTGACATAGCCTACCTTGTGCACAGAGAAAGCAAAAGCCAGATGTGTTTTTCATTCATACCATCAGTGTGTAGTTGGTGCATTGTGTGCTTATTAATTTGATGGCTTGTGTGAACTGTCTGATACAAAAATACCATTTTTACAAAGGTGTGGTGAGTTAAGCAAAGGTTATTCGCTTTTACAAGAAAACTACAATGTTTTGCTGATTGGGTGAAGAGTTTTCTTATTTGTGTGTAGAGTTTTGCAAAAATAGCCAATAGTTACAAAAAATGTGCTCAAGCCATCAGAAAAAACTGTAAAGTGTTCAACAAGTTTGTCAAACGATTCTGGCTCAAACTTAGAGTGGTGGTATGAGGTGAGTGGAACAATTTAGGCAGGACGGTATCTGTAAACCTCTGAATGACTGCGCAGTTCTTGTGTTTCAGCTGTCCCTGCAGTCAGTTTCAGTGACTGACAGAGAGAGGTTTTTATGGCTCTGTACACGTCTAACTATAACAACAAAGCAATGCAAGGAATAAATTTGCAAGCATGTAAAATCTTATACCTATTTACTGTTTTGCATTTACATCAGAGTTTCTGGATCTTTGCATGTTTAAATAAGGAAGGTACATGCAAGCATGCATTAGTCACATGCATAATTAACATTTCTATTAAGAATTCATTTTTCATTGTTTCAGTGTGAGAGATTATATCATCAGTCATCATTCCCTCTATTTCTTTGTAGATGCTAGATGCCTGTCACGAGGCACAGATGGTGACCAAGGTAGGGCTGTTCAGCTAGGTTGTTCTCTGTTTTGTGATCATCTTTGAGATGACACTTACATAGTACATGCTAATCTTGTCATCCTTATGTATTGAAAAGTATAGTAATATGTCACATTTTCTCCATAAGTATACCCCTTTTTGTTCATTTTTATTATTGATAATATCTTCTAGGATACACACACTTGATGATAGGTCGTCGAATCTGTCAAAACAAAACGTACGAAGAGCATCAAGCAGCAAGTTAAAAAGAACCGATTAAAAAATGTGGCACTATTGATGTACTGTAATGTGCAGACAACAGTATTTTTCTTGAATGGCAGTTTTAGCAGTCACTCTTGAAACACAATTTGAATTCTGTTAGCTTCGCGTTATAATCTGCTGTGGCATTTTCTGTTTGACAAATCAGTTTGTGTACGGAGCCAAGAAAGACATTTTTACCCCACTCAAGGTCATCACTCTGCTTGGCATTACCTGGGGTCTGATCGTCTTCACTTTTGGCTACCTGACAGCTCCTGACCTATAAATCTTCAGCAGGGTAATGCACAATATTACAATGGATGTTTCCACATGCAGATTTTGTTTTGTTTGTGGATAAACAGAAAACTGTTACTGTTGTCGTATCAGTTTGTAGCAACTTCTTCTAATAATAATGGTTTTCTCTTAAAAATAAAATAGCAAGATGGAGACAGAAAACTATACTGATATGTGGCAGCAGCTTTACTCTTACCACACTCAGCACCTCCACTTACAACACTTTGCGCTCTATGATACCCTCATGTGACTGAATTAACCAATCAGAGAGTAGAAAAACTTTATTCAAACAGGCAAATATGGAAATATGAAAACATGCAAACACTAAATGTAAATGCAAATGTGCAAAAAGTTAGCTCTGTAAACACTGCAGAGACATTTTTGTAAATTCAATATAATATAAATTTCCTTTTGAATCTTATCACAAGAAGAAGAAGAGGAAAATGACACAGTAAGTTAAGCTAATCTGGAGCTGAAGAAGCATGAGGTATTTCAGTCAGTTTAAGTTGATTTGATTACTGTGAGATAGATGAAGATGAATCTGAAGAGAGAGACAATTCCAGAGTTTTGGAGCTGCAACTGAGAATGCTCGCTCAGCTGTATAAGGATTATAATCTGTAACCAGTGCTGGGTGATATGGAAAAAATCATGGATTTTCAATTTTTAATTTTCAAATCAGTAAATATTGACATGCTACACCAAGAATACTGACAGGGACTGAAAAATTGGCTCCCTGTTAAATCCAGAATTGAATTGAATTCTTCTCCTCACAGTCTTGAATAATCAGACCCCATCTTATGTTAAAGACCTCATAATACAGTATCACCCCAACAGACTGCAGGCTTGTGGTTACTTGTGGTTGCTTTAAATGTAGAATGTGAAGTCTTCAGCTTTCAGGTCCCCCTTCTGTGGAACGAGCCTCGAGTTTGGATTCAGGAGACAGACACCTCCTCTACTTTTAAGATTAGCCTTAGAACTTTCCTTTTTGCTAAAGCATATAGTTAGGGATCAGGTGATTCTGAATCCTCCTTTAGTTACACTGCAATAGGCCACGGCCGCTGGGGGCTTCAACATGATGCAATGAATCTTTTTCAGCTTTCCAGTTTTTCCTTCCCACTGTCGTCAAGTGCTTGCTTATAGGGGCTGTTTGAGTGTTTTCAACTTAGCTTACTTTATAAATGATGTCGCTATATTTAGCGAGTGACGAAACATTTCAGACCACTAGCGACTTTTTTTTTTTTGGATAAAGTCGCTAAAAACGTGAAAATTTAAATAATGACGCTTTTTTACTCCTCAACAAGCAGCGGGTGCTGTAACACAGTCAGTTCTTCTTTTACTCTTTTACTCTTATGCTGTTTTGTGGATCACAAGGTTTAAAACTACTTATAAACACACACACACAAAAGTAACTCCACCAGAGTGCCTATTTCAGATCACTTTTGTGCTGGTCCAAGCCCGGGTAAAGGAGCAGGGTTGAATTGTGACATTAAAAAAAACAATAATTGCTAAAAGAAATTTAATTTGTAGTTCTAAATAAACTCTAAATGCATTTAGGACGTTTTTACTCACTTTATGTCTCTTCCACGATGTTATTTCTCTCTCCAACAACATAGGTTACAATTATATTAGCATGACCAATTATGCAAATTAGGTGATGACGTCATTTAGCGACTTCTAGCGACTTTTAGGACAACCAATAGCGATTTTCCTTACTGAGGAGTTGGCAACACTGATAGGGGGCTGTTTGATTCTCTGTGTTTTCTCCGTATTATTGTAGATTCTTAACCTTACAATATAAATGATGTCTAAACATAACACATACATATAAGGAAACCTGAGTGACGAAACATTTCTCCCACTGAAAACACTGCATCCAGATGAACAGAATCAATCTTTTGGGATATATACATATAAATAAAACTAAATTTAAATAATGACCAAATATTTATCCATCCATCCTCCCAGCTGTCATACAATGAGAGGCAGGGATGGGTCTGCTATAGGGATAACATATAGGTAGAAAACCATTCATGCCCACACTCACATCTATGTTCAAACTAAAACTGCCAGTTAACCTGTTTTCATGCATGAAGCCAAAGGACGCACAGAGACAGCTGGAGACTCAGAGCCTATGAGTAGTCATTCCTGTCATTCTTAGGGCGTGTTTGTAGTTGGTGCATTCTAATGTTAATTCTCCTCACAAGAGGCACAAAAAACAGGCAGGCAGCCAGATTTCACACATATGCTCTCAGTCTCCATCTGATGACCAAATTCACATCCCTTGCACCGAAACATACCCTGGTGGACCCTAGTGGACTTGCAGACATGGTAACTTAACCTGCATAAGGCAGGTTAAGTTATCATGGCAATGTACCCTGGTAAGAAGTCCTGGTGTCTTTTTCCAAACCATAAGCGAATCACCTTCATCATACTAAGAACCCAGGTGATAGGTTTGTAGCTTAACCCTATTTGCTGGAACGTTGAAGACAATGTAATTACACAGCAAAGCGAGACACAAGTAGGCAAAGTTCTTTATGTTTCTCGTGCACGGGAGAGAACTGGACAAACGCCGTCCCTTCACTTGACCCCAGTTGCTCTCGTCCGCTCTCCCGTAACACTGCTCTTTTATTGAGGTTACATAAATATACATAGGTTCATTAACATATGACGTATACATACACACAAAGAGTACCTTGCCTGTGCGTTGTGTAAGCATGTATGTGTGTGGGGGGGTCAAGATGTGACCCAGCGAAGACTCCCCAAAGCTGGTGCCAGGAGTCTAGCGGTCCATCTAAACAAAAGGCTCTTACACTCAAACAGATATACGTGTGTTTGCTATACCATATATCAGCAAGAGAAGATACGACCTCTCCTGGAGAGGTGTGTGATCTATGCAAGAACACTCTGAAGAGGAGTGAACGCACTCCCCTCTTCATGCTACACAGAGTTGTTACAGACCTCCTAGGATGAGACATTCTTTCAATCTACAAATGATTATATACTTCTAAGCATATATGAGTAAATATTTCTGAGCATAAATGACAATAAACAATACAAATCTAACACCAGGGTTAACCCTGATGTTACAGGGAGAATCCCAAATCCTGCTTTGTTTTGTAGGCCTCTACACATAGATTTAAAACGATCTTCTCATCTAAATCTGTGTAATGTTACTGTCAAAGAAGCAACCCAAAACAAGATCTGTAGCTCATGGTGTTCAGGCCTTGCACCAGCTATATTAAATGAGAGGTTATCTGGTAGCTGGACACCAGGCTGGACCACTGTCCCCTGAATCAGTGTGGCCCACCTCTGCTATTAACAGCTGAGCTAGAAACAACAATCCACTGTCATGTAATTTCATTTGCATGATTTGCATGCTCACTGTATTTCCTCTACACGGACTAAACTTTCATTCTCTCTTCTCTGAGCCAGCCTGGTTCTGCTGCAGATTTCTTCCTGTTAAAAGGGAGTTTTTCCTTTTCAGTCCCATGAAGGAGTTTCTCATAAGGGGTTATCTGATTGTTGGAATTTTCTCTATAGGGTTTTTTCCCTTACAATACAAACCACAATGTAGCAATAAAATTGAAATAAATTTAATTTTAATCACTTTGTGTTATGTTTCAATCTGTCCTCAGTCTTTGTTTTAAATGTGTCTCTCCTGTCACAGATTTTGACATTAAAAGAGATGGAATGTCAAAATCATTGTACATTTACAGTATAGCTCAGCTCATAGTAATACTGATTACAGAACTGCATTCACAGCCTAAGAGCTGGTTAGTTGTGCCCCTTACACACATGAAGACTACTGGAGACAGAGTCTTTCAGTCTGTGGCAGTCTACCACCATAATTACGTTTAGCTGTCTATTAAAAATCAGTCAAAACCTTTTTTCGCTGTTGTTTAAACAGGCTTTCTGTTGAAAACTTTATTGAATTATTATTATTTATTTGTCTTTAAATTACCTTTTTATTTTTATCATGGCACTTGATTTGTTCATTTATTTTACTCATTTTTGTGTTTTTTTTTTTGTGTGTGTGAAAAGTGCTTAAAAAAGAACTTTACTTAAGTACTGGTTGATCCTAATTCAAAGTTGATTTTAATTAATGAGGACCTCTTTGGGTTAAAATTTACAGGCTTGTCAAGCTTGACAAGGCTGTTAGAGTCTCTGATTAGTGGATGAAGGACCTCAGAACTGGGACGATCTGGTTTAAATCATCTGCTTTTGGTATGATTCAACATACTTACTATCGCTTTGTGCCAAATACTAATGTAAACTCATCCTTGAATGAGTGTGAATGCTTTCCTGACCTTAGGAGCCTGGGTTTCACAAAAGAATGTTATTGTTGACCTTGATGCATTTCTACAAGATCTTTGATATCATCTCTGTTGGGTTGATCTTGGCATTTTGTACTGTTGACTGGATTCAGCTCCTCTGATCACCCGCTATTTCCAATGAAGGCTGGTAACAGCTTTGCTGCAAGCTCGATGTTGACTGGTTCAGCTCCAAACCCAGGGCCTGAAGCTTCCTCAATCAAGCTTAATTAAGATACTAATGTTTTGCAGAGAACTTGTTTCAGCTTCTTTTTTTTCTTCCAGATTGAATATATCTTTATTTAACTTGTTCTCTTATTGGCTTATTTCAACAACTGTACAAAAACAAGTGCTACACAGTGTCGATCTAACATATGACCAGTGAATTCCTTTCAAATTTGAGATAAACTAACTTCTAAAAAACATAACCTGTTGCTGAATGTATGGGAACAGAATTTACAGCACATGCAGTTTCCAGTTTGCTTCAGTTATTTGATGTCAGCCTGTATTTGGTTTAGGATCAGTGGCAACAGAGGGAATATTTTACTCTCCTGTTTGTTAATACTTCCTCTTTCTCTCTCAGACAGTCATTTACATCTTATTTCATTTCCCATTACCCTGCTCACTTTCAGCATGTTTACTCATTTGCTTTTTTCCTACCATCATATCACCTGTGTTCTCTATTCATTTCAGAAGTACAAATAATATTATTTAAGAGACCCAGCAACATGCAAAGGTAGGATATGGTTTGGTTCTTTTTGCATAAAAAGCTATTTAGCTTCATTATCAATACTGGGACTGCAAAATATATATTGGCTATTTAACAAATGGATGTCTGCTTTTTCTAATACATAAAGCTGTAAATGGATGTATTGGCTATTTAACTAGGCACATGTAATTATTTTATATATGTGATATACATAAAGCTGTAAATGGATGTTTGCTCTTTCTAGTGTCTCTTTTAAAGACATATATATACATATATATATATATATATATTTGACCAATGGTGAATCTATCTGTCTATCACTAATGTTCCGCATGAAATATAATGATATGGATTAATAACACAATGTGGTTTTGTCAAGTCGTTTTATGCACTGCTATGTAATAAGACTTCATGTGCAGCCACTGACTTTTGGTTGGGAAAAGGAAACCCACAGTTATCATTTGTTATCATAATTACAATAATAAACTTCCACTTAAGGTTATGGGGTCACCTTATATGAAAGCTGTTAGCTTGAAATGAGAGACAACACAATCTCATCTTCTCAATTTCACAGGATTAAGTGGGGGATACTCTGGTGGCTGGTGTCGTGTGTGTCTCATGATATGGTCTCTGGAAGCTGTCCATCACAACAGGGTATCTGTGGAAACTGTAGTTCTTTTTGTCCACAAAATAATACATATCAAAATACTAGCATGAGTAAGTATTTCCATGTATTTATTGAAATTCCTATCATTAAAAGTATGGGGACATTCCCTTACTTTAGTACTGTTGTTTTCTTTGTCATAAAGAAGGACTAAATGCTAGCCTATAAATACTCTGAAGCTGTCAAACTGCTGCAATACATGTGTCTCCTCCTCAAAGAAGAGCAGAAAGTTAAGGCAAAGCAAAATACAGACAGTTGTGATGACAAGAATAAATAGTCAAAACACAATGAATCACAGTCTATAAATTCTAACTAGAATAATACTGGAGCTAAACAGAAAGGAATACCCAATCAACAAATAATGAGAAATAAGGAAGGGGTATAAAATAAGTAACAAAAAAACTAATTGCAAAATTCTAAACCTCAAATCAATTAACAGTTTCACATCCAAGCAAAATGTCTCAACTCTTTCTAAAAGGACGTAAACAATAGCAGCTCAATTTGTTATAAACCTACATATGCTTATATAGTATAGAGTAGTACTGAAAACAGCATGGAATATACATTAGTAAGTTAAAACTTGAAAAAACAAAACTGAAGTACCCTTGTGGGGGGGTGAAGTTGAGGTTTGATCCCTAAATCTAAGTGTGTGAATGTTAGATAAAAAATAATTAAGCATTGAAAAGGTGCTTGTGTGAATAAAGAATGTTGTATGAAGTGCTTTAAGTGCTCTGGGAAAGTAGAAAAGTGCTATATAACATTTTCAAGTTTTTACACACAAGTTTTTGTCAATGAATGGTTTTTCTTTATTTTTACTACTTTCTACATTTTAGATACATACTGAAGACATCAAAAAGATGAAGCAAGATATATGGAATATAGCAAAGAACAAATTCATAAACAACTCTGAATATGTCTTGTATTTTAAAGCAGCCACCCTTTGCTTGGTTCACAGTGCTGCAAACCCTTGGCTTTCTCTCAGTGTGCTTCTTGATGTAGTCACCTGAAATGGTTTTCACTTCACAGGTGTGCCTTGTCAGGGTTCATTTGTGAATATTTTTTCTTGAAGTTGGTGAACAGCTGACAGACCTGACAATGTGAGAATTCACATTATGCCAAGAACCAATCAGCTAAGCAAAGAAAAACGACAGCCCATCATTAATTTGAGCACTGAGTCCGGAAAATTGCTAAAACTTTGAACGGGTGTCCAAGTCCTGTCGTAAGAACCATCAAGTACCACCTACCATGAAACTGGCTCACATGAAGACCGCCCAAGAAAAGGAAGACCAAGTGTCAACTCTGCTGCTGAGGATAAATTCATCTGAGTCACCAGCCTTAGAAATCACAAGTTAACAGCACCTCAGATTAAAGCCCAGACAAATGACACGCAGAGTTCTAGTAGGAACTCTACATCAACTGTTCAGAGGAGACTGCACAAATCAAGAGTAAAGATTTGTTTGGACCAAGAAACACAAGGAATGGACATTAGACAAGTGGAAATCTGTGCTTTGGTCTGATGAGTCCAAAATTGAGATCTTTGGTCCAACCCGCCCTGTCTTTGTATGACAAAGAAAAGGTGAACGGATGGTCTCTGCATGCATAGTTTCCACCGTGAAGCATAGAGGAGGAGGTGTGGGGGTGTAGGGGTGCTTTCCTGGTGGCAGAACGAGCATGGCTAAAGGGCCAACAAGTGCTCAGCATCTCTGAGAACCCCTTCAAGACTGTTGGAAAACCATTTCAGGTGACTACCTCATGGAGTTCATTGAGAGAATGCCAAGAGTGTGTAAAGCAGTAATCAAAGCAAAGGGTGGATATTTTGAAGAATCTAAAACATAAAACATGTTTTGAGTTATTTCACACTTTTATGTTTACTAAATAAATCCATATGTGTTCATTAATAGTTCTGATGCCCTCAGTGAGAATCTACAATGTAAATAGTCATGAAAATAAAGAAAAACCATTAAATGAGAAGGTGTGTCCAAACTTTTGACAGGTGGTATGTATAAATTATAATGTACATGCATTTTACATATTTTCTTTTTTTTGCTGGAATATTTTAATTTCATAGTTGGTGGGGATAGTGTTGAAAAGAATATTATATGTGTCTTTTTTTTCCCTCAACAGCTTACTGCTGTTTGAAGAGTGCATGCAGCTCTTTAAATGCCCCTGGGGACACCATCAAGTAAACATTTGATTGTTTTTTAATTTATTTTTGTCTTTGTTTCTCTGTTTATGAGGAAAATGTCAAAAGCCTTAGATCTAACATGAATATGAGAGTAAAGTATAATGAATTAGCAGAGGGTTGAGATTCAAATCATATTTAACACTAACACATTCGATGATATGGAATTACTGAGTAGGTGTAAATCAAAAAGATTCTTGTTAATGTCTTCTTGTTATTTTCTCCTAAGAGCCTTAAAGAACATTGAAACAATTCTTGAGAACACAGAAATTAATGGAAGCATGGAGATGCCTTTCTGCAATTTAGTCATCTTCGTCTACAAGCCCAACTGCAGCAAACACATTGAAATGTATGCGAATGACATCAAGGTATGAAAAAAGAAAAATGTCTTAAGGGCAAACATGAAGTCAAACTATATAACTTGCTGGCAATTTTTGTGCAGTATCAACATTAGCCATCATTTCAGTCTTGACTGAAATTCATTATATTACCAAAAGTATTTGCATTACCAGATGGAAAAGCGCAGCTGATCATTCCAGAGCATGTCTCCAGTACTTTACACTCCAGTGGTAGCGTGCTTTCTAACCATTCCATCATGCTCTGTATTCACTGCTCTCGAGCTAATCTGACATTTGGCTGTGTGTAACAATTGTCTCTGTGATTTTACATAGTCTACCAATTCATGGTGAGCTACAGTCATTCCTATATGCAACCACTCTGTTTTAATACAGCTAACGACGAAGTTTGATAATAAATACAGACTTTGTTCATCTGTGATTTGTCATTGAAATACCTTCGAAGGCCACCTCCATCATTAGTATGTGTACATTACATTGTTACATTATTCATTATTCATTATGCATTTTTTCTCTATATTTTTGATGATATAGGCAGACATGGCTTCTATCCCCAACCCCACAGTGAAAGTTCAACTACCGGAGGAACTGGGTGCTGGACCAAACAACAACATTGTGTTTTCCGTGTTTACATTTCCTGAAACTAACGGGGTAAGACATTACACTTGGATGAAATGAAAAGGATGCGAATAGCTGTAGTCCAAAAGCATCTATACTAATTCTGCCCAATATTTACACTGTAATATTTAACTATCATGGTTGGTTAGTTTTGTCTTTAGATAACACTTTGTTTTCTTTTTCCTCACTCCTTAGGAAATTGTGTGTAATGTCCACACTATTTTGAAATAACTTTGTCACTAGCCTTTCATTATGTTTTGTACAATGTGTGGAAGCGACATTCACATGAATACCAGGCCTCAGTTTTTACTGCAGAATGTTGCATTGTGGCTACATCATCATTGTTAGTAATTTCACCTGTGAATGAATGTAGATCTCCACCCAAAATACACTTCAGATCGCTTTTATAACATGAGGGTATTACTAGGCCCCCTCTTGCATTTACAAGTACATAGTTTGCATTTTAGGAACATTATTTGCCTCTTTTACAGACAATGAGCAATTTTAAGAGATAAATACAGATGCAGAAGTTCCCCTGTCTGGCATCCTCTTCCAAATAAGGCGATGGTCTCAGGCCTTTGAGATTCCCATGGACTTGTCCTCTTCTTCTGTCACCTGTTGCTAAACGAAGTCAAGTACAACATGTTGCTGAATACATTCTGGCCTCTGCTCCGGCCTGTTTCTGGATTATCTGTACTACATGTGTTTTGTAAGCGTGTATTGCAATTTTACCTTCTCCAGCTCCAAGCCCTTACACAACAGATTGCCTGGACCTCGCGCCAAAAAAGCTTCTGACCTTTAATTAATTGGCTGAGCTTCAACTCTTTTTATAAGCACAGAACTGCAATGTGTGTATAAAATGGTTATAACTGCATCTGTAATAAAGGTTAATATGGTGTCAGTATGTTTAAACGTCTTAATACCGTCTTAAAGCTATATGTGATATTGTTAATCCAATGTTAATGCTGTAGATTATATTGCAGCAGTAAAATAAGTTCTTTAATTCCACAGTCTCATTTATTTGTAACATTTATGGCTGTACTTGTGTTTGTAATTGGGCAGTAATATTGAACTTTATGACAGACATTTCAGGAATTGTATTCATTTTTTTTCATGTCCCCATTAACACCACTTCAATAAATTAGGTTAAACAGCTATTTAATTGACAGTGGATTACTGTGAACAACTGTTACTATGCTCTTTATTCATTCATGCGAAAATATTTCACAAACCAGAAATATGCCAGTTGTGCCAAAGTGGATGCTCTTCTGCTGTTGCTCTTTCATCAATACACCAAATGTCAATCAATAAAAAAAACTGAGAAAATTGTAGGAATTTAAGTACACCGGTAAGGAATAACCATTACTGGTGGTCTTTTTCCTTTGGATACTTTAAAAGCACTTTAAAAGAAAATCTTACCTGATAAATGTTTTAGACAAACTTTCCCATTAATATCAATGTGTCTTGTATTTTAGAATGTGTCTGAAGTGGCACGTAAACTCTATAATCGAAAACTAGTTGGCCTGATTGTACAAAAGAAGAAGATATCAGGACTACGTGAACGTGTCAACATAACCATGCCGGTTACCGAATATATATATGTAAGAGCAACTTCTTTTCATCATTTATTCCATTCATACTTTACATATTATAATTATAGTATTAAATAATATATGGAATGCATTGTGTATGTGACTAAATATGATATAATATGCATAACATAACATGCAGTATAATTGTGTTACAGGAAAACCAGAATCTCTCCTGTCGGTTCTTAAATTTGTCAACAGGAAGTGAGTAACCAGTAATCACATCTGTCATGAATAGTAACATGTGACCCAAATATGTTATTTTATGAATAGGAATAATTGAGGTTTATGGTTTCAATAGGGACCTAAAAATTGAACTTATGTAATTCATTGGTGGCATCTTATCTATAATGGATCTCTTTGTTTTGCTTACCAGATTATATTGAGGATGGCTGTGAAACACTTTGGACACGTAACCAGAGTAATGTCACCTGTTCCTGTGACCACCTCACGTACTTTGGTGTACTCCTCACAGTAAGACTGGACTCATTGATTATATAAAGAGGAATTCAGGATATACAAAACCAAATATTAATACAGGATCCATTCATTTATTTTATTTTTGTCTGATCATAGCAAAACAAACAATAATTTCAAAGAAATCTACTATCTATGTATTTATTTATTAACATTATAGCACATTTTTAAACATAACGAATGTGCAACATAATTTCTTTTGAAAAAGAAATCCTTTTGGTTGGTTGTTCAACAAGCATTTGCAGCTGTGGTACTGGAGATTTGAGTAAGTGTGTTGCTGAGAGGTGGGTGGATTGATACTGCCACGATAGCAGGTCCTGAGAGACCCTGAGAGGTCAAATGCATCGCAACATACAAAAACACCACCAGATAGAAAAATGCTTCAAAAGCCCACAAAACACAATGACCTGTCTCCTCAATGTGATGTTTGTGTGTTGTATGTACGGTAGGTAAGGTCAGTAATCTCAGTTGCAGGCAACTACAATGGACAAATAAAGGCTCATTTATTCATGATAGCTGAATAAAACACAACAGAAATAAAAAAAAATAATTTCACCAAGGCTAAAAGAGAAAAAATCATGAAACAAAATGAAAGTGTTTTTGAGAAGATAATAACATGACAGAACTGCTGCAGATGTAACAAGTTAACCGTAAATACATGTGTCTACATTTTTCTCCCTCCCAACACTGAACCCTCTGCTTATTTTAAGTATGTCCCAGCTCTGTATCTCCAAGTTTTGGCTTCTGTTGCTTCTCCAGCTGGTTTGTCATGTTACTGTGTCCCCATATAGATTTTTGGGGGGTTTTCTATTTCCACTGGATTTATTCAACTTCCATTTTATTTTGTGTGATTTTGCAGCGTTTTCTTAATCGTTGGTATTTTTCTTACATTGCAGTGCATTTGAGCTGTCAGGGCCACCGTATTATACTCTAAGTTCAGTATATACGAAATATGTTAAATCATTTATTTGTTTTTAGGAAATTAAAAATATACCTCAAACACGCATTATGAAAAATGTCTGAACCTTGTTGTGTTGACTGTCATGTCTACTTGTTTTTGTTTTTTTGCCTCTGGCACATTGAAGCAACCGTAGTTGTCTCAAAAGTGTTTTAGAAACAAGCACATGTGCAGTCCAGGACTCCAAAAAATCCAGTTTCACAATACACGAAAGGCTGAAATGTATGCTTTGTTGATTGTTGTGGAAAGTAAAAATTACTTGATTGATTGATTCAGTGATCATTAATCTGCAATTATTGATGATTCAACTCATAAATAAGCTGACTTTATAGTTTAAAAGTATTGGTATTGGTATCGATATTGCATCAAGGCCAAAATTTGCAGTATCACACAGTACTATTAGGTGCCTTTCTCCACTGGCTAAAAAACACTACTATTTTTCAGCAAATCAGCAAAAACATTGATAAGCTAATGTAAATATGTGTTTTCTCCACAGGTTTCTATAAATGTCTCACAAAAAGACGCTATAATATTGAAATATATTTCCATAATTGGTTGTAGTGTCTCTCTTTTCGCCCTTGCCATCACGGTTTTGCTCTTCATCTCAAATAGGTAACTTTCTTTGATGACATTCTTTCAGCATTTATCAGTCGTCTACTCTCTCACATTATTAGTATCAGGCTCTTGTTACTAAGCCTCTGCTCATTTCTTTCTGTCTTGTTTGTTGTTTTTGTTTGTTTGTTAGTCTTTGTGAATTTCCATCTTTATTCATTACTTAAAAAAAGGAAATACATTCTTTTCACAGCAAACACAATTCGTTCTGTTTTATTATGTTAGTAATTCTGTCAACCATCCCATCCTTTTCTTCACTTGATATGGCTTTCTTCCATGACATGACCACTAAATTTGCCACTTACTCTGTCTCCAATGTCTAACAGAACACTCAGACTAGATGTTTCTATGAAGGTCCACATCAATCTTGCAATTTCTCTCATCATCCTCAACCTGCACTTCCTGCTAAGTTCCACAGTGGCTGCAGTGTCCTCCACTGGGGTCTGTTTATACATGGCTCTTGTCCTTCACTATTCCCTGCTGGCCACTTTCAGCTGGATGGCCTTGGAAGGATTCCACCTCTACCTTCTCTTAGTCAAAGTCTTCAACATCTACATCAAGAGATATCTGCTCAAACTCAGTGTGGTGGGATGGGGTGAGTGGAGCCATTTAAGCAGGAAGCTGTTATTATCAGTCTGCTAACTTTGAAATGACTGCTCAGTTCTTGTGTTTCAGGAGTTCCTGCGATCATTGTGTCAGTGGTGGTGATCATAGACAGAAGTTTTTATGGTCCTGTTGCTGTGGACAACTCCACCAGCTCTGTAATGTAAGGAACAAATGTGAATGCATGTAACACCTCAACATAATTGTACTCAAACTGTTTTGTATGCACATTGGAGTGATTTATTTAAACAATAAAAGCTCAAAAAGGGAAAGGCATAAAATCCTATTTAACCTAACATGTAATCTCACAATTGTTTGGCTCTGAATGTCAGTAGTTCCACCTACATGCACTCTTACTATGTGACTCTAAATCACCTGGGCAGGTGAGAGATTAAAATATGATCTGTAATCACTTCCTTTGTAGATGTTATATAACTAATGAGACGGTGAAGGTGGTGACTACAATTGTGCTGTTCGGCTTGGTGTTCCTCTTTAACGTGATCCTATTTGTGATAACACTCTGGCATATTTTGATGCTCCGCCGTGTCAAAGAGGTATGGGCTAATCTTTAAATCTTTATAATGCATCTTTAAATCTTGAAAAGTTTATTAATGTCTACATTTTTCTCCTTTGGCAATCCCTTGAAAAGGCCGCAATGAACATGTGTTAAATATTCAGTAGCATCTTTATTTCAGAGGATAAACAAAGTGACAGTGGTTTACCAGTCATTTAGTTTTTCTGATAAACACTTATCCATCTTCTTGTACATTTCTAAACTGTGTAATGGGTTTAAGGTATGAACTATTCCTGAGTGTAAATGCTCACCCTTGTGTATTCCTATCAATTTTCTGTCCTTAGTAATTGCCTGATTAGTGTAACCTGTGTGCCTCACCTGTTAGCTATCAGCTAATCACTCACTTGTGCAAATATAGGCTCCCCATTTTCTTGCATCCTTGTTCATTTAGATTTTCTAGTGCGTCTTATATTTTTGTTGTTTTCCTAGTGTGTAGTTTTGATCTTCCCATGTTTGACTTTTTTAGAACAGTATGGAATTTGTGTTTTGCCTGCTTCTCACTGAGAATATTTGTCTTAATGAATACCTTCCAATGTAATGCCACTGCCTATCTGTCCCTAGATTTGTTTTTTACCCCTCAGCCATAAAAGGCTGATGGGGTACTAACATCACCCTGTTGGGCACACAGCCATGCACATCTAAGTTTGTCAATGCCAAAATGGTAAATGGTAAAATGGTTAATGGCCTGTATTTGTATAGCGCTTTACTAGTCCCTAAGGACCCCAAAGCGCTTTACACAACCAGTCATCCACCCATTCACACACACATTCACACACTGGTGATGGCAAGCTACATTGTAGCCACAGCCACCCTGGGGCGCACTGACAGAGGCGAGGCTGCCGGACACTGGCGCCACCGGGCCCTCTGACCACCACCAGTAGGCAACGGGTGAAGTGTCTTGCCCAAGGACACAAGGATTTGCAGCTTTATAGCATAGGGTTATCTACGAGGAGGCTGAGGGGTAGCACTGGCAACGTGCATTATTTTTAGAATTTTACTCAAGTTGTAAGTGAGATACCTCTTCCTTGTGTCAAAGTGCTTGCTTGTATGTTATCAATTTCCATTTAGCATGCAGTATAAGTGAATAAAAGAGTCTAAAGATAATACACAAACTGAAAAAAGGATGCTATCTCAGTCAGTAGACAGGAAGCGTTTTAGTGGTCACTGTTCAAAGACATTTAAAAGTCATGTTAGTTTAAAGAGCAGAATTTTACATAAACTGGATAAGAACCGTGATTTCCCTGATTAGATAAGAATACTGACAATGAGTTTTAAAACAGATTTCAAGTTCTCTTACTGCTTGTCAGATGTTCTATAATGTCATGTGTCATTTTATGTTTGGTAAATCAGTTTGGACAGCACAACCGTGACAGAGCCAAGAAAGACATTTGTACCCTGCTGGGAGTCATCACTCTGCTCGGCATTACCTGGGGCCTGATCTTCTTCTCTTTTGGCTATCTGACCACTCCTGGCCTCTACCTCTTCTGCATCCTGAACTCATTGCAAGGTCTGCACAACCTGCTGAATGATGAAATACTTGCTTTCAATTTTACCATGGATGTTTGTAATCTGTATGCACGAACTGTAACCAGGCACAGTCTTTACTACTTTCTCTCCCTTGTGTCATGCAGGATTCTTCATATTCCTGTGGTTTGCGATGTCACTGAGAAAGACTAAAGATCCCCGTGCTATGGCAACCAGTGAAACGGCTACCACAAGCAAATAGTTTGAACACAACTACCAACTCATCAAGATGCTCCCATGTTTGTGTAGTTTATATGTAATATTGTAAGATGTTCCTACTAACATATGTTTTCATTATTAATAATATGTCATGAAAAGAAGTGCAGCAAATCTAAATGCAGACTCCAGAAGCAGACTTAATGAAACAAAAAACAAGCCTTATGTGGCTGATTTAAAGCTAAAAGAGTGAATCCCAACAAATAAAATAATTTATATAACTGATGCTGATCATGTAAATGTTAATCATATGACGTACCCCCGAATGCCATAACCTTCTGATATGTTTTGAACTTGTAACAACAGCCTGTTAAACACTCAGGTCAACAATGAACATCATGCTGTTGTAAGAAAGTTGTAAAGTTGTTGCCTTGCACGAAGAATATAAGCTTATATAAGTTATATTAATCAAGGTTCTGTATAATGCGATTTACATTAGTAATACTGTTTATAGGCTACATGTGTATATATATCCGTCAGTGTAGGGTTTCTTTTCTCAGCTGTTAGAAGATTCAGGTATTTATTTTACACTAACTGATTCCATATGTTCCTTAGTAATGAAGTGATGATTTTTACTGGTCGTTCTCATTCATACGACTTGCACAAATTACATCAATAATAGCATTCTGAAGTAAACCACTATGCACATTTTGCAGTCCATCTTAAACTGTAGTGTGAACATATCAGACACCCTCTGCAACGTTGTGAAGGAGTCTAGAATAAGTGTGAGCAGATTTCCTCTGCAGTGCGCCTCCTATTTGTTAAGTCATTATCAATTTTCTTATCCTCATTATTATTATTATAAACCTTTCCTTGATCTAATGACATTTTCCTTTAAGGTAAAGGAAAATACACTTTCTGCATTGCTGATGTGATTTGGCTTAGGAAAGTACCTCACCTGGTACTGGTTTAGTCCTTTGTAGTTATATTGTGTACATCTGAACATGCATTGTTAATTCACTAAATGCTGTGATATTAATATCAACAATAAAAGAAAATGAAAATTGTTTCTGTAACATGTTTGTCAAGGATGTAGGTGTTTGGCAGGCAGAGTTGTGGACCCAAAACACAGGACTCAGCAACACAGAACAACAACTAAACAGTACCAGACATGAAATAAACTCACTCACTATAAGCTGAACTGAAACAATAAGGATCTTCAAGGTTCAAAACACCCAGGTCATGTGTACACTACAAAATCTAAAGTTTTGGTGCATTTCATTCCAATTTCAACAGGTGGCGTACCTGCTGCTTCTCCTGCACTCTGAGGTGTCAGGACACCATTTTTGTTAACCAGAGTAAATTGTAATAACTGAATTAATGTTTTATTGACATTACCGCTTCTATTTATTTAACCTTTAATTATACAGGTTGTCCCACTGAGATTCACGATTTACAAGAGAGCTCTGTTTCAGACATACAGATTGTAATTACGCCCCCATGTGTAAAAGAAAACAGTACCCTATCTCTCATTATTATTTTTGCTGCAGATTGTGAAGACCAATACAACACTGGAATCAAAAATGTAATCAAGTAAATATGATATAGATATGTTAATAATATTTATGGTAAGAAATATGGTTAAAAGTATGTTGTGTTAGATGGCAGAGAAGGGTTTTGTGGGAAAAGGTTCACTCAGCATGAACCAGTTGAAAGTTAGAAGAGCAGTTGGAGAGAAAGGAAAAGAGATGTTTGAGAAGTGAGTTAATAGGTTGATGTGTGGGTGAAAAACTATAAAAAACAATGGGGTAAAAACAATGAAAAATGGGAAATAAAACAATGAAAACAAAGGAAAAAGAAAAAAAAGGAGAGACAGTGTGGAAGTGTGTGAGAGGGGAATTGTCTCCAACTATTGGGAGAAGGTGATACTGCAGGTCACCAGCTGCCCTTGGTGGACACAAAAGAAACAAAATAGGAGTGTTGTTGATGAAAATAAGCAATAATATTATGAAGAGGATTTTGTGGTTCTTAGTCTACAACAACTACAATCTCACTTTCTGGGTTTTAAGAAAGGAGAATTTAAAACCAAAGAGGGGATATGAGTTGGTTAAGCAGTGACAAGAATGATCAAAATGTCTCAGTGTGTCAGTTGCAGGTGGGAGGAAAATTATAGGTTAACATCATTAGAAACACCTAGGCTGAGTTTTGGCTTCACTGAGTTTTTACAGCTTCACTTCCATGTGTTCCTCATCCTGAAAAGCAAGCTCCAAGGACGCTAACTTCTCCTTGAAGACAAGAAATGCAATTCTAAAAGCAACAACAGGGCAGGTCAAGAGACAGTAGTATCCTGAGCAGTGAGAGGTCCACCAGCAGCAGCAGTACATGCAAATGGCATCAGCAAGGAGAAAACACCATCCTCATGACTGGATGGAAGGAGATGCGTTTCCAACAAGCTGCAACTTCACTGTGAATGAATGGACCTTGAGAAGGTGTGAAAACTGTCGTTTGTCCCGTGATGGCTGCTCTCACCAAGCTTGGGTTTTTGTTCTTTTTTATTAAAGGATGTTAGCTACGCTCACCGTTTGTCTGCAGCTTTATTAAATCGAAACTTCCACAACAAAAGAGAGAGCAACACACTGAGCTGTAAACACATTAAAATATCTAAATCAACACCGACTCTACTTTTAGGGAAAAACATAAAACGGGACGTTTTCAGCTCAGATGTTATTTGCTGTATCAGGTGACATCATCCTCACTATAACCTGTTATTCACATACCGCACCGCTGTAAAAATATATTTACACTGTAAAAAATAAAAGCTAGAGAAACACCTTCATTAATTGCATGTAGTCTAGGTCTTAGAACATTTTAACAGATTAGTTGTTTCCTTTTCCCTTTTTTATTCTCACTGTTGCTTCTGGTGAGAAGCAACAGTGAGACAAGTTCAGTATGCTTCGTGTGCTTCCAGGTGCAGAGGGAGAAAATGTGGAGCTGTTGACAACGTGTTGCTGAATTTCAGAAAGTGTTGATGTACTGTTGACATTTAAACAATGGGGACTTCCTCATATGGTAAAAACTACCGAATCCCATTTGCTCAAATTTACATTCACAAATATGGTTATGAAATTAGTAATGAAATAAATACATGCTATACTACATGCTGTATTAGTTTAGCTTGGGGTCATATGTATGCCCCTGGAGATCACATGGATTCAGTTGGACTAGATTAAGTCAGGTAAAGATGAGGCGTAGGGTATTTAAAGAGCATTATGTAGGCTGGGTATCATTAAAATATATGCAGTAGCTGTAAGCTACGACTCATAATATTTCATACATAAGATAGATCAATATAACATGTATCAATAAAATGTTTCTCAGTTGTTATATTATTTTCAATCAGTCACACTCGTTTTTCACTGTTAAATGAATGATTGATTTGAAAATGTAGGTACTGACTTTTCGTGTTTTTTTTATTTCTTGTATGATAATTCTTTCTAATTAATAAGAACAAGAAGTCTGATGTCTTTTATTCATTATAAAAGGTATACTCTATAGTATACTGTTTCGTCGATGCCATCCTGAATTTTACTTGTTATCAGCTCGGAATAGAAATCAGTAGTATTGCACGTCACTGCCAGCGAGATGGCAGCAGGTGATAGAGATGTTTTGGCTTTGTTCGGGGGAGCTGTTAGGTGTCCATATTTTTTACAGTCATTGGTTTCAACTCATATTTCTTTCTGTTTTGAGACATGGATTCTCTTTGGGGTTTCATCAGGAAGGTTATCTGGTGTTTAAAAAAACTCTAACAGCTCAAACAGAGCTGGTGAATAACAAGGGACAAACCAAAAATGGCTTTGCCAACGGAAAATATAGAGTAGTAGAGATAGAGACCTTTTGATAGTTCCGCCTCCTGTTTCAGGTAGTTTACATGTCATTTTATGAACTTCGCAGGAATCTTTCCGAGCGCAGCAGGTTTACTCATTTGCCTTTTCCCTGCTGTCGCGTCAGCTGTGTTCTGGATTCTTCTCAGGTGAAATAATTTCTACAATGAGATCCAAAAAGGGTAAGCTATCATGTTGTTCTCCTTATATTAGAGAGCTCTTTTAGCTTTGTGCATTGTCCTTTAGTGTATTGAATTTGTGTATTTTGCCGTGTGTGTTTTTATGTGTTCAATACTAGTTTATATATAACTGCTGTTTACTTATGGATGCCAGGAAGGAAGTGGACAGTGTATCCTCGGTTTCTTAACATAAAACTTATTGTTGCATCCCAAATGTGATCTCCTTAGACTAATTTTTAGTTTTAGTGTCCTTATTTTCCTCTGACTTGTCGCTTCTGTGCCTAGGTTCTAGATCTAACATAATCTAATGGAAGTTTGTTAGCCACAGCCAACCAACCAACAAACCACAAGACGTCATGCGCCATACTGAAAGACAATGGCGCTACACATATTCCTTAAAACGTAAACTTTTAGCACTTACTTCTGATATCCAGCTTCACAGACAGTGTAACATCCAAAAAGTAATTAATTATAGTTACTTCTTCAAAAAAGTAACTGAGTTAGTAACTGAGTTACAAGATTCTAAAAGTAATTAATTATTTGAAAAGTAACTATTGCATTACTTTAAAAAAATGTTTAATTGGCCATTTTTAACTACTTTTGATTTGACCTCTACATTTCACCTTTAAAAACTATTTACTTTGCCTTGTTTGGTATCATCAGCACAACCTCACATGTCTGAATTTACAGTTATGTTTTCATTTTGACATACTGTATTAACACAGTTGATCTAAAATCAACAAAGTTATTTGCAGCCATTTACCTTTTACCCTTTTTTTATAACCATTTCAAACTATTTACATAACAATCAGGTGTTCTGCATTCAGTAAGATACCACAAAAATTATTTGTGCCACTCCAAAAATTTCTGTCCACTATAAAGGAGAACATCACAGCCTGATACCTGCAGCCCTGACAGCAGTAGGTGTATCACTGCTCCTGTTTTGATTCAGCAGTTCCCTCATTGTTCTGACACACAACACAAAACTATCCACAACACTACACACTAACTACACAAGACAACACATTAACTAGACACTCCAAACATGCTAAATGTCACAACTCTCTCACATCTCAAAACTCGCTCTCTCTGCTGTCTTTCTTTTTCTCGCTCTCTCACTCGTCGTCACTCCTAAAACTTCCTCCTCTTCCTAAACAACCAAATATCATGTTGCCATATCATTTTTGATTGGTCGACATGGTACATTTTTCCACCCACACGAAAGCGCTGTTGTTTTGTTTTGTTTTTTTTATTTTTTGGTCATAAGCAGAGAGTGCTTGCTAGCGCTGTCCTTAGACAGTAAACGTGACCAAACTATTGAGGAAAAAACACTGTGTATATATTGTTTATCATGACTCTGGTTTTACGTGGCCTATCAACACAATTTAAAAGCTGGTATATGTCACCTTGTTGCTTTGTCATCTTGAAGTGGTCATGTGATTGGCTTACCACGACTACTTTATTCTTCCTCAGTCAAACAGCAGCACTCATGCGATTGTTTTGCCCCCTTAGCTCCAGGTGTTGTGCCAAAAAGTGATCGTCTGCCAGAAAGTGATTGCCTTCCGCCGGAGCGCACAGCTGCTACAAGCTGTAGCGGCCAGATTACTTAGGTAGACAGCTACGTGCAACTGATATAAGGTGCGGTAAACTGAACACAGCTTCAACCGTCTGTTTGTTGAAAAATAGTAACGCGACCGCACCGCATTTTCTTCTTAGTAACGGTAATGGCGTTGTAACGATAGAAATAGTAATTAGTTAGATTACTCGTTACTGAAAAAAGTAACGCTGTTAGTAACACTGTTACTTGTAACGCCGTTATTCCCATCACTGGTAACATCTATGTCAGTTTTAGCGAGCAGGGGTCCATAATGTAAATTTAACAGTTTTAATCAAAACTAATAATGGCAGCAGTGATAATGACACAGGCACAGTTTAACATGGAGCAGGAGCCTGTTTACACACCACGAAGACCAAAGAGACGGAGCTGTTAATAAGACAGTGAGCTCTGGTATAATTTGCAAAGGCAAATTATGCCAGATACTTGAAGTATGTCACTTCAGTTATGTTTTTGATGCAAAGTGAGATCCCAACACTGTCACTAAAATATGCCAGAAGCAGCTTACCTGCTATCAGTCAGCAACCAAATGGAGTCAAGCTTGCAATTAACTACAGCCGAAA
Organism: Oreochromis aureus; assembly: GCF_013358895.1. NCBI lineage: Eukaryota > Metazoa > Chordata > Actinopteri > Cichliformes > Cichlidae > Oreochromis > Oreochromis aureus. Next base: position 37,407,259 of record NC_052942.1, on the reverse strand, counting down.
TTCTCATTTAACGTAACTTATATCCATGTAACATTTAATTATTACATGCTAACCCTAACCCTACATTCAACATCCTTCCTGTTCTAAAGGAATATAACCATAACACAAATGCCATACAAATACACCTGGCTGCAGGAATACAGATTGAAATCTGTCTGGAGATTCTCTCTAAATTACAAAGAAGTTACTGGCAAACTTCTAGTAATCTCTCTGAGAGGGACCGCAATCAGTCCAAGTCAGACTGTCACTGTTTTCAGAATGGTGGCTATCAGGCAACCTGTGCAATTGCAATGCGATCAAAAGTGGTCATGAGTGTTCAACACCCTCAAGTTCTGGGCATCCACCAGTTATAATCTGTTGGAGAATGTGAAAACATTAAAAAGAATCACCGGGCAACCACTGATTTTTCTTTTTGTTGTTGTTAATGCAAAGAGGCTGCAATCCTATTTGTACTTGTGAGATTAAGCCATTAGCTTGTTCTGAATAAGGAGGGAGCAAAATCAAACAAAGTGTGTTTAGTGTTGGACAAGTTTGTTCAGCTAACTTTATCGGTAGATGGTGGTGCAGGAGATGAGTCCTCTTGATGTTTAGTATTCTGAGTAGGGCTGCAGCTTGATTATTTTAGTAATCTATCAATTATTCCATTGATTCATCGAGAAATTAGATAAGAAATGCTTTTGGCTTATCAATGACCAATAATAAATATTCAAATGAGAAGAAACACCGGTCTTTCAGACTGAACTGCTGGTTGGTTTCCATTTTAGAAACTGCATTTTTTTTAAAAGTTTAACTGCATACAATATCTGTTGAAAAACAACAACTGAATAATATGATTTCATGTATATGCCATATTGAAATTAAATTTTTAAAAGAATCTGTCTCTGTCTCCAGCATCATATGTATTATTGTCTACCTTACAATATAAAGTCCCTTGAGGCGACTGTTATTGTGATTTGGTGCTGTATAAATAAAATTGAATTGAATTGAAAGAAAGCATTTCTTCAATGCAAAAATATCTAAATAATCTGAAGTACAATCAAAGGTCAAAGTGACATAAAATAAGATATATACGCAATCTAAACGAAGGCATAAGACATTTACCTTTACCACGTGTTCTTGGAAACCTTTCTGACATTAATAGGAGGCAAGTTTTTGTGCTGCTGAAAACAGACATTATGATGGCGTAGACATTAATTAGGAACAGGGCAATTCATGAAACATCTGCTGACATCTTGTTGAATTCAGTTGGCTTTTTTGCTGGAGAGTCAATGGCAGATAGCGGTGTTTATATTTCAGTTGATGCTTCCTCCTCCTCCTGTCTCGGGTCATTTACGTGTCGTGTTTATAAATTTACCACAAACATTGTCAAAGACAGCAGGTTTACTGATTGTCTTTTTTTCCAATTGTTACATAATTTGTGTTCCATAACCTTTCCAGGGGAAATGAATTCTACAAGGGCATCTAGCATCATTCAAGGGTATGCTTCATTTTTATTCTCTTTATGTTAGAGATGCTTTCTTTATTGTGTATTTAATCTGTTTCATGCTGGTTTACGATTGAACACAAAATAAATATGAATATCAGGACTAAAAGTTACCTACTGATGATTTGTGCAAAGGTACATGGCAGTAAAATTGTAGGGCTTTCTACATGCATGTTTTTTCTAAACATATTTTTCTATGAATATAATAATCATTATCATTATGATTATTGTAGTTGTTGCTATTGTTATTTTCATATTTTCCACTCCACTGGATGAGTATTCCACATCCAAAACATTTTTCATTTAAATAAAGGTACATTCAGATAAATATTTTGCTAATTCTCTTACTGAGATGTGCAGTAAGAGGAAACTTATTGAAACACAAACGCAAAAGTACCCTGCCTCACTATTCCTAATGGTTTCTTTTTTTTAATTAACATGCCAGTTCTTTGCCTGTTTGATGTCAGAAGGCCACTGCATCAAATTTTCAATAAAATATAAACAATAACATCTTATATATAGGATCATAGCTTGGTCATTCTCAACCACCCTAGGGAAGCGTGTCCCATTTTGACCCCGGGACCTTCAGGTCATACTCGACACAGATGTTCCTGTATGCTATGCATGCCACTTGGTTATGGCATTCTAGCATCTTGCACCTTGCACCCGAGCCTGTCCCAACTATTTTGAGAAGGGTTTCTGCCGTCAAACTCAAAATTACCTTTTTTTTTTTTTTTTAAACTTCTCTCAGTTTAAAAATGTTAGATGTTTTCTGTGTTCTATTGTGGGTTCATATTTTTAATCAAATGTATATTTATAATACAAATCATTGCATTTTGTTTACATTTGCATTTAACACCTCCCAGCTTTATTGAAATTGGGGTGATAGTTATATAAACAGATGCTCTTCACATTGGACTGATGATGATGAAGTTTATCACAAGGCCTATTCACCTTGAAAGAAAAATGTAACTAAAAATGAATAAGCTGTGTTGTTGTTGTTGTTGTTCTAAACTGATTCTCTCCATTCCCCCAGGATAACGTGTTGCATGCTTTGGTGGCTGTTGTCTTTTGTATCTCATGGAAGTTTCTCCTGGAGCTGTGTATCAGGAGCTTCCTGTGGCAATTATTGCAGTTCAGTTTGTAATGAAACATTCTGTAAGTGGTTTAATGCATTTCTCTTAACTTTATCTGAAGTAAACTGAGAAAAGACTGGGACAGGTTTTAGATGAATTTCATAAATAATCTTTATTTAACAGGCTCATAGCTCGGTCAGGGTGGCAGGGTGGTGCAATGGTTAGCATTGTCACCTCACAGCAGAAACCCCAGGTTTTGAATTCACTCTGGGACCTTTCTGTGTGGCATTTGCATGTTCTTCCATGCTTTGGTGGGTTCTTTCTAGGTACTCTGGTTTTCATCCACGGTCCAAATATATGCATGGGCCTAGGTTAATTGGTGAGTCTAACTTGGCCATAGGTATGAACGTGAGCGTGAAAGGTTGTCTATCTCTCCGTGTTAGCCCTGGTATAGAGTGACGAACTGTTGAGGTTGCATTCTGTCTCTCACGTTAGAGACCCTTTATATATCAAAGGGTCTTTATATATCAAAAAGAACCAGTTAAGGTGATTCGGGCATCTGAAAAGTATCCATCCTGGGCACCTCCTGGGTGAGGTGGGCATGTCCCACAAGGTGGCGCCCCGGGGCAGACCCAAGACAAGCTGGAGACAGCTGTATCCCAATTCAGGGTCTGCAGCCTTAAAGGCCGCATTTTAAGGCCGATTACGTCACAGCGACGTGACGAAGGCTGTCCCAATTCAACGGCTGCTTGAAATGCAGCCCTTAAATGCGTCCTTCATTTCCCTGAATTTTAAGGATGGGTCGGTGTAGCCTTCATGGCCCAACATATCCCAGACTTCATAGCGCGGCGGTGGGTGTGGATAATTTTGCCGAAAAAAATGGCGGAAGAGTAAACTTTTAAAAGTAAGTACTGAATATTATGTCACTTATGTGCAAAGGTTTAATAACGAAGATCATTAAAACATTACTGTTGGCCACATGTCGGCAAAGTTATGTGACATTAGCGATGTTAGTACTAACTTGGTTTAAAAGCCTTTACTGTAAAATATACGCCATTCAGTAGTTGACCTTAATCTTACAGATGTTGTGTTGATTTTATGGATAATTAAAGTCAGTCATATATCCACACACACAACAAGCTGAAAGTCAGTGAATGCTGCTCGGTTTGCAGTCCTGAATATCACGGCACAAGCAGGATTCACTGCACTGTTAATGTTAGCTATGTTATATTGCTGGCTCTAAATTGGGATACAGCCTATATCTCTCGGCTGGCCTGGTAATGCCTTGGTGTTCCCATAGAGAAGCTAGAGGCAGTGGGTAAGGAGAGGGAGGTCTGGGTTGTTCTACTTAGGCTGTTGCTACTGCAACCCAGCCCTGGATGAGCAGAAGAAAATGGATGGATTTCACATACATGCTAATGAAAAAAGCAGTAAATATACTGTGGCGAGCTCAGTCACGGAGGAGACAAAGGTTTCTTTGGGAGCACCCGTTTATTTACCCGGCCCAGAACACTGCCGCTATCCCCCTCCTCAGCGCGGCAACCAAAAAAAACATAAACAACAAAAAAAAGGCGCTCTCTCACCGGAAACAGTGGCCAAGAGAGCGCGTCACTCATCGCCATGACAACAGCAAACAGAACTATAATAACAAAACCCCAAAACAGCCCTGACCCGCTACATAGCCCCCACCTAAGGGGTCAGTCATCCCCGACAACCCCATTACCCAACACAAAGTCCTGCAAATGTCCATGTGTCTTCCTTGGTAGCGCAGGCCGATCTCGACCAACAGGGAAGAGTCACTTGATGAGAACCTGGGGTGCCACCAGCATCCCCTGCCCCAGCGGCTGCTGGAGCAGGCGGGCGGTAGGGTGAGAGCCTCTCCTGGTGCAACACCGCCACGCGCCCTGGGCCCGGCATGCGGATCCGGTACACCACTTCTGTTAGCCGCCCCACGACTTCCGCCGGCCCTTGCCAGTGACCGCACAGCCTGGGGACACCCTCTCTTGCGAACCGGGCAGTGCGCCCCAAACCTTGTCGCCAGGCACGAGCTCCCCTCGGCACCTGGTGTCGCAGGCTCTTTTCTGTCGTACTCCGGCACTGACCTGGGCATGGCGCCGCTCCCTCAGCCTCCTGTAGCAGTCCCTGGCCACCAACACGCGCCGGTTCTCTGCCTCAGGGACAGGGAAAGGCCCTAGGACGTCTCCTCCCACTCTCTCCATCGGGGCCCCCACCCAATGCTGCTGTAGGGGGGCAGTGAAGCGTTGAGTGGGGCCCTTCCGTGCCGTACAGGTGTCACAGCAGTGCACATTAAGTTCCACTTCCCGTCGACAACCAGGCCAGTAGAACTGTCCCCTGAGACGGCGGAGAGTTTTGGCATTCCCATAGTGGCCGGCCCCCACCGAGCCGTGGACGAGCTCGAGCACCTGCGACCGCAGCGTCCGAGGCACCAACAGCTGCAGGAGATCTCTGCCCTGCCCGGGGGCCTGCCATCTCCGGTACAGGAAGCCGTCGTGGGTCTCCAGGTTGTCGTACTGGGAGTAGTAGGCCTTCACTTCGGGCCCCTGTCCTGACACCCCTGTCCAGCCTGGGCGTCGTGCTGCCTCCAGCCAGGCCCCCACCTGAACCAACGTTGCATCAGCCTCCTGCTCCTGCTTCAGCCGCTGCATGGTCAACGAGAGCCATCCCCCTCCGTCGGCTGTGGCCCGAGCAGTAGCCATGCCCTGTGCCTCCTGGGCCCGCTCTCCCTGCCGTTTCGAGAGGGGCAGCTGGCGTGGGCGCAGACAGATGGGTTGAGCAGAGTCGGTGTCGATGGCGTGCTGAACCAGCCGTGTCTGCCTGCAGTCTCTGGCTCTCCAGTGCGGTCAAAAGCAGGGAACCGGAGTCTCTGTACCAAGAGTGACAGCCAGCTTCGCGGTGTCAACACAGGCCCCCCAGCGGGTCAGCAGATCAAGGCCGATGATGCACTGTTCTTGGATGTCAGCAAGCCAGAAGTCATGCACCAGCTCCAGATCCTTCACTCGGATCCGCAACGGTTTCTTACCCTGCATGTCAGTTCTCTCCCCCGTCACTGTCATCAGCTGGGTGTCGGTGGGCGACCAACCCATCACAAGCGGCCCGGATGTTCCAGGAAACACACCAGGTCGTATTAGGGAAATGGTGGACCCCGTGTCCACTAGGGCCTGGCAGGGCTGGTCCTCAACACAGCAGCTCAGGTAGAGTCCCTTGAGGTGCCCGACTAGGCCCGCCACCGTGCATCGTTCTTGGAGGGGCAGGAAGCTGGGCGGTGGTCCCCTCGCTGTACCGCTCCCCCTCTCATCCCCTGAGGCCACATAGTTCTGGCCTTTGGGGCGGGCGCCAAGCAGTCGCGCGCCACGTGGCCAGGCTCACCGCACACGTAGCAGCGGTCCGTCGGTCGACGGGGCGCCTCAGGGCACCGAGGGCTGCGGCTGGCATATCCCGCGACCTCCCTCTCACTGTCGCAGTCTGCGGCTCTGATTTGAGAGTAGTTTGGGGGCGCAACTGCTGGTCAGGTCGCGATGTGAGCACAAGCTCGGCCCTTTCAGCCTCAAGGAGCGCCTCACGGAGAGTCTGAGGCATGGCCAGGCGGGGCGTGTTGGCGTGAGTCGCTCTGGGAAAAGTCCTCGCAGGAAAGCATGCAGGCTAAGCTCCTCACGGGCTGCTGCTGGGAACTCTGGGTAGCCACGACGAGCATACAGCAACACATCCGCTGCAAAGGTGCCCAGGCTCTCCCCGGCCTCTGGCTCCGGTTGGTCAGCTGCCCCTGCTCTGATCAGTGGAGTGCCGCTGCCCAAATCGCCTCTCGAGTGCTATGGTGAGGGCCTGGAGCTCATGCTGCTCTGACGGGGCTAGGTCAAGGAGTACCTGCAGTGCATCTCCTTCCAATGCTAGCGCTAGGTGTGTAGCAGCCTCTTCGTCGCTCCAGCCATTATGCCTCGCGGCTAGCCGTACTTGTGAGAGGTAGGGCTCTAGCGGGGTTAGCCCGTTGTATTTCGGTACCTCAGCCGCCGTTGCAGGCATCACTGCTCGCTGTCGGGGGCCCGGCGTGTCGGTCGACAGAGGCAGCCCATGAAGCGTTGTCCTAGTGTCGGTCGCCACGGGCCGCTGCCGCGGTGCGCTCGCGCCGTCGGGACCCGTCGGGGGACTTACATGGCCGCTCGCTTGCTCCAGCCTCTGAGTGTCTCTCTCCATTCCGGTGAGGGTTAGCTATCCCACTTCTGACACCAATGTGGCGAGCTCAGTCACAGAGGAGACAAAGGTTTCTTTGGGAGCACCCGTTTATTTACCCGGCCCAGAACACTGCCGCTATCCCCCTCCTCAGCGCGGCAACCAAAAAAAACATAAACAACAAAAAAAAGGCGCTCTCTCACCGGAAACAGTGGCCAAGAGAGCGCGTCACTCATCGCCATGACAACAGCAAACAGAACTATAATAACAAAACCCCAAAACAGCCCTGACCCGCTACAATACTATTAGGCTGTTGTCTAGAGGCCCACTATGATTTCTGTAATATTTTTGTAGAAAGATAAATGTTTTGAAAACTTATTCAATGTATTTTTTTTTTCGGCCATACCACCCTGAGCACACCCAATGTTGTCTGAGTTCTGAAGTTAAGCAGGGTTGGAGTTGGTTAGTACTTGGATGGGAGACTGGCTGGGAATACCAGGTGCTGTAAGCTTTTGTAGAGGAGACTTTAGCTCAGGTGGTAAAGCAGGTGCTCTACTCACCACAGGGTAAGTGGTTCAATCCTAGTCTGCTCCAGTCTGCATGCCGAGTATCCTTGGGCAAGATACTAACCCCATGTTGCTGCATCCATTGGAGTGGATGTTAGTTATGAAGCACTCAGAAACAGTAGAAAAAAGTGCTTGTGTGAATGAATGAATGCACAAGTTGTGTAAAGTGCTTTGAAAAGCTCTGTATAAAAACCAGTCCATTTACTTCCTTTGCACAAAGTAGTCCATGGCTAAAAATGCACAATAGAATGAACAATGTGTGTTTTGAGCTGAAACTTAGATAATACAGCTATAAAAAAGTTAATTTATATTGTTTCCTTTAATTACTTTACAGCTAGCTGCTGTATGAAGTATACAACAAACATTTTGGAAGATTCAACCCAAACAAACCCTGCTGAGTAAGCATTTTATTCATTTTATTCACCCTAAATACATGATTTTTGTTTGTTTGTTTGTTTTGTTAGATTTTGTTTTTTCAGTTTGTCAGAATTTGCTGTTTGAACACTTGTGTCTAAGGGCAATTTGTAAAACACTTGTACATTAAACATGAAGAATTTGTAGAAGGTTGAGATTAAGGTAATATTAAAAATATTTTGTGTTATGGAATCGATGACAGGGTGTAAACCAATATAATACTTATCCTTTTCCACCAGCGCCTTGAAGAGCCTAGAACAAATTCTAGAAGAAACTCCAGTAAAAGGAGTCGTAAATATATCTTCCGGCAATTTTGTGGCTCTCCTCTTCAAACCCAATGGTACCTTCAGAGGCCTTGAAATTTATGCCAGTGACAATGAGGTAAAAACCCAAAAGACAGAAAGGATTGACACTGCTGTTTTCTCTTTTTGGAAGATTTGCAGCAATACTAACCACATCCAACCATTTCTTTGGCTTGAGCTGAAATATCTCAACAACTGCTAGAAGACATTTAAACAATGTGTACACACACTTTGATCTCAGATGATGACTTTTACTGATTACTGCTTTGATTGACATGTGATCTATGACATTACCTTGAGCACAATTTGCAGGTCATATTATTGTCCTATCAATTATTACATCACTGAACAAATTTCCATTTCTAAATTTCCTTGCTATTAATACTTCAAATAGCCTTTTAAATACCATCAGCTGTGCAGTTGCTATGACAGTTTTATCATACTATTTCATATATTCACATGCAATGTTTCTCCCTCTGTTTCTGGGAATGATATAGGCAGGATTGAGTCAGGTCCCCAAGAGCAGAGTGCATGTTCAACTACCAAGCGGACTGGATATTGGACCAGACAACAAGCTTGTGTTCTCCTTGTTTAAGTTGCCGGAAACAAACAGGGTAGGGGATTATATGAGCTTCTGTAAAATTTTGTGCTTCTTCTGTTGTGTATAAAATCCTCCGCAATTTTCTCACAGTCTGTATCACAAGCATCCGTGGGATTCACATATGAATCCCATAGATGCTTGATCAGACTGGATAAACACCTTGGGCTCTTTATTTTGTTTCTTGAAACATTCCTGGGCCATTCAAATGTTAGTATTAATTTGAGTCTTTGGTATCTTGTTATTTGATTTGTGACCAGGTACCATTTTTAAACCAGATTTTTCTTTTACTGTCCTGCTGTTTATAGTTTATATCTGCAGTTCTACTATGTAACTTCAACTGTAAATTCACATACATTGTTTTTGTGGTTGATGAGAAATCTTGTATCACCTTTACTGTCTTTTTAGCTGTTGCAGGACAAACTTCATCGACTTAAATGAATGAAAGTTCACAGTCATTTAGAATTCATTACAGTATTACAGGAAAATAAGTAAATGAAAACAGGTTAAGGGCTTAGTTATACATCATGCAGGCTGAAATATGTTTTGAAAACAAGAAGGGTTACTCAAACACAGTGGTGCACAAGAAGTTGGTCTTTTGCTATTATGTAAATCAAAATGTAAAGCAATACAAATTTAGACAAATTTGAATTTAGGGAGTAGAGTAGTTGTACATGGGAAAAGAAAAACCTCTTGTTTTTACCAAGATGTAAATGACAGATTCAAAACAGTGTGACATTATCTCTGAGTTGCTTTCCCCTTTTTGCACAGTTAGAATTTTATAAAAGTCTTACATAAAATCATTTTGAACAAACTTTCAAATGAACTGTTGTACCGGTATGTGTTGCATTCTAGACTGATGCGGGAGTGTTATATGAAGTATATGATCAAAGACTGGTTATCCTGAGTGTGCAGGGCAAGACAATATCAGGTCTTCAGGATCCTGTCAACATCACCATAAACTTTAAGGATATAAATGTAATTACAATTTCATTTCATCATTTATCCCACTCTTGCATATAGATATATAATCCTGAATATTATGGAAGTCTGTGTAAATTATTTCAATAAAAGTTAGTAAAAAATACAGACACATAACACTAAACAGATATAAAATAGTTATTTTATTACATGTCCGTTTATTTTTGTCATAGAAAACCCAGGAACCCTCCTGTCAGTTCTTTAATTTTTCAACAAACAGTGAGTAACCAAGCATGATGACCCTCATAAAAACTAATATGTACTATAACTATGTCTTTTTTTAATTTGTAGTCATCAGGGTTTCTAGTTTCACTCAGCATTACAGATTTCTGAGTGAACTGATATAATTAAGAGGTGTCAGCATCTCATGGATAATACTTGTTTTTGTTTGACTTGCCAGATTTCAGTACGGATGGCTGCCTCACTCGGTGGACTGATGGTCAGAGTAACGTCACCTGTTCCTGTAACCATTTCACATACTTCGGTGTACTCATGGTAGATTCAGTCTTTTTTATTATACAAAGTATAATGAACACCAAAATACAGGCATAATATTGCATGAATAATTTAAGAAATCTTAGTTCTTAGTTAGCAGTTAGCTTGTTAAAGCTTAAAGTTCAGGAAAACACTGAACAAGTATTGCTTGCTATGAAGGGTTGCCAAACATGGAAAAGGGCCACAAACAGCTCAAACTACTGGTCAAGCACGGTAGTGGAATGATGAAGAATATGCTTGTTTTGCAGTGACTGTGGTACCTTGCAGTCATTGAGCTGACTGCATTCACTGTATACCTTTGTATTCCAGTGTCAAATGTGAGGCAATCTGTCTGACAGCTAAGGACTGGCTAAACTGGGTCAGGCAACAAGCTAATGAAGCCTAACACACCAGTTCTTGGGGAAAAAAGTAAAAAAATCCAATCAACGTCCAGACTTTAGCCAGGACCTTAATCTCTCTGGGAGGAGAGTTTACATAAACAAATGCGTGTGAACGTCAACTTAAATACTTCGTAAGATGAACAGATTTTTTTTAAAACATCATCTTAAATAAATAACCCCCCACTTTTAGGTTTTGTCCACCTAGTAAATATAGAATCACTAAACTTAAAATATCTAAAAACCTCATTTTTGTGTCACTAATAATGTCAACAGATAACGTGAAAGTGTATTTTCTCCACAGACGTCTCCTTCTGCTCACGTCTCAAAAAAAGACCTTGAGATATTAGCATACATTTCTCTGATTGGCTGTAGCTTTTCTCTTTTTACCCTGGTCATCACCGTTTTACTTTTCATCACAAACAGGTAATATTTTCTTTTTCACTTTAATTATTCTTCTTAATCACTCTTCTTTTAAGATAAATACTGTCCCTCCTTCGTTATTTTAATTCTCCCATCGATACTTTATTCCTACACTTGATATGACCTAACCTTCTTCCAACCAAGATATGACAAGGAAAGTTGCCATTCACAACAGATATTTTCTTCTCTGTCTAACAGGACACTCAGAGAAGATCTTTCTATGAACATCCACATCAGTCTTGTCATTGCCCTGATACTCCTCAACCTGCACTTCCTGCCCAGTCAGGTAGTGGCAGAACACCCCTCCACTTGGCTCTGTTTCTACATGGCTCTTGCCCTTCACTACTCCCTGTTGGCCACTTTCACCTGGATGGCCTTGGAGGGGTTCCACCTCTACCTTCTCTTAGTCAAAATCTTCAACATTTCTGTCAGCAGATACATTCTCAAACTCAGTCTGGTGGGATGGGGTGAGTGGAATCCTTCAAACAGGAAGCTGTGGTTATTAGTCAGCAAACTTGAGTGAGTGACTAATCAATTCTTGTGTTTCAGGTGTTCCTGCAGTCATTGTGTCAATGGTGATGATCATAGACAGACGCTTTTATGGCCATGTCCTTCTAGACAGGTCAAACCATAATCACACTAAAATGTAAGGAAAACCTTTTTAAGTGTGTAAAAGTAGGAATTATAATTAATGTTATAACTGTTTTGGATGTGTATTAGAGTTTGAATTTATATGGAAGTGTTTAAAATTAACAAGTGGAAAAAAATATAAAGCAAAGCTGATACACTGAGTCATCTACATACACAGTATATATTTATTTTATTGTGTAAGATGAAATCACTGTCTGTTTCCTTTCTCTGTAGATGCTATATATCTAATGAAATAGTGAAGGCGGTCACTACTACTGGACTGTTCACCATGGTGTTCCTCTTTAACATGACCATGTTTATGGTGACACTCAAGCGTGTTTTGAATGTTGGGTATAGCAAACAGGTATGAGTTATTCTTGTAATCTTTTTAAAATGAACGTTAACCTTTGAATTTATAGTAATTTCCAAATCGTTCCACAACATTGTATCCCTTGATAAGCCCAAACCAACAATGAACTGGTCATACCAAGAAGGACTACTGGTTTTCAAAATTAATTGACAGTGAGATATTTAAATGACTCTTTTTACAGGATATAAATATTGCATGATGAGTTGGTCATTCTGTTTTTTTAAATAAACTGTTTGCACTCCAGTAATAGTTTAGTACTTAAAACTTAGTTTACATTAAAGTGTCAATAAGGGAATAAAAAAATAAATATAAATTTTTTAAAAACTGAAGCGTCATTGTTGTTACTTTTAAAACACATTTCAAGGCCTCTGTTAGTTTCAGATTTTGTCTATAACATATCACATGTCATTTTGTTTTTGCCAAATCAGTTTGGGCAGCTTCACGCTAAAAACGTCAGGCAAATAGCTTGTCCCCTGCTGGGTGTCAGCGCTCTGCTCGGCATTACCTGGGGCCTGATCTTCTTCTCATTCGGTAACCTGACCAACTTTGCCCTCTACCTCTTCTGTCTCCTGAACTCACTGCAAGGTCTGTATAATATGTTTCATTCATTCAGTTCTTCTGTGTGTGTGTGTGTGTGTGTGTGTGTGTGTGTGTGTGTGTGTGTGTGTGTGTGTGTGTGTGTGTGTGTGTGTGTGTGTGTGTGTGTGTGTGTGTGTTCGCTCAATCAAAAAGCACTAAATCTAACATGGTTTTAAACAACTGAAATCAATATAAACTTAATTTCATTGCAGTTTTTAAAAGGCCTAGATACATTTAGGCATGAAATTGTTTAAGTCAGCTGATTTAAGGGGTCAGATCTAAACTTTTTAAAGATTTGGTGGCTTTAATATGAAATCGAAATTGTCACTAGGTGTGAATGTGAGTGTGAATGGTTGTCTGTCCCTGTGTGTTGGCCCTGCGACAGACTGGCGACCTGTCCAGGGTGTACCCCGCCTCTCGCCCTATGACAGCTGGGATAGGCTCCAGCGCCCCCCGCGACCCTGAAAAGGATAAGCGGAAGCGAATGGATGGATGGATGGAATATGAAATAACTACTATTGACTCCCAAAATGTGGGTCAGGGTCCCCTGTAGTGATTAAGTACTGAAGTTTGGTATGAGGGGTCATTTACAAGAATATTGTATGAAGTTATAAAAAGACTTTGACTTTTATATTAGTCCTGTGATGGACTGGCAACCCGTTCAAGGCACACCCTACCTGTGAAAGCTTGGATAAAATCCAGTCCTCCAGTGACTCTAAATTAGATATGAGGTTGAGAAAATGGATGGCTTAAATAAAATTTGAAACCAGAAAATGTGTTTAAAAATTACTTTACAGACACTAAAGAAAACACACACTTGTTAGTCATGATGTTAGTATTCTTTAGTGCCTCTGAGTGTTATTTATATTTACTGTTCTTGATTCTGTTAGATTCTGTTAGTTCCCTCTTCATCCCAGTTTCATCCCTGTTGTGTCTTTAGCGTCTCCTGTGTAGTTGAATTATCAAGTTTATTGCATGATTTGTATTTCTTGTTCACTGTCTAAACCTTTATTTTACTCTCTTTCTTCTGTTTTCCTTGCAGGTTTCTTCATCTTCGTCTGGTTTGTATATTCACTGAGAAAGTTTAAAAAATCAGCTCCTAAGACAACTGAAGCAACAACCCCTAATAGCATGATCAACAGCAAATAACAAGAGTTCCAGAAGTGTGTCCATGGAATTTCACGTTATTATTTCGGCTTTAGATTGTCTGCATGTATAACAACTGATTCTAAATCAGGGGTGTCAAACTCCTGAAACCTTTCCATGTGTCCCTGCTGCAACACATCTGAATAAAATTAGTAGGTCATTCGCAAGACTCTATAGAACTTGACTGCATGTTGAGGTGGCAACCCCTAACCCTGCTCAAGTAAACTGAAATACATGCAAGTGTTTGGAATAATGTACTTCTAATAGTACTTTTATTGCACCATGTTCATTCACTCGTGAGCTGCTGTAACATGAATCAAATGGCTGAATTGACACCTCAGCATGCAGTCATGTTCTATAGAGTCTTGCTAATGACCTACTAATTGTATTCAGATGTGTTGCAGCAGGGACACATGGACAAGTTTCAGGACACCAGCCCTCAAGGACTGGAGTTTGACACTAAATGAAATGGGATGAGGGATTAATCTCTCCAAGATAGAATGTTTAGATAAGATGTTTATTTAACTTTTTCTTTATTTAGGGTAAGTCTGTGTACAGTTGTGAAATAGTGAATAATTAATAATAGAGAATAATATCAGCAGAAAATTCTGATCTGACCTGATCTTTCTATGCTGATGGTCCTGGTTCATTGTCTGTCATTTCATCTCATCTGCGTTTCTACATTGCATAAGGATCTGATCTTAGTTTTAGTTTTGTAAGGTTCTGACATTAGTAATTCTGATACTCTGCTACTGTTATCTACATCTTTACTGCACATTTTGATCATATTTTATGTGAGGTTTTTAAAAATATCATTAGGTATATCTTCTTACATATATAAAATGCATTTGTGAATACTTTCAGTACCATTTTGCATATCGAAGCATGTATCTGCATACATTGTGAGTTTTCCAGAGGCTATCATGTTGATGTAAAAAAATAAAAGCTGGAAATTGTACAGCTTCAGCTTCTATTTCTGCATCATGGCATCTGTGTGTGATTATATTTGTGTTGACATGCCTGTTTTACAACATATCACTGAAATTTTTGATTGCAGTCATTATATTGCTCACTGATGTTTTAAACTGTTTTACATGTAAAGATAATATTTCCAGCTGCAACTATAACAACAAAACTGGCATATGAATACTGCCGTTACAAGTGGTAAATGAAAATAGCCTGACTTTAAAAAAAAAGATTTTCAAGTAGTAGTAAGATTTTAGCAATTCCATTATCGCTATCGATTTGATTCTTGTATTATGTATTACACATATAACACAGAAAACATTTCGGAAAAGTAATGCAGTCTGTTACCAAGCAAATTTCCCACTTGTAGGATTAATAAAGGTTCATCTTATTTTATCTTACGTAATTATTCCTGGGAGAGATTGGTTTGTTACACAAGTCATTAGAGTTTTTTTCTTTTCACCATAAAATGATCTGAAACACACTGTCTCATAATTACCAGTTAACAGTATAAACCTACAGGCCACAGTGCCACACACTAACACAAATCCCATCTTAATGAAGTCACATATAATCTTTCTCTTACTATTTAGGTATGAACACAAATCCAACAGTACACAGCAAAAGATGACCAGCGCAGAGACTTCAAAGTCATTGCCACAGTTATTAGAAATATAAACAGGTAGAAATGGAGGGTGCTGCCTGACTGCTCATCGTTGTTTTTGTTAGCTGTTGGAAGTTCAGAGTCTGGCTGCTGAGCTGGGATCAGTGCTCACTCAGCTTTAACATAACTCTGTGTTCTTGGCTAGCTTAGAGTTAGCACGCTGGCTGAGCAGGTGCTTGCAAAGAGCTGAAGTTCTGTTATCGTATATTACGCTGCAAACTGAGCCAGCATTTTCCTCCTCCAGTACACGAACTCAGCTGAAATCAGTTGATAGTTGTGCAAGTGAAAGTGGAATCAATAAGCAGAATCGATAGGCAAGCAAGGAACTGAACTACTGGGAACCAGTTCTCTACAAGTTCTCAATTCCTATCCCTACCTCCAAGTCAAACTTTACTTTTCTATACTTCTGTGCTTCTGTGTCACTTTGCTGGTGAAACTGATGATTTTCATATCCAGAGACCTTGTGGAGGTTAAGCTACCACTGTGGCTAAATCACAACAATTCTACAAAAATCCGTCGACCATAATTCCTCAACAGCACTGCAAAAGACTCCTTGCCAGTTATTGCAAATACTTGATTACAGTTTTTACTGCTAAAGGTGGCCCAACCAGTTAGTCAGTTTAAGGGGAAATCACTTTTTTTACACAGGGCCATTTAGCATGAAGGTTTGGATTTCTTTGATAGTAAACACCATCATGTAGAAACTGCATTATGTATTTAACTTGTATTATCTTTGTCTAATATTTAAATTTTGTTTAATGATCTGAAACATTTGACAAACATGCAAAAAAAAAAAAAAAAGGAACTCAGGAAAGGGCAAACACACACATGCTGCTGTATATGCTTTATCCAAAAGGAAAGTTTTAAACCTAATCTTAAAGGTTGGGCGTCTTTTTCCCAGATCAAAACTGGGACTTCTGTTCCACAGAAGCTGGGTAAAGTGATGACTTTTAAGTAATGGTTTAATTACTGCCTGCTTGAAGGACTATAATGCATAGGCCTTAAAACAGACTGATTATAGAAGGACATTTTGGGGGAGTTTTAAAAGAATCGGGTCTAATAGGAAGGAAGGAAGTGACTGCTCAAGGGAACTATTAATACTACTACTAGTACTGAAAGTAGCTGTATGTAGTGAAACATCTGTGAAATGCTTATCTAAGGAGCTTGGAAAGAAAGTGACTGGGCTTCTTTAAGTTTCACACACACATGATTAATTGTGGGTCAATGACCCTCAAGGACATCACCCACTACGGTTTAAATACTTGGGACTCTCCACCATACAGCCTATATTCAATTAGAATATTATTTTACAGCATTATTGGGTTGTGAACTGTAACCTGTATTGTCGTGTGTGTGTATCATGGATATATGAGGCAGTAATTAGCTTAGGTCCTCTACCAGAGGCCTGGGAGCTTGAGGGTCCCGCACAGTATCTTTGCTGGACTGCGCTCTTTTGCATATTGATCTCGGATGTTGTTCCTGCGATGTGCTGGAGACAGTCACCAAGATTGGGGTCACTGCCCCAAGTCCTCCAATTACCACGGGGACCGCTGTTGCCTTCATTCTCCACTTCTGACAAAAGTGAGTTGATTCATATTTGTAGGTTCAACTCTGAGCGCATTCAAGTACCCACACACATAAAGCTGCAGCAGCATATGCAAAGCAGCACTCACATTTGCGTGATGTTTTCTTAGTGCATTTTATGAGGGCTGCTTGCTGAATTTACATTTTTCACAATGTTTTTTCTCACGCTAGACTTTTATAATGAAATAATTCCATACTGAAACAGCACTGTAAATTATTCTTCAATTCAATTCAATTCAATTCAATTCAATTTTATTTATACAGCGCCAAATCACAATAAAAGTCGCCTCAAGGCGCTTTATATTGTACAGTAGATCGCACAATAATAAATACAGAGAAAAACCCAACAATCATATGACCCCCTATGAGCAAGCACTTTGGCGACAGTGGGAAGGAAAAACTCCCTTTTAACAGGAAGAAACCTCTGGCAGAACCAGGCTCAGGGAGGGGCGGCCATCTGCTGCGACCGGTTGGGGTGAGAGAAGGAAAACAGGATAAAGACATGCTGTGGAAGAGAGACAGAGATTAATAACAAGTATGATTGAATGCAGAGAGGTCTATTAACACATAGTGAGTGAGAAAGGTGACTGGAAAGGGAAAACTCAATGCATCATGGGAATCCCTGGCAGCCTATGTCTATTGCAGCATAACTAAGGGAGGATTCAGGGTCACCTGGTCCAGCCCTAACTATATGCTTTAGCAAAAAGGAAAGTTTTAAGCCTAATCTTGAAAGTAGAGATAGTGTCTGTCTCCTGAATCCAAACTGGAAGCTGGTTCCACAGAAGAGGGGCCTGAAAACTGAAGGCTCTGCCTCCCATTCTACTTTTAAATAGACTCTCTTTTTAAAGAGAGTCTATTTAATAAACTCTCTTTTTATCTTCTTTTTTTGCAACTACAGTAAGTTAAACTACCAGTAGTTGTTTGATAAAAGTGTCCACCCTAAAACCATGGTTACAATAAGACATCTAGCTAGTTACATTGTGTTTGAAGGTAATACTGTAATGTGTGTCCAGTTGACTGAGGTTTAACTGCAAGGGTCTGTGTACATGACATTGTAATTGGGGTCTGACCAAGGAGGCCAAGGAGATTTGTCCAGCTGTAAAGCACATAATTTACTTTATTGTGGAAGTCAGAGCTATGTAGTTTTCAGCTGTTTTGTTCCACACATGAACCACAATTCATCTCTGTTGGTGACAAACTGATGTGCAGTCTCCAATGACCTATGATATTGAAAAGGAAAATTAAAAATTCAGATTCAGGATAAACCGACTTCTAAAAGCATAACTTTGTGCTGAATATGTGGATACAATCTATGTGCAGTTTCCTGTGTTTAGTTCAACAATTTCAATGTCCGCATATTTTTACTATAGACTTAATGGCACAGAAGAGTGTAAATACAGATACTGTAGCCTTTTGACAGTTGACACTGCCTCTACTTTTTTCACAGTGTCATTTACATATTGTCATGCCAACTTCGAAATAAACTGTAAATGCAAACATTATAGCTGAGTAAGCTTACTCATTTGCTTTTTTTGCAGTTGTGGCTTCAACCGTGTCCTGTATTCTTTTCAGATGAAATTATTTGTACAGCAACTCAGCAACAGGCAAAGGTAGGCTATGCTTTTTTAATGATACACACAAACACACACACATGCACGAATAATGTCAATGTAAATAATTTAACCAATTTCATTATTATGCCTCATGAAATGTTTTAAAGACAAATATAATTTGAATGTAAAGCAGTTTTTGTTTGCTCGTTTGTTTTTTAATCTAAATAAATCCTCTTAACCTTACAGGATGAAGTGGTGGATCTTATTTTGTCTGGTGTCTTTTGTGTATCATGACATGTTCTCTCACAACTTTGTGTCAGGTAAGTATTAACAATGCTACTACACCAAACCACTTACAAACTGTAAGTGGTAAGTGAGATAATATACATTTTTAACTTTGTTTATATCACAGCAAAACATGTAATAGTCCACCGTCCACTGGTCCACCGTTTGATGTCATGCTTTGCCTCTCCTATATATCACCCCAATATCACCCTCTTAAACATATATGTTTAAGAAGGTGATATTTTATTTCAAGCCAACATGAAAGTAGTCATGGGAACAAAGAGACATTGCTAACACATTTACATGTAAATGCATCTAAGCCATCTAGCATAAAAAATTCTGGTATAGAAGGAGCAAAGAATGAGCCTCATGCCTTTCTTGTTCACTAGTGACTTGATACCTTTAAATATAGTATCTCCTCCTGCTAGTACTTAAGCATGCCTGTCTATTTCTTGCTTATGATAAACAAAGTAGGCCATCCACACTGTCCACCAGCATGTTTATTACCCATATATACGGGGTTGGTTTTGAATATGAACAATGAAAGAGTTTCCACAGGGTAGAAATTTTATGTTTGTTAAAAAAAAATGTTAAACAGATCAAATACTGTAAAGGCATCAAAATAGTCTACGGAATATGTTCCATAACATTACAAGACTCCCCAACCTCAGCTATACTCTCCTATAGGAGACCCTAATCCTTGGAGCCACTTTAACAGATTCATATATTTCTCACCTGTGATAATTTAGCAAGAAATTTAAGAGACTTTATTGTTCATGACTGTCCTTCTCATGGTAAGTGGCAGTGGGTTGCTCCAGCTCACTTGCATTTAAAGCTACAGATACTGAAAGAGCGCATCTCCAGGGCTCAAATATATAGCCAGCGCAAAAGAGCTGCTTTGATCTTATGTGGGCTGGACCAGTGAAACTGTAGCATTAATGGCTATGGGAGAGGTCTTAATCAGTAGGAAAAGATGTAAAAATAATGAAAATACAATTAAATATCTTCTACTTAACATTTTCCAAAGCCATCCAGTGGGCTTTATTGGAGTCTTTGCAAGATTGATTTTGCCAGCTCTAGCGGCTGGAGTTAGGGATCTGTCTGGTTCCGCTGACAGATATCCCAGGATAGTGATTGTTTGGTGGCACTCGATCTGCAAACCTAAGCATTGTTGGGAATGATACTGAACCCCAAGTTGTTCAGTGGAGTATTAAAGCATGTGAAATGTTAAAAAGTGTAAAATAAAATGCTTGTAAGGAGCACATTGAGCTGAACTTTGGAATATTCTGGGGACTTGTGTGGTTCTTAACTTGTTAAAGGGGTCTTAATATTTTTATTTTATTTTACTCTACAGCGAGCCCTGATGCTGAGAAATGTATGAATTATACATTCAACCTCTCAGGAACTGGAGGCTATGAACAGACTATCAAGTAAATATTTTCAGTCTTATTACAGAATAGATTTCTTTTCTTAATAATTCTTAAGTAATTTGAAAAAAGCTGCATAGAACTGTGATTAAAATCTGATTTAAAGCTAAGTTACTCTATGTTATGGAATTAATGAAAGAGTAAATGTTTTTAAAATGTGTTTTTAAATCAAAATGGCACATGATAATGTTTTTTGTCTTTTTCCAAAAGAGCCTTGGAGAACATAGAAAAGACTCTTGAGAACATAGACGTAAATTCGACTATATCAATATCATTTGGAAATATTGTGGCTCTCCTGTTTATACCGACTGCTCCCTTCAAAAGCCTTACACTTTATGCCAGTGACAGACAGGTAAAGAAAAAGTCAAAATCTCAGTGGCTTTTATACTTACTTCCAGATTTCCAATAATATCAACATCACTACTGTGGTCTATACAGAAATATCTCAGCAACATCTAAATAAAATAGCTCTAAATTATGTACAGCTATGCCTTAGCTTTCAGCTTTTCCTTAAGCACCACAAACAAGTAATATTATTCCCTCGTATTGTTCACAAATATTTTTACAAGATATCGAAAACAGAAATAAAGCTTCTCTTTCTGTTTCTTACAATATTATAGGCAGGCTTGAAGGATGTCCCCAATACGACAGTCAGTGTTGAACTCCCGGAAAAACTGAATATTGGACCAACGAACAAGATTGTGTTCGCCAACGTTAAGCTCCCTGAAACAAACAAGGTCAGGCATTTCATTTATACATTTATTAAAGCTCTTAAATAGCAGCAATCAGCTGTAGTCCAAAACTGGTGAATGTATACCAAACTTGTCATGTTTTGCTTGTTTCAGCTGTTATGTCAAGTCCACAGAGTAACACAGTAATTACAATTGTATTGTATTGTATCAAAATAACAATAATTTCACACTGTCCATAGAAAATACGATTATTGCTAATAAAGCTTTTAATGCTAGCAAATTTTGTATTTTTTAATTGCGTGTTTTGTCTTTTTTTTTAATGAACGTTAATTACAATAACAGTGTGAGTCTACGGAGGTGGTGAGACTTTGTATAACCAGAATTATATAAAGTTTACAAAAAGAGCAAGATCAACAGAAATATTCATGAAGTTATTATGTGTATAGGGTATTATTAAGCCATATCACTCTTTCAATTTTAAATATCTTGATTTTCATTAGCACTTGTATATTGTGACACTTTTAGTTTCAAGTAAAAAGCATAGTTCCTCCCTCTGCCTACTGTAACATTGTGTACACTATTTTCTATGATTAAAGGAGAACTCCACCAATGTCAGCTTCATTTTATTTCCAGTATGCTATGTATGAGTAAATCAAGAGGATGTGTTTAAATTATTATTATTATGTTATTATTTTAAATAAATAATTGGTTACAAATGTTCCAATGAGCTAATATGCCATAGCTCTCACTGAAAGATAAAAGTGCTCATATTGATTCATAACAAAATATGATAATATAATATGTTCAGAACAGTAAAAGTTGGTCACCATGTTCATATGTTATGCAGACCAAAATGTTTTAAAAAGAGGAAGGGGTACTCAACCACAGTGTTGTATAAATAGTTAGCCCTTTGCAAAATGTAAATCAAAATGTAAATAATACAGATTTAGAGATAACCAGGTAGGTACATCAGGAAGGAATGTTTTTACTAAGATGTAAATGACTTTCACTACACATTAACTGGCTCACTGAGTTGCTTTTTTCCTTTCAGACAGTCAGAATAATGAGAAAATATTACATAAATTGTATTGGAGAAAATGTCAAACCAACTGATCAAAGTGTTGCATTGTAGAGTGATGCCGGAGCCTTATTTGAAGTTTATGATAGAAGAATGGTAATCCTGAGTGTGAAGGGCCAGGAAATATCGGGACTTCAGCAACCTGTCAACATCACCATGAAATTTAACAAGGACATAAATGTAATTACAATTTAATTGTTTATTCCACTATTTCGCTCAATAGTTTTATATCATTATTATTAAACACAACACAAAAGAATTGTGTATTTTGATCTATGAAAAATTACTGTAAAAATGTAGTATTTATTATATATATTGAGTTATAATATTTAATATAGTTCATATATAGTTACATGTAAAAGTAGAAGTGTAGATTTTTATCAGTAAACATTAGTAGAAATATATAGATGTATACTATTAACCAGATATAAACATATGTTTTGTTTCTTTCTTTCTTTCTTTCTTTTTGTGTCTTAGCAAACCCAGAGACCCTCCTGTCATTTCTTAAATTTTTCAACAAACAGTGAGTAACCGAGCATGTCATTTGTCTGGTTTCACTCAGCATTATATATTTCTGAATGAGTTGATGTTATTGAAATGTGACAGCATCTCATACATCTCTTTGTTTGACTTGCCAGATTTTAGTACAGATGGCTGCTACACCATTTGGACACATGATCAGGATAATATCACATGTTCTTGTAACCATTTCACATACTTCGGTGTGCTCATGGTAGGATTGTTTGTTTTTTTGTTTTTGTTTGTTTGTGTTTCAGTATACAAAATGCAGTGCAATATCTTGAGACCCAAGGAGCCTTTCCTCAACAAAATACAGTCATACAATTGCACAAATACTTTAAGAAATGTCTCCATCGGCCATCTGCATCTTGAGTTATCTATAAAATGTTACATCCAATTTGCTCTAAAGGTAGCAGATCTGTTGCTGGAAGTATGTGTATAGTGTCATGTTTGAGGTCTATTGCTAAATTCAGCCCTGTGTTCTTTATAAATCACATTTAAAAAAAAGTCTTGACATGACTCTGGGCAGTCTTGTAACTAAGGAAACTTTTACTGTTTCCATAGGAATTAAGAGGGTAAGTAGAAGCCAGGTGGAGCTGTTAATGCACAAGAAAACCAAACATAGCATTTCAGCACAAACACAGTGGTGATCATCTGGGCTTGTTTAGGAGTAACAAGACCTGGGCGCTTTGAAGTCACTCAGATGACCGTGAATTCCTCTGTATAGCAAAAATATTAGAGAGATGAATGTCAGACCTTTCAATTCAATTCAATTCAATTCAGTTCAGTTCAGTTCAGTTCAGTTCAGTTCAATTCAGTTCAACTCAGTTCAATTCAATTCAAACCAAATAGGCTTGTCAAATGACAAAAACAGCACCTCAAGGTTATCTTGTAAGGTAAAGACCCTACAATAAAAAAGCACACCTGTCTGAGTCAAAGCCATTTAGCAAAAGCCTGGCCAAATTGGGTCATGCAGCAGGCTAATGATCCCAAATACAACATCAAATCTATAACAGAATGACTGAAAAAGAAAAGACTCCAGCCAAAGTCCAGAACTCAGTCCAAATTATATTTTGAGGCATGGCCCTAAACTAAGATCATTGTTTTGTGTTTTCATGTGGACAGGGATTTTTGTTTTTTAATTAATTCTGACAAAACTCAGGGTTAAAAAATAGGTTTGTACAGGGAAGAGCCTGACTGTGGCAGTCCACCTCTCTGAGAACAAAGAGAAAGAATGGAGGGGAAAAATGATAACAATTGAAACAGCCCAGAATCTGCTCAGACACTGAAAGCAGACCTCTTAGAAACTTAAAGTTATAGTGTGTAAAATCTCACAAGTAGATGACAGTAGACTCCACACTGGGGTTTTTTACCCTTCTCAGTTAACTGTAGTGGCTGCTGTAGGACAAACAATTCTGGCTACCAGTAATTTGTAGTGAGTGTAGGTCTGCTGTTTACCTCAGCTGGTGTCCACATCTATTTAACAACTATTTACTGTGGAGGAGAATTTAAAATGTGATGAAAAGAGTCATTTATGTTGTCTCTTTCCTTCACATTTTTGCTTCCTTGGTGAAATGGACACCTTAGATGATAAAACATATGTATAGTCTTTCATATCTTGAGTCCGAAGGTGCAGACTTGAATTAAAGTTTGCCTCCATGGCACATGAAAGCCTGCAAGTTCTCTTCTCCTCCACCTCTGGTGCATTTCATAGGTGACCTGTGTCTAGCCACATGCATAAAGTACTATAGTTGGAACAAAAATGTTGATCACAGTTACTGTATTCAAAAAGGCCTGGCAACACATCAACTTCGACAAACCGACACGACTCCCATGTATTTTTTATTGATTTAATTTTAACTGCTTAGTCAGACACTATTTGACTTATTTCACTTTTACTTTTTTTGCAATGCCATATTTTCCACCATGACAATCCAGCCTAATAAGAAGTTTGTCTGCTGGAAGCCACAGATGTATTTCTAAAACTTAAACAGCACCAGCAGGTTGAGTTCCTTGAGCGAGCCATGATATTGAATGCCTGGACCTTTTCCCAAACATTTGTAAACTAAAACAAACCTGTTCTTGTGTTTTTGCTATTTTAATTGATGACCCTGAAATAACATTGAATATTTAATTTCTTACATATTCCATAAAAGAGCTTTGTGTTTTTAAAGTTTTCTGGGATTAATTTGTTTCTCTAAATAGAGTTGACTTTCTTTTGTGTATGTATGTAGCTTACACGGCAGAATTTTATTTTATTGCATCCTGGTATATTTCACTGCACTTGTATATTACATGTATGTATGTACATATGTATAGAAATACGCCATTATATAGTATTCAAATCCTTTCTTGTGTAATTAACGTCCACAGCATACTTCTACCACTAGATGGCACAAATGACACAAAAAAAAACAAAGACAGAAAAAACAGAGTAATTGTAAAGTTCCATGCAAAGTCTTTATTTACCCCCCAAAAAGTTCAATTTTAAAGAATTACAAGCTAAATTATTGTTAGTATACTTACTGTGAGGTTATTATTACTGATACATTAACGTAAAATTAGCAGTGTGGTGTTAAAACTAGCAGAGGTGGAACCGATTTAATGTGCCAGTATGTATTCAATTTTAAATGCCTATTGTTACAACAGCACTTATTAACTACATTAAAAAATACTAATGTATAAAAAATAGCAAAAGCACAAAGTGAGAAATAGTAAAGGTAAACATCTGGTGAATTAAAAACTGTTGAATGACAAATGGCTAATAATATGACAAGATAACATGAATACATATTTCTCTACAGGCTTCTACTTCTGGGGGCGGTGCTGTTCTTTCAAAAAAAGACATGGAAATACTATCATACATTACAATGATTGGCTGTAGCTTTTCTCTTGTTGCCCTGGTCATCACCGTTTTACTTTTCATCACAAACAGGTAATTTATTCTTCTCTGGTTGTATTTTCCAGACTTTAATTATTCTTCGCCTTTTCAGGATCTGAAATTAGTAAATTCCACCTCGTATTCCTGTTGTATTTACTTCCATTTTCCAGCACATTTGTGCACCAATGTGTTTTGTTTGGGTTATTTTTGCTTCTTCCCATTTTTTTTCCTTTTTTGTCAATTTTCCTCCCACCATCTGTGTTTTGCAACGGTCATCTATTTTTAATTCTTTTGTAAAATTTGAATTCAAAGATAAAGATATGACCGATAGAAAGTTCTCATTTACAACAGATCCCTCCTTCTCTGACTAACAGGACACTCAGAGAAGATCTTTCTATGAACATCCACATCAGTCTCGTCATTGCCCTGATACTCCTCAACCTGCACTTCCTGCCCAGTCAGGCAGTGGCAGAACACCCCTCCACATGGCTCTGTTTCTACATGGCTCTTGCCCTTCACTACTCCCTGTTGGCCACTTTCACCTGGATGGCCTTGGAGGGGTTCCACCTCTACCTTCTCTTAGTCAAAATCTTCAACATTTCTGTCAGCAGATACATTCTCAAACTCAGTCTGGTGGGATGGGGTGAGTGGAATCCTTCAAACAGGAAGCTGTGGTTATTAGTCAGCAAACTTGAGTGAGTGACTAATCAATTCTTGTGTTTCAGGTGTTCCTGCAGTCATTGTGTCAGTGGTGATGATCATAGACAGACGCTTTTATGGCCATGTCCCTCTAGACAGGTCAAACCGTGATGACACTAAAATGTAAGGAAAACCTTTTTAAGTGTGTAAAATTAGGAATTAAATTAATGTTGACTTATTAACTGTTTTGGATGTGTATTAGAGTTTCAATATATATTTCAATGTTTTAAATTAACAAATGGAAAAAAATATAAAGCAAAGCTGATACACTGAGTCATCTACATACACAGTATATATTTATTTTATTTTGTAAGATGAAATCACTGTCTGTTTCCTTTCTCTGTAGATGCTATATATCTAATGAAATAGTGAAGGCGGTCACTACTACTGGACTGTTCACCATGGTGTTCCTCTTTAACATGACCATGTTTATGGTGACAGTCAAGCGTGTTTTGAATGTTGGGTATAACAAAGAGGTATGAGTTATTCTTGGCATCTTTTTTAAATGAACATTAACCTTTGATATTTCCAATAATTTCCAAATCCTTCCACAACATTGTATCTCTTGATAAGCCCAAACCAACAATGAACAGTGAGATATTTTTCATTTCATTTTCATTAATTTTTTAAAGGACTCTTTTTACAGGAAATAAACACTGCATGATGGATTGTTCACATCAATCTCAGATTATTTAAAGCCAGATTGGCTTTTATATAAACTGTTTATGTTCCAGTAATATTTTAAAGTCAGTACTTAAAACTTTACACACACTGTCTATAAAAAACAAGTGACATACTGGTTAGACACTGAAGAACAGCTTTTGTTCATACACAGTTCAAGGTTCAGATTGTTTATAACCTGCTGTGTCATATTTCATTGTGTATTTGACAAATTAGTTTGGGCAGCTTCACCAAAAACAAGTCAGGAAAGCAATTTGCGCCCTGCTGGGTGTCAGCACTCTGCTTGGGATTACCTGGGGCCTGGTTTTCTTCTCGTTTGGTTACCTGACCACTGTTGCCCTCTACCTCTTCTGTGTTCTGAACTCACTGCAAGGTCAGTATAGTTTGCTCCTATTCATTTATCTCACTTCTTTAACAACTATGGTCACTGTGAGTGCTGAAGCTGGCATTTTTAACATGTATATGCAGTGTCAGGGTAACAATACATTTTGGAAATGGTTGGTGTTTAATGCAATATATGGTATTTTTTGCAAAATCATATGTGGGGGTCTTATTTTAGGTTTATTAAACCTGTTTATGCTCATAAACACGTAATAACAGGAACATAAAAATTTTATAGGCCAGTTTGGGAATGTTACAATGGTGGGATTAACTGAGTGGTGCATAATATTAATATACATCCTGCTACTTGGAGCAGATTTTGACATTACTGTTTTATACTCTGTATGAAACAGTAATGTTGTCTGAAAGAGTTGGACATCAGTTTCATTTGCATGATTTGTACTTCTTGTACACAGCCTAAACCTATTTCACCGTTTCTCCCCCTGTATGCTGTGCAGGGTTCTTCATCTTCCTGTGGTTTGTGAAGTCACTGAGAAAGGGTAAAAGCTCAGCCTCTAAGATAAGCAGTGAAGTAACTTCCCCCAACAGCAAGCTTAACAAAAACTAACAGCTTAAGAACTGTGTTAGTGGAATTTTTGTCTGATATTATCATTTCTGCTTTAGGTTGTTCACAGCGACTGATTTTAAATATTTAAATGAATGTAATATTTGTGAAATTTTTAAAGGGACTGTTTAAATGTTATGTTTGATGCTTTGTTATTATAACAGACTATACATGCAGTGTAAAATAGGGCACTTCTGGGAGTGAAAGTTGGGAGAATAATTCCTGTAGAAAATGCTGATGCATCCTCATTCATTTTCTGCTTGAACCAACTGCCACTGGTTTCAGTAACCTGAGTAATTTTGATATTGTCATGCAGATTACACCACCACTGTTGTGTTTTGCTGTATACTTATATCTTATTTCATATGATATTTGAAATATCTTCTTATCTTCTTACCTATATCTTCTTGTCACATGTATAAGATAAAATATATGAATCCTTTCAATAAAATCTTGTATATTTGAACATGTATTTGCATACATTGTGAGTTTAGCAGAGTGTGAATGTCAACATAAACAATAAAATCTAGAAATTTTAGTCTTTTGCTGTTTTTTCATCATAATATATTTGTATGTGATTGTTCTCCTGCTGACAGACATGATTTACATTTCACTAAAAACTGTGTTTATGAATGCAGTCATATTGCAGCCTGATGTTTTAAACTACTGAACATGTAAAGATAGCATTTCCAACTGCAGCTATAAAGACAAAACCTTCTTTAACAGGCTGAAATTTGAATATGACTGTTATGTAAGTGGCTAATGTAAATAGCCTTTATCAAAAGATAGTCCAAGTTTAAACTGTACTCTTTCTGTACACATTGGTGTTTCTGCCTCAGGTTATTGGTGTATTTGGTGATAGGAAGCTGGTTTAACCACATTCAGGCCCCTAAATGAATCACCTTCTCTAAAATTGCCCGGACATTAAACTCAGCATGGTGAGCAGATCCCAAAAAATAAAACTCCTACAATAATACAGTAAACAGAGAAAAGCCCAACAATCATATGACACCCAGTGAGCAACTGTTTTCGCGACAGTGGGAAGAAAAAACTCCCTTGTAACAGGAAGAAACCTCCTGTAGAACCAGGCTCAGGGAGAGACAGCCATCTGTGGCGACCAGTTGGGGTGAGGGGAGAAGACAGGACAAAGACACGCTGTGGAAGAGAGACAGAGATGAATAATAACTAATGATTAAATGCAGAGAGGTGTATAAACACATAGTGAATGAAAAGGGTGGCTGAAGAAAAAGCACTCACTGATGTGCTGTTTGAGTGAGTCAGTGTCTCCCATTCCACTTCTAACTACTCTAGGAATCAAAACTAACCCAGCAGTCTGAGAATGCTCTAATTGGGTGGAGTTAGAATTTAGTTAGTTAGTTTTCTCTTTTACATTTACTTAAAAGAGAGGGCAGCACGGTGGCACGGTGGTTAGCACTGTTGCCGCACAGCAAGAAGGTCCTGAGTTCAATTCCACCATCAGGCCGGGGTCTTTCTGTGTGGAGTTTGCATGTTCTCCCGTGTTTGCGTGGGTTCCCTCCGGGTACTCGGCTTCCTCCCACCGTCCAAAGACATGCAGCTTGTGGGGATAGGTTAATTGGATAATCCAAATTGTCACTAGGTGTGAATGTGCGAGTGAGTGTGAATGGTTGTCTGTCCTTGTGTGTTGGCCCTGCGACAGACTGGCGACCTGTCCAGGGTGTACCCCGCCTCTCGCCCTATGACAGCTGGGATAGGCTCCAGCGCCCCCCGCAACCCTGAAAAGGATAAGCGGAAGCGAATGGATGGATGGATGGACATTTACTTATATGTATTTTAGAATAAAGTATTGAAAGACAGACACTAGCAGACACAAACAGAGAGAAGACCCCCTTACCTCCTTGGGAATGTGTTTGGGGAATGGTCTTCCTACACTAGTGATGGCACAGCATAGCACAGAAACTTAAGGTGTTGAGATAAAGCTGACACCATTCAGGAAACCATCTTATTGAAGTAATAAATGCATGAACTAGTTGTTTAGAGTTACTCTGAGATAGGATATTTCTAATTTTACAGATATTGCTCAAATGGAAGAAAGTAGTGCTACATATATATTTGTTTAATATCCACATTGAAGGACATATCCTGGTCAAGAAAACTCCAAGACTCTTCAGGGTGTTATTGGAAGCCAAAGTAATGCCTACAAGGTAAAGTAGGTGTCTTGTTGTCTGTGAAGGTTCTCAGTCATCCAGGTCATTGTAGGAGCTTGGAAAGAAAAGCATCTGGACTTCTTTAAGTTTCCTTGAAGATGTTTCACCTCTCATCTGAGAAGCTTCTTCAGTTCTGAGAGCAATTGTGAAGAGTCCCAGATTTTAAGCCCTGTGGGAGTGTCCCCAATAAGGTTATGGACCCCCTATTTATCCTTTACCTAATCACACAAGCCAAAGTGTGAGCCATTGTGTGGGTCACAATGGTTTCAGTTGAACCCACTGTGAAACCAACCCCCACTCTATCATGTGATTTCCTAAGGTCAGAAGGCCCAGGACGTGAGTGGACGTTAAGATGGCTTCTTTCACTCATCTTTCGAACCATCTGTCTTCTCTGTCCAAAATGAGAACATTGGCATCCTCAAAAGAGTGACCTTTGACCTTTATATAAAGATGAACAGTCTTGTCCCGTTGAGGTGGCTTTTCTATGTTGTGCCATGCGTTGATAAAGTGGCTGTATGGTTTTTCCAATGTAGAGGTCTGAGCATTTCACGCTGCGCTGTACAACATACACTATGTTACTAAGTTTTGTGTTTTGGAGTTTGTGTTTGGGATGAACCAGTTTTTGTCTGAGTGTGTGGCTGGGTCTGAAGTACACTGGGATGTAGTGCTTGGAGAAGACTCTCCTGAGTTTCTCTGATATACCTGCTGCATAGGGGATGAGAATATTGTTCCGTTTGTCCTTCTGATCTTCCCTAGTTGGAGTCTGATCTTCTTTTCTGCTGATTTGATGAAAGCCCAATTGGTATAACCACATGTTTTAAGAGCTTTTTTTTACATGTGTCTGTTCCCTCTTTTTCCCTTCTGGCTTAGAGGGAGCATTGGGCAGAAAGCAAGGTTGATTAAAAAGCTTGAGTGGAAGACTGCCGCAACCCCCCTAGCCACTGACTTTTTGTGTTTAAATAGTTTTTGTTTTTGTTTTGTTTTTTTCCAGATTTTTGGTTTGTTTTTTGTCTGGGAGCAGACACAGTGTCTAAGGGGATGGGAGTTTGAGGAGATAACAAGCTGTAGAGAGGCAAGTAAGACTGCAACTCCTAGTCCCAAGCCTGGATAGTCACTTTTTGGGAATTTTAATAAATTTGGCCAGATTTCTAGAAATGAGAGCTGCTCCATCTAAAGTGGGATGGCTGCCATCTCTCCTAACAAGAAGAGCTTTCCCCCAGAAAGGTTCCCAGGCTACAGAGCTTGGCTAGCTGGGTTTTTCAAGGGTGCAAAGTCAGGTCTCCAACTCAGTGATCCTGGCCTCCAGAGCTGCAAATCCCTAAAGACAGAGTGAGTGAATAGTGTGAATATAATTAGCGACTGAATTAACACAGTGATAAAGTCTACTTTGGATAAAGCACCTGAAGGTTACACTATGAAATAGTCAGTGTAAGACATTATCTAAGTTTTTAATTTTAACTGGTTGCACAGACAACCTACACAAAAAAGGGGGAAAAAAAACGTTAACTGGCATTTCGTTTCCTTGTTTTGTGTATAAATCTTTACATTCATCAGCTGGTACAATATTTTTCTTTGGCTCCAGGAACTAACAAAAACAACAAATAACCCTTCTGAGACCCACTGTCCCTAGCAGTTCTCCCAGTGTATTTTGCAGCTCCATTTCCTGTTATGTTTTGTATTTTTCATCATATCACACGAAAATCTACATGGATGGTAACTTTGTTGTGGCTCACAATTTTGCATTGTCAGGGTAGATTAGGGAGAAAAACATTTGGAAAGGTAACCTGCATTAGAAAAAAGCCATTTAAGAAGCCAGACTTCAGAAATATATGTTACGGTGTTAATTTAAGGGATAAGTCAGTCTCAATTAAAGACGACCAGTTGGTCACCCTAAATTCAATTTGTTGCCATTGGTGAAAAAAAACAAAGTACAAAACCAGGTTTTTACATAGGATGTAAAGCTGTTTACAGAATTACCATCTGAGATAAAATGGTTCAGCTTTTTCCTTTTTTAAATCTCTAAAGAGGGTTTTCACTTTCATTTTTGGCTCAAAGTAAAAATAAATAAATACAAAGAAAATTAAAATCATTGAACAGAAACTACCAAAAGACAAAGATAATATTGCTGATCAAGGAGAAGAGAGAGCTTGTAAGCAGTTCTTCAGCACCAGCTTTTATAGGTGATGACATTTCTATTTTAGGAATTGTTCCCTAGTATTGCATGGTCAGGCCTAAGGTGGACTACAGTACTCCAAGTACTCCAGGTTTGTATCAGTTAACACTTCCTCTTTTTCCCCCCAAATGTTATTTACATGTTTTTGTTTGCTTTAGAATTAAATAT